>NC_050444.1:120785526-121113026 GCF_903995425.1 Onychomys torridus
CATCATCATCATCATCATCCAACAGAGAGCAGTTAACACCCATTTAACAGCTACCATGTACTAGGCACTGTAATATCCTTTACCTGAGTAATCTCATTTAAACTTGTATGGTAGGTACTGTTTTCCTCTCAGATATGAAGAAGTTATGACAGAACTAGTCAATAAACAAACTACATAGTGACCTTCCATTTTCTAGTGTCCACATAAAAAAGCATTTAGTTTAATATCTATACAACACAATGGCTAAGGTGAAATCTAGTCCTGTAAAAACAATAAAGCTGAGTTTAGTGGGAAAATATTATAACTGCTTCCATTTTTAATTTCAATTAATTAAAATTAAAAGGTAAGAACATTCAGTTCTTCAATCATATTGGTTGTCTCTGAAGTGCCTAAACATCTTATATAACAAGCAGCTGTTGTATTGCATAGCATAGACATATTGGGGGTGGTTTCTGTCTTCACTCTGAATATTTACTAAATGTCTCTTATAAAAGTGGTGCTGGAGTGCTAGGGACATAGCTCAGTGGTAGAGGCCTTGCCTAGCATGTGTGAGGTGCTGGGCTCTATCCCTGGTTCCATTAAGTGAACTAAACTAAAGTAAATACAATGAAAAAGCCAAACAAAATAAGTGTGGTCTCTGGAGACAAGATAATAAAGCCAACCAGATGAATCACTGCCCTGGGAAGTTTCCATCACAGCAGGGATACGAAGACAGTAGATAAATAATTAGAGATGCAAGGTGGTGCTCAGTCCCATGAGAACCAACAGAGGGGATATGATCACAGGCTGCAGTGGACAATACCTCAGTCTGCACTCTGGCCAACTCTCCTGGGCCTTATTTCACATTGACTGTGGTAAGTGCTAGCCCTCCAAATGATGCAAACTCAGCAACTGTGGATGGACCGTGAGCCTAGCCTTACATAGAGTAGTCTGGTCTCCAACAAGGGAAGGGCATTTCTGCAAAGATTTGAAGACCGGGAGGAAGCAAGCCACGCTGTATCTGGAAGAAGTAGTTTTCAGCAAAGCCATTTCAAAACCAAGAAGAGTGGCCAGCTGCTGTGGGACGTGAGAGGGGCCAGTGATAGAATGTGCTGTGCAGGGAGCGTCACTAAGGGGAAGCCAATCTTGAAGAGTATCTGGCTTTTACTGAGAAAGTAATCTCTCTCTCTCAAGTTTATTTTAAACGCTACATAAAAACATAAAAATCATGCTTCACAGTCTTATGATTATACAGCACTAAAAACCATTGCATTGTACAAATGGGCAAATTATGTGTTTTTTGAATTATTTATCAATAAAGATTTTATTTAAAAATTATTCATATTAATGAGATGCTGTACAATATTTCAATATGTGTGCATATTGTGTTACATTTAATACAGGTGAATGAAGTATATCTACCTCCTCAACCATCATTTTTGAAAGTTTCATTATTATTATGTGTATGTATGTGGGGGGGTTCTTATTCCCACAGCATGTGTGTGGAGGGCAGAGGACAGCTTTGAAGGGTACATTCTTTCCTTTACTTTTATGTGAGTTCAGGAGATTGAATTTGGGGATTGAACTCTGGCTCCAGTCTTTTGTGGAAAGTTCCTTTACCCACTGAACCATTCCCCATCCCTACACACTTGTCATTTATTTGTAGTGAAAACATTCAAACTTCATTTCTCTATCTTTTGTAACATATAGCATCTCACTCAACTTTATGAGGGAGAAAGAGAAAGGAAGGAGAAGAGGGAGAGAAAGATGGAGGAGTAGGTGATGACTCCAATTTTATGTCTAAGTCATTTAAAGAATAGAGTGCTGTTTGGTGACATGGGGAAAACTCTTAAGAAAATAGGGATTTTAACAGATGTGAGTGGAAAGCACTTTTATTTGGGTACATCTGAAGATCAACATGATTATTAAATAACCTAGTAAAGTGCTGACTCCAAACTGAACATGATGTGTCAAAGCTGAGGCTAGAAACCCAGGGATTGTTCTGCACAGAACAAGGTGTATGCTCATGAGGCTAGGGGATCACCCAAGGAACCAGTGCTGTTAGAGCTGAGAAGCAGTTGGGAAGAAGGGTGGGGAGAGAAGAGGAGATGGTGGGGGATGGGACAGAAACATTGCCAAGCAGAAGACCAGCCATGGGACATGAAGAGGAAGAAATGGCTAGATGGGAAATAGATGCTGTGCTGGAGACCAAAAGTTGGGTGTTGATGGGGAGTTTCTGAAACATGGGGTCATCCTCCAGCCTCACACTGCCTCAAGTGGAGCTTCTCCATTAGAACCTAACATAGGGCTGGAGCCAGACTCTATCTTATCCATGCTTTTAACTCATAACATGCATAGTGCCGGCCACTCAATATGTAGTTCATTGGAAAATACATATTCATTAACTTATTTTATTGATCAGGAAACCCCAAAGAGTTCAGCATTAAAGTAGCAAGTGTGATTAGAACTCAGATGTCTGGGTTGCACGAGTATATTCTAGGTATCACCTACACACCACATCTCTCTCAGCTTATGTTGTCTAGGAGACAAGGACCTGAGGCAAGGCCAGTCCCAATAGTGCTGCCCTGTGCTGGCCCCGTAGCTGTTTTTCCAATTTGCTTCAGAGAGCTAGATGAGGTGATTGAAGAAGAGCAAGAACAGTGAATTACATCACATGATCTCTTTGGTGTTCAACTCTAATGTCTTTTATTCTTATTACAGTCTCTCTCTTCCTTTCTTTCTCTAAACCCATGTTCAAAGGATAAGGAAATACCATTCATCTTTGTCTTCTCTCACATGGTTCCTTCAGCTGAACAGGCTCTTGAAAAGCTCATGGACCTGACTCAAAAGTGACAACACCCCTCTTGTTTGTCCTCAGGGAAGACTTTCACTTAGACGGGTGGGTGGGCAAATGCCCCTGCAGTTTCCTCTGTGAAGACTTCACTTGGAATGTTCCTAAAGGCACATGAAGATCAACACCCATTTTTACTTTATAAGGAAGGTTTTCTGTGTTTTAAAAATAGAAGGGGGAAATGTCAGATTTATAAGCCAAAGATAATGCCCTTAAACATTCTCTTGTGTTGTTTCTTGCTCTCTACTTCTGTTTATGTTCTGTTCATGAGTGTGTGTGGGTGAGAGAGAGAGAGAGAGAGAGAGAGAGAGAGAGAGAGAGAGAGAGACTAACAGACAAGCAAACAGACAGAGATGGTGTTTGTGTGATGTGGTGTGTGTGTGTGTGTGTGTGTGTGTGTGTATGTGTGTGTGATGTGTCTGATAGGTATATAGGTGATTCAGGTGTGGTATGACTGACTATGCTATATATGAAAGAGATGTGGGTCTGTGTTGTGTGTGCAACTTTTGTGCAATGTATATGTATTTCTTTTGTGTGTGATATGTATGCATGATGTGTATGTGGTGTGTGTGATATTGTTTATGTGTAATATGTGTGTGGTATGAATAAATGTGATGTGTATGAGAGCTGTGTGTCTTTGATATGTATGTGTGATGTATGTATTTCTTATGTGTATTTGATGTGTTTGATGTATGTGTGATCTATATGTGTGTACATGTTAAACATATTTGTTGTAATTCATACTTGTTCACTTAAAAATACATACATTTCCCTTTACCATGTATTATTGGCTTATTACATTTATTTGTGTGTGTGTGTATGCTTGATCCATGACATATATATGGAAGTCAGACTACAGCTGTAGGATGTTGGTTCAACTCCTCCCATCATGTGGTTCCAGGGATTGAACTCAGGTCCTCAGGCTTGGTGAAAAGTGCTCTTATCTGCTGAGCCTCTTGCCAGCTCATGTACTCATTAACACTGCCTCAGTCGCTCTATAATGTCATTCAATGACAATGTGACTATCTCCTCTACAAGCAGGCATTTAAGTTGTTTCCAATTTCACTGTCATGAGTAATGTGACATGGCACATTTTTATCAGAGTATAGATTGTGTGCTCAGAGATTTCTTTAGTCAAAAATTATCAAATGTGAAATCATTCAGTCAGAAGCCCCAAGTCTTTTAACTTTCTGTTCCACATTGCTCATGCACCATGTAAACAGACTGTAACATTTTAAACTTTTTCCTACAGCATGTGTCAAATCCTTTCTCTTCCTGTTAATGCTAAGTATTGTTGTTATAGCTTTTTATGTAAACTCTGATAAAATGCTACAAGCCACAACTGTTTAATTAATATTCATGTGTTTGCTTGATTTTAAACATGACTATTTTCATCTGCTTTTTATTCATTATGCTAAATATTTTATTCATGCCCTTTCATCATTTATCCATGGAGGCATCAAAATGTTCTTCTTGGAGGTTAGGCCTAACTTTCTATAGAGTAAACTTATTACATTTGCCAACTATTTCTCTAGAGATAAGCTTTTCCAGAATATTGTTTACCCCATGTTGTTTATAGCATGGACTTTAAATTTAAGATAAGATAGTAAAGACATTCATGGTGTGAATTTTAGGGAATGAAAATAAGCAAAAATGAGGCTATTAGATTCTTTCTTCCTCATGCTATTTGGTACTAGCCATTCATAAAACTTGTATATTTTGTTTTTATCTTTCCCGATATATTTAAGTACTTTCCAGAAATATAGGCTTACAATGAACAATCTGATATTGTTTCTCCTACTTAACATGTTAAGGATATATTTGCTTGCAATAAATGTTCTTCTTCATTATTGTTTTAATAGCTTCTTATGTGAACAGAAAAGTACATTTATCTAGGTCACTATTGTTGAATCCACATCTAGCAGCTGTTGCTTTGGAGACAGGTAATCACCACCAGTGTGGGGTGTGGAGACTCGTCCGTAGTTATTTACTTAGGATGAATTTGCCTAAAGGCAGGTCAAAGGTTTAAACAAATGTTACATTTTTTTAGTGAACTACAAATTTCCTTTCAAACCCATGTCTTAAGTTTATGGCATGGAATTTACTTTGACTTAAGGTTATAAATTTTTACACAGTATTTGAAGTGATTTAAAGGAAGAAATTTACCTAGCTACTTCTGTGTCAGGAAAGAAAAAAAAAAGATGAGTAAATACACAATGTGCCAAGAATCCAAGTCCCCAGAGCATACACCTCAGCTCCAGAAGCAGCTAAGTTTTTGAATATTGGTCATTTGCTTTGTCCACATTTTGCTCCACAAAGCAAAATTTTCCAGTTCCACTAAAGATGTGGAGATGGAGGCTCAAAGGACTGACAGTACCCTAGCACATGCTCACGTGATCCAAATCCTGGCTAATCTCCGTTCTCTCTCTGACTCTTGGTGTAGTTTCATTTTCCAGAAGAGGAGTCCAGCGAACCTGGGAACGTGTTGGGAGGCTTTTTCCAGTTCACAAAGTGGAGTTGCCAAGTGGGTTTCTATTTCATCTGAAGGCATTTGGCTTTTACTGCCTTCTTAGGAGTTTCCGCATGCACTCTGCTTCTAGCCCTCCTCCTCTTGCGTGTCAACTCACATGAGAAATTACATGCACACTTCTGATTGAGTCTGGAGACTGGAGCACAAGCTCTCATTACAGCCTTGGTCTCTCTCAGTTCCTCTTTATTTTAATTAAACCATTTTAATATTGTATACAGTACCCCCAAACAGAAGAGTTTAATACTAATAAGATTAATCATATGTATACTGGAAAGGAACATAAACCCAGCAGTAATTGTTTACATAGCTGAAGATATATCTTAATATCCCTTTATTCAGCATTGAATAATGTTGTGGTTTGTAAAAGCCATATGGTAGAAAATATTTGGAGGGAAATTACCATAATTAATTAAAAATATGTAACAAACTAGTGTACTATGTAGTGAGACACAGAACAATTGAGTCATATATGTCTGGGTGCTTTGTAGATGCTCAATAGAGAAAAATGATCTGAAATCATAAGTTCTTTGACTGTTTTGACACTTTGGGAAAGTCTCCCTCTTTGATTTTCTCTTTTCTTTCTTCTCTTTATTTTTGTTTGTTTGGGGTTTTTTGGGGTTTTTTGGTTTTTTTGTTGTTGTTGTTGTTTTTTGGATGGCTAGGGGTGGAGGTGGGGAACTGTTACATTTGAAATTGAAGAGCAGAAATGGACTAAGTAAGAAGAGGAAGAAATGAACACAATTTCTCTTGGGGGAAATCACGAAATAGGTGGAATTGTAAGCAATCGGGACTAAATTATAAGGTGTTCAGGGGGCACTGGTTAGAAGAAAACCTTAGTAAAGAAAGTCAACAAAATACAGTCAACCAATCGAGTTTATGAAATCCAGTAGTGAAAAGGTTAAGACAGTCTAACACGTTGTGGACATGAAAGACAGAAAAGTATTTGATGCACACATATTTGGAACCACTAGGCAAAAATGTTTGTGTTTTGTTTTTTGAGACAGGGTGGTTTATCTGTGTATCCTGGCCTGGAACTAGCTCTATAGACCAAGCTGGCCTCGAACTCACAGAGATCTGCCTGCCTCTACCTCCCCAGTGCTGGGATTAAAGGTATTTGTCAGAGATATGTGCCACCATGCCTGGCTCTTCCTTGATTTTCTACTTTCTCACTTTTAAGGTATAATAATATTTGTCTCAAATGTGAGAGTTGAATTCAATACTGAATACAGAATTCTAAATCTCAAAGTTATGTCAAAATGCTGTCTGAGAAGAAACAGAAAAGGTTTGTAATGTCAGGGTGATACTCAGGAGTATCAAGAACTGGGAAATGGTTCAGTTGGAAAGCTATTTGTCATACAAGCATGAAGAACTAATTTCAGATCTCCAGCATGCATGTTAAAGAGCCAGTGTGGCAGCACACACCTAGTCCAGCACTGGTGCAGTAGAGACTGTCAGTCTAGCCAATCAGGTATCCCCAGTTTCAGTGAGAGACCCTGTCTTAAAAAGTAAGATGGAGAAGCTGTTGAGGAAGACTTCTAATGTTGACTTCTGGTTTCCACATGCATTCTCATACACACGCACCCACCCATACCAAAAACCAACCTAACATTTTTTTTTAAGAATATCAAATGTTTCCCCCAGTATATCTAGTGGATGACTTGTAAGCACATATGACCTTTGACTCCTGGGGGCACTCACTTCTGCAGACCCCCATCTCTACTGTACATCACTAGTTTCTTTCTCATCTAGGATAAGCATTCTCAATATTGCATGTATGACGTAAGGAGTGGCTGCCTCATTGCCCTACCTGTTTATGTCATGCCAATGAATGACATAGCAATTTCTAGACAGGTCTCTCTGAGCCTGTAAATTGATTTCCCTTTGCTCAAAAGTGGAGAGAGGGAAGAAGGCTTAATTCTAAATCCTGAGAAGCCAGGAACCTCACTGAGTGCCTCCTTTCACTACAGCAGCTGTAGCTGGTAGGCTCTAGAATCTGAGAGACAGGGATCCTCCAGTCCTCAGGGCATTTCACTGTCATGGCTCTCCCCCAACAGCTTGTTCTTCCCATTCCTGGGGCTGAAACTCTCCATAATCTTTCTTTCATTACTATCCACCAGAAACCATTACACTGCCTCCAACTAAGTTCAGAAACAAAGCAAAGACTGTTCAAAAGAGGTTCAAAGACACCTTGAGTAAAATCATTACCCTAACTTATTGTTACATTTTATCGCTGGAGAGAGTTCTAGAGAAAGTTTTGCTAAGTCTGAGGTCAAGGTAAGTGGTCCATGATGACAGCAAGGTTATGCATCAGCATATGTCAGCCCTGTTTTCAAAGTAAAGAGACTGAGGCAAGTCAGCATTGCACAAAGAAGAGCCTTGAGTAAAAACAGAGCCTTTGTGCCTGGAGAGAAATCAGCCTTGCACTACAGTGTCTCCAACCTGCCACCACTGCAGAAACCTGCCTCCTTCCTTCATGGAGCCCTCGGGATTCACTCTCCCCCAACAGAGAGATTTAAACAGTGGGACACAATGTCTTTCCTGTTACTGATTTTTGCCCAGACTATCCAAGAGTAAACTTTTTGTTCTGAGGATTGGTTGTTCTCACGACTCTTAGTCTGTGAAAGTCCATCACTATTCCTTTATGTCATCACCTGAGGTGAATGGCTTGCCTGCATCTTTGTTTTCAAGGGCCTTTTTTCCCTGAAGTTGAGTTGGAGCTTATTTGCATGGTGGAAGGTGCAGAAATCGGGATTGGCCAGACGGGGAGCTAATCAGGGTTTTAGCCACAATGGAGCCCATGCCAGGCTCTGCAGCTGAGGTGGCCCTGCAGAGTTGAGTCAAGTTGTCAGTTACTAGATGCCAGTGGGTGAGAAGATGCTACCCGGGCAAGGGCAACAAAGGAAACAGGTGTATGGTAAGCTGTCAAAGGTTAACCCTACCATCAGTTTCTGGTAAATGAGAGCTCTCATGTAGAGAGGATTAGTCACTCAGCTGTTCTTTGGCACTGGGAACCATCCCAAACTTGCATTTCCACCTTCCCCTTCCATTCCATTTGCCAGCCTCACCTATGAATGCTGTACAAACAGCACCCATGAGTCCTCTCCAGAGTCAATTAGTCATGTCTGGAGTCCTGGTGACAGCCTGGACTATCAGATACTGTTGACAGAAAGTCTTTGATTGCAGAGTTAAAAAGCCAAGTAGCCAAGTTTTGTATAAATTGGACACTTTTTAATTCATTCTGCCCTTGCTTCTCATGGTTGATCAATGACTGTCCTGTACATGGCCTTAACATATAACAGGCCTTTAAGAAAGGTGAATTCTTCCCTTTTCTCTTCATTAGAAGGTGGGTTTGGGTTATATGTTACCTAGGATCTCTCTAAAGTCCCACATCCATCCTGGAATCATACAATGAGTTTTCAGATTCTGTTTCATTTTCGTTATTCATTCTTTATTGACAGTCTGTAATAAACCATCTTTGGCTTTCACTTAATTCTTGTGATCATGAAATCTCATGACTGGAGCAAACATCTGGTACAATACAACCATCTTGTTTTACTCCTGAGTAAACAATCACATCATTAGGAATAGGGAGGAAACTGACTTGTTCAAGGTCACACCACCACTAATGATGAAGTAGGGACCACCACCCATGTTTGCGACCCATCTGAGGCTCACCAGCCCCCATCTCTAGCTGCAGCCAGTATGTTCTGGTCTGTAAATCAACATGATCTGTTTTCCTTGTGTTAACATTATTCTAGCATGTAATATCTGCACAGGAGGCAATGAACTGAGAAATACTTTTCTTTCCAGGGCTTCACTTATTCTGCAGGGTTTATTAATTTTATTTATGTATTTGATCTCTCAAATGAAATAATAAACTAATTAGGGGGACAATTTACTGGTGTTGCTCCAGCGAGGGTGTTTTATAGCCCCTGTGTAAGCCTGTAGAGCTGTGCTGTCAGCAGATCCACTTTCTGCCCTGCTGCTCTTAATTGCAGCCATGAGACACACATGGCAGGCAGCCCTGCTTGGGATTTGTGGCTCCAGGGGCATCTGGAGATGTGGAGGGATTTTTTTTCCCTAGGAGCCTTTCAGAATTCCTTCAGCAGACAGGCTGCTTCATGTAGCTTGCAAAGATGTGACCATGGCTCCCAGAGAACAGAGATAGGCATGTAGACTGAGGATTTCTGGAGAACGGGGAAAGCTTGAGGATAGAAGTACTGGAAATTAGAGCCAAATAGGCTCGTAGTCCAGGACAGAGACAAATGTAAAGACCGTAGACATCAGAACATTGCAAGCTTGTAGGAGCAAGAGAAGGAAAAATGCTAGAAGAGCTGACATCGGATTGATAGGACAGTAGACCAAAGCTACGTTCTTTGCCTTGGTAAAATTGGATTTGAAGTGAACTCTCTTCCATGCTAACATCACCTGAGCCCTCACGAGATAGCCAGTTCTTAACACTAGCCTTTCATTGTAACTTTGTCTTCACTTGACTGTGAAGACCAGGAGTTAGGAGTATCTAAAACTGAGACTTGAGCCTAGGATCTCTGGAAGAGTAACCAGAACTCTTAACCACTGAGTAATCTCTTCAATTTCCAGAAACCATATAATTGCTCAAAACCCTCTGGAATTCCAGTTCCATTAGATCTGACACCCTCTCTGGTCTCTATGGTCACCAGATATGCATGATGCACACAGACATACATACAGGCAAAACAGTTGCACACAGAAATACAATAAAAAATAAAAATGTTTAAAAAAATTTTAATGTCTAAAACTATGTATGGAATGTAATAAGGGTTCATAAGCATCTTTTGAATGAAAGAATGAATCGATGAATACATGGATGGATGGATGGATGGATGTGTGGATAAATAAGTAGGTGGACCAATGCTTCAAAGTTAAGTGGGGAACTGAGGCCTATAAACTGCATTTTACTCACCAACTATCTCTTATGTGATGAACAAAGATAACCTTTTCTAGTAATTATATTCACTACAGAATTATTGCAACAGAGTAAGCAAGTCTCCAGTATACAAGCATTTGACTTCCCTTGATTTAAGCAGCTTTCTCGTTAGTGTATGCAGCACATGTAACCACACTCATCTACAGCAGAGGTCAAAGTCCTACAGTGCCCTAATGTTTTAAACAATGTTTCTGCTTGCTCACTGGCTGCCTGGAGACACAAATTCAGTCACTGTTCTGGTAACTGCTCCACTGTCACTGTGGATTACCGCAGCATGAGGTTTTTGTTGGTTTTATTCCAGATCTCTTACTACAGCCTGTTTGGTGCACTAGCAGATAGGATGAGGGTGTGTTGCAATCACACTCATGAAAGCTAAGAAGCCTATGGGCCTCCATGGAGAAATTTCATACTGTTTGGTTCCTCTAAGGATTTTACTGTTTGCTCCTCTGCTATGATTGGAGGCATACAAATTAGCAAACTCTAGGTACAATTAGTACACATGCCAGCCCTGCTACCCCATTGAACTGGATATAGAATTTTGAGAGCTATTCACATGAAATGCTGCTGACTTGTCTGTGCTGTTCACATGCTGTTAATCCCTGTGTTTTAACAGTGTTAAAGTGCTGGGCCCATAGCTGGACCTGGGATCATGAACCTTTTGCTAACCTCTAGGCAGCTCAGACATAAAATGACTACATTGGTGCTGTGGTCCTAGACCAAGTAAGATGCTGGGGCATGGATATATCTTAGATATCCTTGGCAAATATCTGTAACTATAATTTGTGTAACAAACCTAATTATGTGACTTACTGTTTCATCTTTACCTATCATACAGAAGCTACTGTGTCTTACATCCATTACAGTGCTTAGCACCACAACACAACTGCAATTAGAATCAACTAACAAAAGTTTAGAAAGGGAAAATGATGTGTCCAGAGTTATACAAACCTCATTGTATTAATAATAAAAAATTCTACATTCCTCCAGAGATGTGACTATTACCAAAGAGGTAAAATCCAGATAAGACAATGCTCAAACAGCAACTTTCCACTAACATAGTTTTGTGTAGATGTGTGGGTGTGTGTGTAAGTGTGTATACTTGTAGGTGTGTGCCTATAGGTGTGTGGCTGTACATGTGTGTATGTGTATAGGACTGGAGGCAAGGGTTTGATGTTAACTGTCTTTCTCAGTTGCTCTCCACATTAGTTTTTTTAAACAGTCTCTTGATGAACCTGAAACACATTGATTGACAGGCTACTTGGCCAATGAGTTCCTGGGATCTTCCTTTCTCTATCCTCCAGTGCTGGGGTTACAGAAGCATGCTGCCACACCCTACTTTTTATATAGGTGCTAGGGATCCAAATTCAGGTCCTCATACTTAGCAACAAACACTTCATTCATTCATTAGCCACCCACCCTGCCTCTCCATTGGAAGTTTTTCATCACGCATCATGAATTGAACAGATAGCAAGGATTGTGCTTGCTTTATCTTATCATATGACATCTACAGACAGATTGAAAGCACCTGCATTGAACTCTACAGCAAACTCTTAGATTATTCCCAGCTATCCAGAACAGAAATGTTTCCAGGCTTCTAGATTCTCCCAACTGAACATCTTCAGTGCCATTCTGGTCTAAGGCCTACAACACGAATAAGGCCACAGTAAATGGCAAGACAGAGTGTCATGTTAGTTGTTTTTGCTCTTTTGGGGGGCCTGCCATCCAGCTCCCAATAAATTACATGGAGGATTATTCCTACTTATAAATGCCTGTCCTTAGCTTGGCTTGTTTTTGGCCAGATTTCCCTAACTTTAAGTTATCCCATCTACCTTTTGCCTCTGGGCTTTTCCTATTCTCTTACTTCTGTAAATCTTACTCTTACTCTGTGGCTTGCATGTAGCTTAGTAGCTGGCCTCTGAAGTCCTCCTCCTTCTCTGTCTCCTTCTTTCTCCTCAAAGGTTTCTTCTTCTATTTATTCTCTCTTCCTGCTAGCCCTGCCTAACCTTTCTCCTGCCTTGCTATTGGCCATTCAGATCTTTATTAGACCATCAGGTGTTTTAGTCAGGCAAAGTAACACAGCTTCACAGAATTAAACAAATGCAGCATAAACAAAAGTAACACACCTTAAAATAATATTCCCTAATAAGAGTGAAGGATAACTGCTGTGGAATGTTCTATATGCCGTGAATATATGTTACTATGATTGGTTGATAAATAAAACGCTGATTGTCCAGTAGCCAGGCAGGATGGATAGCGTAGGCAGGACAAGGAGAGAGGAGAATGTTGGGTGGAAGAAGGCTGAGTCAGAGAGACGCTGCCAGCCACCACCATGGGGAGCAAGATGTAAAGTACCGTTAAGCCACGAGTCATGTGGCAAGGTATAGATTTATAGAAATGGGTTAATTTAAGATATAAGAACTAGACAGTAAGAAGCTTGAGCCATTAGGCCAAACAGTTTAAATAATATAAGTTTATTTGAGTCTGAGTGGCTGCTGGGCAGGACTGGAGATAACTCCAGCTACAGATAACCAGAATAGGGGGTCACCAGGATAGAACTCTACTTGATTGCTTGGGAGTTTGTGTCCATTTTCATTGCCTGTTTAGTTTACTATGAAGTTCTCATGGTCAAAACAATGTTTGACCCAGACTGTCAATGTGTATAGGAATGAGCAATGATAAGCATATGGATGGAAGGATGCAATGGTGGACAGATATCTCCTTTGGACTGTGAACACTCAGGATAAAGTTGTAGTCATTGGAGTGTTATGGGCATTTACAGGGGGTTAGGAAATAAAACCAGTGCAATAAGATGTTGAGAACAAAAGTAGACTCTAAAGATTTGTAAGCTTTGTATGTGATAGATAAATCATTACAAATCAATGTTTTGAACCCAGAACTAAAGGTCACCCAGATAATACATATTTATACAGAAAAGTGATGGAATGCTGACCTTGTATCATACAATTATTATTAATTCCAAGTAAACTAAACATTAGAGACATTACTATAGACTATTTAAAAGGAACTAGAAGTCTATACATAGATCTATACATACGTAGATAATTCAGTTAAGAATTTATCATGTAAAACCGACAAAGACCCTATGTTAAAGACAAATATTTATATACCCTTTCAAGTAAAAAGTATTCTGAAAAATTGTATATTGCTGGACAGGAGAAATGGTTCAGTGGTTGATGATGGGTCAGAGATGGTTCACTTCTTGTAGAAGACCCAGGCCAGGTTTGATTCACAGCTCCTACATGGCAGCTCACAACCATCTGTAACTCCAGTTCCAGGGGATCCAATGTGGCCTTCTGACCTCTGTGGGCACCAGGCACACATGTGGTGCACTGACATACATGCAGCAAAACACTCATGTACAGAAAATAAAAGTAATTGTTTTTAAATGGTATGTTGCTATAAACAAAGTAAAAAGTCAAAGCTAGGACTAGAAAAAATTATAAATTTTGTAAATTATACATCTACTCAAGGTCTGTTAAGCAAAGCATATGGATGGGACTAGGCATAATTATCACAAACGCCTATGTACCTCCACATCCCTTGGTCAAATGTTATCATTTACCCTTCATTATGCAGTTTCCTGTACTTTGAGGGCTCCTCCCAGGCCCTGGGCTCACACTGGCTTTAAGACTTTCTAGTGTCTACTGAATGTCCTGTCTAAAACTGAGCTCCTGCCCAGTCCCAGCACTGTTTATTCCCTGCTCTGGCTTTTCCAAGTCTCCACCAAACTAACAGACTAGGCATTTGGCTTTCTTACTTCATTTTGTCTCCCTCCTATACAAAGTCCATGGAAAACTGAACAAAAAGAAAAGCTAATGGCAGAAGGAAAAATGTAAGTGGCCAATAAAGTTCAGAAGAAATCTATCTCACCGGTAGTTAGAGAAGCGTTAATAAAGTACCTTGATGTATTTTGCATTTATAAGATTAGAATACCTGGGCTGGAGAGATGGCTCAGTGGTTAAGAGCACATGCTGTTCTAGTAGTGGACCCAGGTTTGAGTCCCAGTACCCAAACAGAGACTCACAACCATGTGTAACTCCATTTCCAGGGCATCGGATACCTCTAGCTCCAATGCCTCTAGCCTCCTACCTCCACTCATGTCCACATGCCCATATGCAAGCCACACAGCTACACATAATTAAGAATAATTTTTTAAAAAATATTAAAAATAAACTTCAAAAAAGATTGGGCAACCAACAAAGTATGACCACATGAAAATGTGAAATAATTCTGGATTAATATAAACACAGCTCTCGTCTAATGGGGGCAATCTACAAGGCTCAGTAATATTGAAGATCCATTTTCTCTCTGCCTTAGCAAACTCAGTGTTGAATTTGCTCTCAGTACCTATGCACCTTGGAAGCACATACAACGTCTTTTATCCATTTGTGTTGGCCCAATAATATGGGACAAAATGAACAGGTTCCTGATGGGCGCCTACTGTTTGAATACCACTTACCGAAAGTTTTGAAACATTCAGCACTGGCTGTATTGTTTATGGATGCAAATGTGTATTTGAGACTGCAATACAGGCTTAATGATTTAAGAAAGCAGTTATCTTTGTGGTATAGAGAAAGCATTCATGGCTGAGTTTGCTTACATCTACACTGTTCAATCTTAAAAGAGAAAGACCTGGAGCATAGATGGGATAGCAGAGTATGCAAATCCAGCCAGGCTGGTGGCACTACATGCCTTTCTGTTATAATTACATCTATATGCAACTTCATGATTGAAATAATCTACAAGAAAATAAAGAGGAGAGCACTGAAGTGTAACTTGGAGGAGAGTTTAAGCCATAGTCTATCCAGGAATACAGCATGGCAGAGTAAAACTGTAGGCTGAAGTTTGCTGGGGTGCCTTGGTTCACCACAGTTAGAGGAGTTCAGGCTTTGGAATTAAACGTGCTAAGTTTGAATCTTGAGTTGCACAATACTGGTGTTTCTGTTTGAGCATCAGTCTTCTCATCCTTTAAATGGACAATGAATTCTGAACGGAGATGAGAGAGAGAGAGAAAAATCAATGATACAGACAGCTGAATCCTCAAAAAATCAACAGCACATATAAATCTTCATCTAAATAATGAAAAAGAGATTTCACTAAAATCAGAAATGAAATTAAATGTAATACTACCAATTTCACAGAAATTCCCAAAAATAAGAATCATAAAGTGGAAAAATGAGAACTCTTCACACTACATATTAAGAGTATGAAATGAGCTAAGACTTTTGGTGCTTGGCATACATCATGGCATACACTGAAGCCAAAGGCATGTGTTCCATAGTACCAGGTATTGATATAAAAAAGACAGAAGCCTGGAATGTTTTTGAACTTCATGTTTTCTGTCATATTTATTATCTTTTTTTACAATAAACTCATGAAAGATAAATCCATATTATTTATAAGAAAACTAAGCATTATAAGACTCAATCATTTGCCAGAGTTTACCCAAATCACCAGGTCTTTCTCCAGAGAAATATAACCACAAATTAAAACTCTGTGTATATTTCAGTAGTTTTATGAATAGACTCAATTGAATTTCAATGAAACACAACTATAATCTATCCCTTTGGGCAGGGAGGCAACCAGCCATTGCTGATGAAAACTAGTAACAACAAACCTACCTAGTTTATATATTTGTAACCACACATATGAAAGGTGTGGAATTATCATAATGGAGTATTAATAAGAGCATATTGTTGCCTTAAACAGATTCTTGGTCTTGGAATACACTGAAAGATCACTAGCCTGTGGCAGTCCATTATGTTTGGGGCTTTGTTATTTTAAACTGTAGAATCTCCTCCTTCTGTTTTACTGTTGTCTGTGAAAACCTGCTGCTTCTCTGCTTGCTGTCTTCTTTTGTGAATCCAGTGGTACTTTCCATGATTATCATGATTATTTTGACTGAATGGTTTTCCATTGATGAAGTGTTTATTCAATCACTCAGCAGTCATTTCGTTATGCAGCAAGGGCTGATTGAGTGACAGCTCAGTCTCATGGTTTAGGCTCATGGGAAGCAAAGGTCAGTGATGAATGATGACTTCATCAGGAAAACCCATGACTAGAGGGAGATGAGGAGGAAAATGGGTAACTCAGTGCCAGGTGACTCCTTCAGAATGCTGATCCCCAGGGAACCACAGAGCAAGGAATTCTCAGCTAAATATGGAGGTATGCAGGAAGTGTCATGGAAATTGTGATGTTAGACATGGAAAAATGTTTATTTCTGTCTAGACAAAAATATGAGATTGTTGTTAGATCTTATACTGGGCGGTGGTGGTACACATCTTTAATCCCCAGCAGTCGGGAGGCAGAGGCAGGTGGATCTCTATGAGTTTGAGGCCAGCCTGGTCTACAGAGTAAGTTCCAGGACAGCCAAAGATACGCAGAGAAACCCTGTCTGAAAAAATAAAGAAATAAAGAAATTTTGGAAAATATAAAGGAATAAGAGAAAAACCTACAATTATGCCACAAAGGCACCCACTGTTATATTTTACACTTCTCCACAGGTGAGTTTGAACTTTATTAGCAATTTTGTTGTATCATAGAAAATATATTCCTTACATTTTACATTTTTTAACCTTAGGTTTAAATATACATAATACCATGTGTTATAACGTAGCAGCATTCATGACATGCTTCCATTTATTATTTCCCTTTTACAAATAACAATGCTAAACATTTCTGCATATAAATATGGGTTTGCATTTAAGGTAGTTTCCTTAAGAACAAATCCAGAAGGTGAATAATCCAGGTGAATTGTGGATTAAAGGGTGTGACCATGAGTTTCAGAATGATACATTCTGACCCCCTCTTAGCAGGCATGCTATATCTGTCCAGCCTGCCACTCAACAATGACTGTTGTTTATGATTGGCAACAGTGGTAGGGGCATGTTTATTTTATATTGTCCGAATTCTCTGGGCCTGTGTGTGAAAGAAGGCTGGGAGAGATCATCATCATTAAACAATTCATGCTAAGAATTTTTTATTATCATGTTTTGTTTGTTTTCAGCATTCATCAAGACATGGTGGTGAACCGAAGCTCCAAGTCTTCATGACTGAAGGAATCCTTTGCACAACAAAAGGTAAATATTTGAGTCTAGGTGGGTCCTGCTGAAGGAACATCCTCCTCCTGGGGAAGGTTACTCATAAATGGGTTCCCATGAAGTGGTGATGTCTTGTGTGTGTTTTGTTGTACTTAAAACAGGTTGGAAGGCTCATGGAGTCTTTGGAAGTTGTCATGTAAAGTGACTTTCCTTTGGTCCAGTTTGTTTGTACCAGAAGGAGTATTGTTTCTTCTTTGTCTTCTTTTGTTTAAGTACCTAGTAAATATCATCAGGAGCCTCAGGTTTTCCTGTCTTGATATATGAGCTTCTTCTAAAAATCTTCTCAGGCTGTTCTCACTCGGAAATAACAATGTACACTGTCTTTTCTCACATGCCAGCCATTTCAATACATTTACCAATGGAAGAAAGCATTGTTGATTGTAGACCATAAAGTTAAACCACAGGTAAGATAAATGTGTTCCTACCTAAGTAACAGACTTGGTTTATTTATGAGCTGAAGAGACGAGTACTATTATTTTGAGTTCCTAAACTTTTAAGTGATGGCAACACTGAATTATGTACCTCATGCAGGAGCCAGGAAAGTACAATTGAAAACGCTCATTCCTTTGACAAATTAGAAGCATCCATTCTAATATCTATTTCTTGTTTACTGGGGATGGTGCTGAATGAATCACAGACTGGTGGATGGATGTCCCATCCAACACTTTTAATTAGCTGCTGTGCCTATTAGCATGAGCAGAGTGTTGCTTTTCTGCTATAGATTACCTCCCAACTACACCCTCCCCCTTAGCTTGAATAGAAGTCTTATTCTCCACAAGGTAATATTCATCTCTTCCCCAGCCAGACAAGCATAGAAAGTTAAACAATGGTCTGTTAAAAAGCCCAGATAATATATTTATCATTTCCAGTTTATGTGAGTTTGCAAGGCAAATACAAGCAAGAGCTATTGGCTATAGGACCTTGGGGAACAGAGGACTGGAGAGGGAAGGGGAAAGGATATGAGACTTGGGGAAAAATTATTTAAAATATGAGGGGGTCACTGAAGACAGAAGAAATTAATTACTCCAAGGGACTCAAATGCCACTAGTCATTTAAGTGACCCAGTGAGGAGGCTGAGAACCTTTTATTTCAAGTTTCTACAGCTAAGAAGG
This sequence comes from Onychomys torridus, assembly GCF_903995425.1. Lineage (NCBI taxonomy): Eukaryota > Metazoa > Chordata > Mammalia > Rodentia > Cricetidae > Onychomys > Onychomys torridus. The sequence goes on from NC_050444.1 coordinate 120,804,086, forward strand.
AGGGGGCTTGGATTTCTCAGCTGTCAATTTTTGTGTATCCTTCATGACTTAGTGACATGTTCAGCTGACCTTTGCCCCAACCTCCTCTAATGAAAGGTGTTAAATGAGAAATGCTGCTGTAGCCAGAGAACCCTCACCCTGAAGGCTGCCCAGAGTACTTAGATGAGCTTACAGAGCTGCGGCTGCCAGACCTGAGGGAAGCCTATAATTCAGCACAATGGCTGGAAGAGGTGGCCACCCAAAAGTAGCCTGCATTTGAACTTATATCATTGTTTTATTATCCAAAAAGCTAATCTCTGAGTGGGGGGGGGGATTTTGAAAGACAAATTAAGGTTTTCTAGGGACTGGGAGCAGTCATTTCCAAAAACAGATGTCTTTTCTAGGTTGCTTGTCTGATAAATCTCTCAGAAGCTTTGAAGCTATGGGCAGAAGTAGAAAAAAAATACCTATATAATGACCTCACAGTTTAACATCAGTAAGCACAGATGGAGTAGAACCTTTACGGTGGTCCCTGCCTATGCTCAGGAAGTAAGTATAATTTTAAACTTTGTCACTAAGTAGCTGTGGCCCCCATGTGTCAGCCTAGTCCTTCCAGCCTCTGTTGGGTTACTTATAAAGTGAGAAGAAGAAGAATATTGATCTCCTGTGATTTCAGAGAAGATCAATATACCCCAAAATAGCATTGAAGGATGGATATATCACACGTGTATGGAGTCCTTGTTATCCTATTTTAAAGTTTTAGCTTTTAAACACTGAGGCAGCTCTGTTCCTTCCTGGGTCAAGGTCAAGTGGCTTGGCAGTGTTCTCCTGGTTTATTCAGTGAGGAATGGTGAGTAGAGAAACTAATGTAGCAGTAACATGGATTCCTCTGAGGATGTCTTTGGATCTGTATGAAGCATGGCTTTGAAGGAGGTTGGAGTCCTGGATATCTACACCCAGGAGCAAGCTTGGAGAGCACCACATCTCCAGCAGCTGCAAGCCTGTGCCTTTGAAGTAGAGATGAATAATGGGTGGAAAGGTGCAGTGCTATGAAGTCAGGTGACCCCAAAGGTGGTGGAGGAGATATTTCAAAGGTAGCTTGTTCCTGAGAAGAAATGGCAGTGGAGTCCAATCTGTAGGGCTGGAGGGGAAAGGGCAGCACTGAGCATCCTTTGAAAGGAAGGCAATCCAGGCTTAGTAGCCAGAATGGGGGACATAAAAGAGAGACCAGTGGGACTCTAAGCCCTACAGTGTTCCTCCCAGGCACTTACAATGGCAGTAAGGCAAACAAAAAAAGCTGAGGATACAGTTCATCCAGTCAAAGCTCTGTGAGGTGTACAATTGACCACTAGTGTAAGAGATGGGAAGAAGCCCAGGAAAGCAATGCTTGCAAGTGTGCTGAAAAGAGCAGGGCCATTTGAGCTAGACTTCACAGGGAGCAGCCCTGTGCTGGATGAGAAGGAATTCTACAGAGACATTCTGCAGAAGGCCACCAGCTCACAGAAGCAAGAGGCCTGTCAACAACTGGAGCTTTGTGCACCAGCATGCACTCAGTGACCGTCACAGGCTTCCATAATAGACTGTGTGCCTACCCTATCTGCCATCCTTGTAGGGACCTGAGGAAGCCCAGATGCATGATGAATAATGCTGAAGCCAATGGTCCAATTCCTTGGTGTGTTTTTTAGCTTTTTGTCAGTTCCCTTGGAAAGTCCTCCATTGTCACAACTGATTGGTTGACTATTTGTTTATCAGGTTAATTTGATTTTGCCAGCTTTATATTCATTTATAGTCATCATAGAGGTAAACCACTGTGTCTTTCTACTTGGTAAGGAAATAGTATTGAGGCAGGAAATATATTTTGAGATTTATTCTTATTTACATGTGTGCATGTCTGTGTGAGTGTGTTTAACACATGTGTTCATGCAGTACCTGTGGAGGCCAAAAGAGGGTGTCAGATGCCCTGGGACTCCAGTTTCAGGTACTTTCAAGCCTTCTGCTTTGAGTTGTAAACTGAATTAGGCCTCCTGTAAGAGCAACTAGTGGTCTTAACCACTGATCCATCCCTCCTTCCTAAGACAGGCAATATTTTCCTGCTATCCTGCCTTTTCTTTTCTCTCTTCTTTAATCCATCCCCTTGGTGCCTCCTCTCAACCTCCTGGTTTCTTTTTATCTTCTCAGACTCCCGCTGTACATCTGTGTTTCTCTCTTTCTTGACATAGAGGCACACATTTGCCAACTTAAAAGGAAGTGAGAGATCCTAGATAGCAGGCAGCTCTGCTGTAAATGTTTAAAGCGGATGCCTAGCAATGTGGCAGTTCCCTTTATCTGTTATGTTTGATGGTGGCGATGGGGTTGCTTTCCGAAACCAAATGTCTGGGATTCAGATATCTACACCAACCCATAACAGCTATTTGACATTGAGCAAGTCAATCTCTTTGAAATTCAACTTTTATATTAAGAGACAGATATTTTCCATTCAGGATTATTGCAAGAATCCAACAAGAAAATGCATGTGAAGGGTTCTGGCACATTATGTACTCTTAATTTCTATTGTTAGCTCTTACTGTTGCTTATAATGACACAATCCTATTAGAAACCTTTAAATGCAAATATATTGATTGTTTGGTGACAAAGAAGATGCTGTGGAGACATTTTCTTTTATGTTATAGCTGGTCTTAGAAAATGGAAAGTCAGAGGAACAAAGGCACTGAAGGGAGCCGATGTGTGAGTATCCTGAAAGCCCTCCTTTGCTAGAGTGACTGGGATACTGACCAATCAGATTTCTGAGGTTTCTTCAGCAACATCAACTCCCTCCCAGTTGCTGTGTCCTTCTGTGAATGTATGTGAGTTTTGTAATATGCCAATGTGGCTAGATTGGAGGATGCTACACAGAACACAGTCTCTAGTATATTTCCAGCTAGGAGGCCACAGGATGACTTGAGAGATTTGGAGATAGAGAAGAAGTTTAGTACCTTTGCTCCATTCAGCCAATTGGCCCGAAGTAGTGCCGGGTCTGCAGCTGCTCTTCATTACATGTTCCATCCCAGTTTCCCGTCTCCTTCCACAGGTTGCTCTGTCAGCTTCTACCTGAAACAATCAACGTATTTAAGGAGAATGTTTGCCTCGGCTCACAGATGTGTAGGTCCCCAGCCATGGTTGGTCAGCCATGTTGCTCTGGCCCTGTGGTGAGGCAGCACAACATGACAGAGGCATGGTAGAAAAAAAAGATGTTTATCTGATTGCCCAGAAGCAAAGGAGAAGAGGAAGAAGTCAAGGTTCCACAAGCACCTTCAAGGGCCTTTCTCCTAGCAACCCAAAACATCTCATGAGGCCCCACCTCTTAAAAGTTCCCCCACCTCTCACTACTCTAGCTTGGGGACCAAGAGTTTAGGGCATGAGCCTTTGGAAGATGTTCAAGACCCAAATGACCTCACTATACCTGATGTCACCCACACCAGCAAGCTGAGATGGCATGAACATCCAGGTTCCAGTAAGTTCTCAGAGGCTTCTGCTCCTTCTCCAGCATTCTCGGCTGTTTCTGATCTCTCCATTGTACCCATCTCTCTTCATAATGACCTGCTGAGCAGATGTCAAGCTTTAGCACTGGATGTGAGACCACAGAACTTAACCTGCTCCCACAACTGCATCACCCTGACTAAATAAAGAGCACATATACATTCATTAAATATATATTTACATACATTATATGTTCACCTGTGTGAAAAGCAGAGTCAATCACTAAGACAAACATATATACGTATGTGTGTATGTCTGTAATCATACACACAAACACACATGCATATGGATACACACAAACATACATATAACTAATCTAATAGTGTTTGCTTCTGTGTCTCTGGTTACACTCACTGATACAGCTAATCATGAGGTGTCATAATGCAGAATCCTCTGTTTCATAGGGCAGACCATTGCATTTCTATATTATTGCAAGAAAAAATTAAATTTTTAATCTGAAGATGTTTTTCAGGCAAGGATATACCCCACATTCTCATTATTTTCCCCTCTCCATCCTAAATCTTTTAACAACTTTTTAACTGTCCTGGGCCCCATCCGTTTACACTCTTTCTGTTTCCCAGCAGTTAAGACTCTTAATAAAATTAACCCCATTGTTATGATACCAGAGAAGCCTTTCTGTTATTCCATTTCACCAGACTACTCCCCTTCTCCAACTTCCTGCTTATTTTGAAGATAATATCTTAATTTTTGGTTTTTACAGGTACAGGGTAGAAGCATAGGGAATCACAGAATCAGACTCAGAAGATAGGTACTGGTGCCCTGCTACCCCACAGTGCTGACTACATCTGCTGATTTAGCCACTTGGCCTGAAGCAGTGCTGGGTCTGCAGCTGAGAGGACCTAAGGTGTAACATTGGTGCACTCACAGCAGACTGACCAGCTCTAAGTGCTGGAGGTCCTACTGATCTCAGTCTGTGTCTCAAAACTTGGATAGGCTTATGTTTGAATTACAGGAATGTTGACTGTGGCCAAAGGATGAGCTTGGTCTGGTGGCACAGGCCTGTAATCCCAGCTACTCAGCTGCTTGAGAAGCTAAGTCAGGACAGCCCCATAATTAAGACCTGCCTAAGCTATAGAGTGGTTTCAAGGCTAGCCTGGGAAACTCAATGTGACCCTGTCTCAAAAGGAAAAGTAAACAGAAGCCTGAGCATGTACTTAGTGGTGGGGGTGTTTACTTAGACATGTATGACTACTGTCTAGACACTGTATATTGTCTGAACACTAAACTAGACATGTATGTCTAGACACTGTATATTCAATGCACAATACTGTTACAAAGAAAGTTGAACTTTAGAATTCGTAAGAGCAGCAAATCAGAACACTATGTTTGCTATGACCATTTTGATTTTCACTGGGATATGATTGTGAATGCATATGGGGTACACTGTGATACTTTGATTAATATATACATTGTATAGTAATCAAAGCAAGGTATTTAGTGTAGCCATAATTTTGAACATTTGCATTTCCTTCCAATAAGAACATACAGATCACTCTTGCTAGTAATTTTGACAGAACCACTATAGCAACATTAAGCATAATCACTCCATGCCATGGAATAGCAGAACTCACTCCTCCCACAGTGCTCCAGTTCCCACCTATTGACCAGTGTCTCCCCTCTTGACTCCTGCCCTTTGGTAACCACTATTTATTCTGCTCTGAGCTTGGATGAGATCAGCCTCTATAGGTTCCACCAATCGGTGAGATTGTGTAGCATTTGTCTTTCTATGACAAACTTATTCCATTAATGTGATGTCCTCCAGGTTGATCCATGTTGCTGTGAATGACAGGGTCTCCTGTGCTTTTGTGGTATCCTATCCTGTAGACATCATATTTTCTTTAGTGATATATTGGTGAACACTTATACTGATTGCTTATATTGGATGTTTTGAACAATCACAGTAAACACTGGAGGAGTCTGGATGTCTCTTTACATAATGATTTTATTTCCCTTGAATAAATAGCTAATAGGAATGCTGGATTCCTGTATAATCCTAGTTTTAACTATCTGGGGAACCAGCAGAGTATTTTGCTCAATGGGTTGCCAATATGCATTCTCATTGACAGCATTAGAGGGTTCCATTTTTCTACATCCATCCCAGCATCAGTTACTTACTGTCCTTTTTATGATAACATTCTCACTTTACTTACATTTACCTGTGATTTGTAATGTTAAACATTTTTCATATCTGAGTGTGTGTGTGTGTGTGTGTGTGTATCTAGTGTGTACACAAGTGTTGTTCAAGGGGTGTGTTTTGTAGCTCACGTTGGCCTTGAACTTACTATGTACCTGAGGATGACCTTGGACTTTTAACACCCCTGCTTCTACCTTCAGAGTGCTGGGATTTTAAGAATGTGTCATCATACCCAGTTTATGCTTTACTAGGAAACTGAACCCAGGACTTGGTACGTGCCAGGAAAATATTTGAGCAACTGAGCAACTGAGCAACATCCAAAACCTGCATGTCTTATTTTGAGTGATGCTTCAATTCAAGTCCTTTGCATATTTTTCAATGAAGTTTTTTCTTAATGTTTGGTACTGAGGGTTTTGGGTTCTTTATGTATTCTGATACTAATTCCTTGTCACATGCATAGTTTAAAATATTTTCTCCCATTCTATAGGTGGTATCTATTGATTAATTTCATTTTTGCACAAAATCTTTTTAGTTTGGTTAGAACTCATTTATTTTCTCTTTTGTTACCTGTGCTTTTGATTCATGTAAAAAAGAAGTTGTGAGAGGAAAAATAGAGGGGAGAAATTATATAATCTCAAAAATAAATGAAAAATTTAAAAATAGTTGACTATACCAAAGTAATAAAGTATTTCTCCTATGTTTCCTTCTAGCAGTTTCAGGATTTGGTCTTGCATTTGTGTTTTTAATCAATTTTAGTTAATATGTGTCTATAGTGAGAAATTGGGGTCTAGTTTAATTTTTCCACATTTAGCCATCTAGTTAACCAAACACCACTGATGGAAGAAACCATCTTTTACTCAATGCTAATGGAGAAAATCATAGTTTTTCCCCCATGTTCTCTATTCTGTTTCTTTGGCTAAGTTGACTATTTTTGTAAAATATTGTTTTGGTATTTTATCTATTTCTTTCTAGTATATTCTGAAGTCAGGCACTGTAATGCAAACTCACATTTCTTTACATAGATACCCTGAATAGTAGTAGCCCAAATTCTTGTACTATATTCAGTCTCTACTATAGCCAATGTTCCCTAAAATCTTTCTTGAAATAGTTGAAGTAATTGACAGCATAGCTTTATAAATGTCTCTATGTGTAAAGATGAATACACATGATTCTCTCCCTTGAACTGATATAATAATAACAAAAAAAGTATAAAGAAAATAGTCATGAGAAATGAACCTATCATAAAAAAGGAACTATATGCTATGATGAAGAGCCTTAAAAAGTGTCACAACCAAGGTTTACAATTAAATATATATCAGTAGAGCCTTATGGAAAGACCTACAGAAGCGTTCTCTCTAAGACAGAAGAGGTAATTCTCAGATCATCTTGATGTGTGATATGAACAACCAATTGTGATCACACACACCTGTTAGGAAAATCTCAGTCATTAGCAGGTGCATGGATCCTAGACAAAGATGTGGAGAGGTTAAGGCCATAGTTATAGTTGAAATAGCTTTCTTGGCCATGTTTCATCCTGTTTCTCTGCACACATTTATCATTGAACAACAGCCAAGAGTTAAAAATAGCTACCTTGTCTCCACTTCTTCCTATCTCAAGTATCAAATAAGTAATATACACAATTTCTGGCCCTTAGTAGGTCCTCAGGAAATGCCTGGTGGTAGAAAGCATGTGGTCTTGAATCATGAAGAATCTCAAGGGGAAAAATCTACAATACATTGGCATTATGTCAGCATCTGGAACAAACTGAAATGGGGGAAGAATGCCCAGAAGAATTACTTTCCATTAAAGATTTAATATGCTGATGTTCATAACACCTCACTTCCCAAAAGTATCCCATTCAAAATGAAGGAAGCCACAGACAAGATTAAATTGGTATACCTGAGAGGGGTCTTGTCCATGTGTGAATAACTGACTGTTATCTCCAGGCAACAAATGGAGTTGTAGCATGAGAACTTTTATTTTTAGTTTTGAGGAGAAAATGAATTTGATATAAGAGACACCTAGAGTTGATAAGAGAAGGCTGGGGCTAGATGGAGGGGCTGTATATCTGATAAGTTCACACAGAGAGGCTGAACACAGAGCTAAAGCAGAGGGGAGACTTAGGTAAAGGACCAGGCATCTCAGAGTGCCACCAGAAGCATAAAGAAATGTTCCAGAGCCTCTGATTGGCATATGACCTGATGTTGCTTGGACAAGCAATGTCAAAGTAGGCACCTGCAGGCTAGCAAGTGAGCTTCTGATAAGTAAAGAGTGCTAGCAACCCTCCTATATAGAAAGATCTGCATCCCCTGGGGAACAAGCATAAATAATGAGATCAATAAGGGGAGCTTTGGCTCTTAGTAGACAGAGATGAAGAGGGTATGTTCTGAACACAGAATAAACAAGTAAGTCAGACCAAAGTATTACTTAGAAAGTATGCTAGGTGGCCTGAACCACTAAAAGAAAGCTATGGGGAAAGTTACAGAGAATCATCCATGAGCACCCAGGAGCTCAGCAGGAATCAATTGTAAGATCATACTAGGTAAAGGGAGAAAGATTGTAAGTGAAACAAAAAATGCTATAGGCTGCTGTTCAACTAGGAATTATCCTCCACCTTAACCCCATCCTTTCCACCCCACTTTCATCCTTTCCACCCCACGTCCTTTATTGAGCCTGTATCCAGAGTGTTGCATGAACGCTAGTGTCTTTATTCATCAATATCTCCTAGCTGGGGGTGGGGGGACACTAGTTCAGGGTTTCCCACTGAAGGTAATGTTCCCTGATGGCTCACAAATGAGGTTGAATAACATGTGAGCCATTCTCCCCTGTTAGTGATCCCTTAGTGCTGAATGCATTTAACTTCACTGATACTGTCTTTGAGTTGTTCCATCCTAAACGTGAATTGATTGGAGCAGAGGCAGAGGCTAACAGTGAGGGTGGGGTGCCTTTGGAGTAGAGAAAGCTTTGGAGATGAAGCCTGACTTTAGGCTCCCCTTGACATTTTTGAGCTGCGTGTAGCTGGTTCTTAGGTCGTCCTACCCCTACTCATTTAGCCTTATAGACATGGGAATAAGAGGCTGTTTCACCATCTATGTGGAAGTACTTGGTAATGAACAAATGTAAGTGAATATAATTCAGTTAGATATGTAACACTCATAGATCTACAGTCTGTCATCTGATGCATTCTCTTCCATCAGGCCATCTTAGGAGCCTAAAGAAAGTCAGAGACGATGAATCTCAGCTTCCTTTGGAAGAAACCAAGTCTTCCATGGGGGAAGTAACTTACATCACATAACAAATGGAACAAAACTGAGTCTCAGGCTTATGAGGCCTGCTTCTCTGTTGCCTCTTCTGCCCAGTGCCTCCTCTTTCTCCCTTCCCATGCTTCTGCACACTGTCTATTACAGCCTGTGACCGAACTTGCTCAGAACAGAACCCACAAATGGCACACACGGGGAGATTGTCCATTCCCAGAAAGCATGCTTTTCAAGTGTGCTTTATGGGTCTTGTGTTTTAGATTTAGGCTACAATTATGAAGGTGAAGTTTTTGAATTGTGGGAGAAGGGCCCATGCAATGGAGATTCTGCCAGACTCTCTATATTCTGTCGTAATAGCACATTATCTGGTGTGCCTGCTGATTCCCTTTCTGACGTAGACTCAAACACTTCCTTTGATCTCCCATTAGAACATAAGTTCCTCAGAGCAGGGGTCTTGCCTGTAACCCCTTTGTAAGCCTCCACAGTGTTGGCATAGTTCCAGGCTCAGAGTATGACTCAGCATTAAAAGTAGTGAGGTTGCCTCAATTCAACATCACATTGACTTTCTGAAGAGCCTCCTAGAGGCTTTTCCTCTCACCCCACTGCTCCCAACCCTCCTTCACATTGCCCTGCAACATTCTGGTAAATCTCAGACAAAGGCCACTCCTTGGCTGCAGGTGTTCCTTTGGCTTCCCTTTGCCTGCTGGGGCTCAAAGTGCTCCTGAGGAGACTATAACTTCTTGCTTAACTTTCCAAGCATTTCTACGGAATTCTCTTTTTCATCCCTACCTTTCAACACACACACACATACACACACACACACACACACACACACACACACACACACATCCTCTGAATTTATTTTCTAGGCACACTGGATCCGTCTCTTGTGTCTAGTTCCTGTGTCTAACAGGATCTTTCCCACCATTTTTCTCCCTTGAGTCCTTCTTCCACTTCCTCTCTCGAACACCTCCTACCTGCCCTGCAAGTGCCTCCTTCACGTGCTTGGGGTCTCACAGGCCAATCGGTGGACAGATGTCTCAAGGCCATGAGCCCCGTCTTTGATCCTATGAATTAGGAAGTAGGAGAAGACCCCTGGGGGAATTGAGCCCCTCTACACCAGCTCTGCAGATTGCTGATCCCAAGTTAATGCTAAGCTGAGCTTTGCGGATGACTGTATTTGTACTGGATCCACCCAAAATGCCATCAGGAGCCAGAAGATCTGTGTGCTGGCAGTTGAGCATCATGTGGCTGCAAGAGCAGCTTGCATTATCACCTCAAAAGGCATGCTTCTTCTCTACAGGGGCCATGCAACCTGATGTTCCTCACCCAGCAACACCTAACACACACACTTTCTGAAAAGAAATGAGTAAACACCGATTGTTATCTCCTATTTAACTCCAATAAAAATATCACACATGATTTATTGCTTTTATTAATGAAAAGGAACAAAACATGATTTTATAAGAACCATTTGGACTGTGTATTTATGCATTTTATGTTTTTAACTTTCTTTATATTTATTCTTTGTGTCTTTTACATCATGCATCTCTATCCCATTCATTTTCTGTCCCTTTGTATCTGCCCTCTGCCCTTGCAGCCCCCCCAAAAAAATTAAAATTAAAATAAAATTTAAGAGAAAAAAAGAAAAATCAGTCTCATCATGGAAGCTGTAGTGTGACACAGTGAATCACACAGTAAACCCTTTTATCCATGTATCTTTACTTGCAAGTGTTCATTGCAGAGTCATTGGTCTGGTTCAAGGCGTCTGGTTTCTGCTACACTATTGATACAGTGCCCTCAATGGGCCCCCTCTTGGATATCCTGTTGTTGCCTTGTGTTGTGGAGATCCTACAGTTTGGGGTCTATGGGTCAGGTCCCTGACATGTTCCAGCAGATCACAGATGGGGTGGATGTTGGTGTGGGCCAACTCATAACCCTCGTTCTGGACCTGGATAGTCCCCAGGTTGGTCAGTCTACAAGCTCTTCCTTGTCCTCACCATCAGGGTGAGCTCTGCTGAATTGCCCTGGCAAGTTCCCCCCTTGCAGCCATGAGTAAGGGACAGGCCCAGTTCTCCAGCTTTCACATCCTCAGGGGCAGTTCTCCCATACCTACACCTTCAGGGCCAGCTCCACTGTGTTGCCCAGGTGTGGCAGTGGGGACACTCTCCTGAGTGCTGCAGCTGATGAGGGGCAGGGACAGCATTCCCACTCTTAGGACCTCAGGGCCAGCTCCCCAACCTGTCTCAGGCACGGATGGGCAGGGTGCAGGAATGGGGGAAGGGCATCTCTCCCCTGCCCTTGCTGCCAAATGACAGATGAGTAATGGGGACAGCTCTCCCATGCTCACAGTTTCAGGGCTGCTCACCCACACCTCTGCCAACAGCATTGGTTCTATTGTGCTGCCTAGGCAAGGTAAATTCTATTTTTAAATGAAATTCTATTTTTAGATGAAACAGTACACAGAGCTTAGAAATTAGATACAAGACAGAAAATAACCATTACCCTTCATTTGGATGAATTTCACTCAGTTTTTAGAGTGAAATTGTGTTTTGCAGTGTTTCATTTTATATTAGTGCTATCAGGTGGACATATGAATATGAGCTCTGGTTCTGTTTCCCTTATAAGCATTTATCAATCTTATTGAAATACCCCAGCAATAATTATTGTAAGTGACTGAATAATAACCTATTAAATAAATGGGCTATTGATGAGGGTTGACCCACCCTCATCTCTGGAGTTATTTCTCTGTTTTTAAGATTATCTTCTTTGCCAGATTTAACTTTTGTCTGAATACATATACTTAATCATATTGTATATTATGCCATTAAGAAAGCTTTATACTTTCTGAATTTACTTTATACTTTATTTATTACTTTATAAATACCACCTCTAACAAGACCATTCATTGTTCACTTCGACCTGACCCCTCACCAAGGTAGTTCACTACTGCTCGTTTATGATGATTTTGAATACCTACATATACCAAGGACCGGGCACTGTGGATCACATAGGAATTTGTCCTGAATCATGTCCTCCCCCAAGTTCTGTACTATAATAGATTTGTTATTTTTTAGTTTGTGTGTGTGTGTGTGTGTGTGTGTGTGTGTGTTTATGTGTCTGTGTGTGTCTGTGTATGTCATGTGTCTATGTGTGTACATGTATGGCATCTGTATGTGGGTACCCACAGAGCTCAGAAGAGGTCTTGGTCCCAGTGTTATGTCTTTATAAATCCTATATTCCCTGTTAACCCATTAACTCACCTGTTCTATGGTCCTACTTTACGCTCAAGATACCCTTTAGCTCTGTGCTGGATCTCAGCTGTCTCTACACACCTCACCCACAATCACCCCACCCCTTAGAAGGAGAGGGGCATTTGCTCTTCGAAGAGTTTACTAGATCAAACAGGATGGATTGGGTCCCCCTTTCTGCTAGGATGCCATGACTCCATTTACATATGTGTGCCACTATACATGGATCTCTGAAACTGGGAAATGCATCTTTTCTATTGTTTCTCTAGTCATTAACACAGTACCCAACACTTAGTAAAGTGTAGAGTATCTGTTAAGTGAACCTATCAATAGATTTGGCAAATGGGATAGCCCTGTAATATGCCATGGAAAGAGTGAAATATACGCAAATGTTGACAGATGGTGTCTCCTCTCATTTTAAAATGACAAAGTATATTATTAGTAAAGCACAAAGAGGAAAGAGACTATCCGTGGGAGTGCTGTAAAGAAACTGACTGTTGAAGATATGCAAAGACCTCAATTGATTTATTCATGTGCTTACAGATAGGTTGCTTTTTATTCCATTGAAACTTGATCATCCTGTACAATTGCTGATGACATGTCAATGAGTCCCACGTTTTTCTGTTCATCCTTGCTGAACTCAGGACTCCATCTGCATTGTCAAACGTCTCTACTGGATAATGTGCTGGCAGGTCAATTTTCAGAACTCCCAAGCCAAACTTGTGATTACCCACTCCAGTTCTTCTTTTACAACCTCCCGGTCTTAGTGAATGGCAACTCCAGTTGTCAAGGTGCTTAGCCAGAAGCCTTGGGGGGCCCTCCTCCTGTCATACCATGTATCTCACCCCCAAGCACACTCTGTCAACTCTACCATCAAGTTACATTCAGAAATTCAGAATCCAGCCACTCCTCATCACTCTGTCATTGCCTCATTTCACCATGGCCTGGCCTGTCTAGATTATAATAATCATCATCCACAATTGCTTAGCTTTCAACATTGGCCCATGTCTTAAACACAAAAATCAAGGTATCTTTCAAATGTTCTTCCCAGCCTCTCTTAAAGCCTGTCTTGAAGTCCTTCTGTGCACATTATACTGTCTTTTTAGGTTCTCAACCTTCTTAATGCTGGAACCCTTTAATACCGTTCCTCATGTTGTGTTGACTCCCAACCACAAAATTATTTCATTTTTACTTCATAACTGTAGTTTTACAACTCACATGTGTTGCAATGTAAATATCTGAGATGCAGGATATCTGATATGCAACCCCCAAAGGGGGGTGGTGGTGACCCACAGGTTAAGAACCACTGCTCTAGACTGAAAGTTTAACAAATAGACACCTATTTGTCATGGTTCTGGAAACAAGTTCAAAGTGTCTTCCTTGCTGAATTATAACCAGCTGCCACTTCACTGTGTCTCATGTGGTGTTTCCTCTGAAAGAGGGAGAACATACTGTGGGATTCAATCCTGTTCTTGGACACCAATCCTATGAAATCACAATGCCAACTGTAACCTCATTTAACCCTACTGCTTTCCTAGGGACCTATGTCTAATTCTACATAAGAAATTGAGAGGGTGGGGAGAGGTGTCTCAGAGATTAAGAGAATGCCCAACTTTTTCAGGGAACTCCTTTGGTTCTCAGCACCCACATCAGGCAGCTAACAACTGCCTGAAACTCTAGCATCAGGGGATCCAATGCTCTCTACTGGCCTCTGTGGGTACCCACATACTGGTGGCATATATGCACACAGACCCCCCACACACATACATAAAAGCCAAAACTTAGGAAAATAAATCTATTGTAAAAGAGACCTAGAGGGAGGATGTGATTCAGCATGAATTCCTGTGATTCACAGCACCCTGTCTTCAACCCCTCAACTGCTCCAGCTGAACAGGGCTCCAGAGGGCTCCTTGTATATCTCCAACACATTCCCATCTCAGGAACGCTGCACTGACCATGCCTCCACCTAGTGGTACACCTGTCTGCCCTTCTGGCATCTGCCCAAGTAACATTTGCTGACTGTTTTCTCCTTAACCAGACTATGCTAAACAGCACCTCTGCCTCTCCTCAGGCCTGTCCAGTGCGCCTAGCTTTGTTGTTTCTAAAACATTTCTATTACCTACCATTATGCATTTATTTATTAAGTTATTCATTCTCTTCACTCCATTGCAAGAAGTAAGGAGCAGGGAGTTGATGCCTTTCTTGCTTACATGTATTTTGCCGCTACACAAATGCCCAACAAATCATTATTGAGACAGTAAACAGAACTTTCTTTCATTTTCATTACCCTATTTTTGCCTCAAAACTACTGAGATGTGTATTGTAATTTGCAGATGGGGGAAGCAAGACTTCTAAGGGATATACTTCATGTATGTAGTTGTAAGTTCATTTGTTGGGTGCTTACTGTCAGTAATGGATATGAAAACTTGTTTCTATTTAATCCTTAAAGTAATCCTAAAAGATTATATATTATTATCCCCATTTTAACACAATGTGACTTAGAATGGTACAGTAGCTTGGCCGAGGGAATTGTAATTGAGTGAAAGCCTAGATGTGAACTCTAATCTGACTTCAAAGAGCTAGTTTCTAATCTATGATTATAGCCTGTAGTTTTTCAGCATACTGCCATGTGCCAGGTGCTGTGACACTGTGAAGTCATATGGCATTCTCATCCTAATTTCAAAGATAAGATCACCGAGGCTCTGAGACGTCATTGTTTCAGGTCATACCCAGCTGATGTAAAAGTCTATGTGTCCCATGCTAGTCTTCTTCTCCCTTGAAGAGCCAGGTCTTGAACCTAGGACTTTCTACTTATCTACCTTTGAGCACAAACTGCCTAGTTTAAATAAAAAGTTCAGGGTGTTGCATCCCTGGCACAACCTTAACTTAATATTTTGTATTCTGATCTCAGTAGATGCTTGTGAAACACAAAGTCTGGGCTGACAAGGCAAATTGATACGTTCACTGATACTACTGACAAACATTACATGATGTAATTCTTTTCCAGCGACTGCACAGTCCTTTCCAGGTTAAGTCGGCATCTTTGTAACTGTTCTTTTTCTTTCAAGGTACCTAAAAAGATGTATGTGTGTTTTGCTCAGTCTGCCCCCCTACCTCTAATGGCATTGCTTAGGTTCAGGAGTGGAGAGGGATAATTGAATCTATTTTTCAGACTTTCATCAATGGACCCTAATTCTGGGCACACATTATTAGAGTTGTGATAACCAGACATTTCTTTAAAGTAGAGGCTGTTGGGCTGAGAGAGGAAGAGTATTAAAAGACTTTACAACACCAATGGAGAAAATATATAGGGCACGTTGACTCCTCACACTGTCCCTCCCCTCAGCCCAGAGCTCATTCACACTACCTCGCCAGGTTCAGGGTTCTCCCTTCAGCAGACCCCAGTGTCTGGAGCCTGGCCTCGCTGTCTGCACCTCTGCCATACTTTAGGCTAGTGATTTTCAAAGTGTGGTCCTGGACCAGGATCAGCACCATCAACATTACCTCTGCACGTTTGACACTTCCGACATTTCACACTCTAGCCTTGGCCCACTCAATCAGAAACCAGGAGTAGAGCTTGGCTCTCTGTCTTTGCAAGACCCCCCTCCCCCACCCCCCCCCCCCCGAGGATTCTCATGCATGATCAAGCCTGAGAATGCTGAATCGGGAGAAGGGAGAGCTGTTTCCTTCCCTCTTCTCCTCACAGACCTACAGGTGCTAGACACCATTTGAAGTGGTCAATCCTGCTCTTTAGCTGCAGCCACAGTTAAAGTAGACAGAGAGCATGGCTGGGAACCAGATCTTGACATAACTTCATGCTCAGCTTTGAGTTGAGTTCAGGCAACAACATGTTTAATGGTAGAGCATACAGACAAGACACATTTATGGGTAATTGCCATCTGCTTTAAGAAAAATCTCATTACTAACCTTTCCCATTTTGATCATATCTTTAGCGTTATCTAATATAGTATAATAAGAACTGCTGTTTAATTGAGTACATTCTATTTGCTTTAAAATTGTTATTAAAAAATCTGTTTACTGCATTTGAAACAAATAGTACTACAATTCCTATTGAGGAGTGTAAATCCTCAGCCCCCTTGAGTACACCTAGCTCCACATTCTCGTTCTTTTAACCCCTTCTTTTGCTCTGTAACCCCACATTTCTAAAGAGCACACTTGTATTGCAGGCATTAT
Source organism: Onychomys torridus (assembly GCF_903995425.1). Taxonomy (NCBI): domain Eukaryota; kingdom Metazoa; phylum Chordata; class Mammalia; order Rodentia; family Cricetidae; genus Onychomys; species Onychomys torridus. The sequence goes on from NC_050444.1 coordinate 120,820,438, forward strand.
CTCTTAGTGTCCTATTACTGGGAATAAACATGCAGTCCTCCTGTGCTTTCCTTTTCTTCCTGACCCTCACAGCAGTCTGGCCTCTCCCTCCCTTCTTCTACCTGTCTCTTCCTCCAAGTGCTGGATTCCCTGGGTGAACTGGTAAGCATATAGGTGGCTTCCAACTGCCCCTGCATCCCTATCCCAGACCCTGCAGTTGAAACTCCCTCCAAAATGCTCAGTCACAGCCAGATCTCCTCCAAGGTCAAAGGGCACACGGAAATCACTTTGGCTGGAGTTAGTCCTGCTTCTGTGTTAATAGAAGGCCCACTTGAGCTAGATATACACCAAGGTTCACACAAACACCCCCAAAGAGATTTTCTTTTCTGGCTTCTAAGTAACATTTTGTTTTAGTAATTTACCTATCAATTTATATTAGAACAGTTAACATTTTTGTTTTAGTAATTTATCATCAATTTGTATTAGAGCAGTTTTATATTTTTATTAAATTTTATAAATTATCATTTTAAGTTGATAGTTTACATTACATAGATAGGCTTTTGTATTTGAAATAAAAGTTCAGTTCTACAATTTATAAATCCTACTTGTTATTCTCTCTCTGGGGTGTGCTAGGAAGATCTTTAGTTCAAAACAGTAATGCTACCAATAATATTGCTTTAGAATCATGTAGCTTTCTGAGATCTTACTATGTCCTAAGGATTATTCCAAATCTATTCCATGTATAAATTGCTTCTTTCTCTCAACTCCATGTCGGTTCATCATGACATTCTCGATAGCATTATACAGATGAGGAAGTTGAGTGACAGAGAAGTTAAATGATTTGTGCTAATTCCACTGTCAGCTATGCAGCACTTCCATAAACATCTATTATAATAACCCTTTATGCGTCCTGTGCAGTCATCCTGTGCAGTCCTTTAGAGACTTTGTTATCCTTGAGCCTTACACACTTTGGAAGTTTAGCTATAGTAGGTCCCTGGCCTCCCTAAACCCCTTATGTCACACAATTACATGCTACTTGCTGCAGGCAGCTCCCTTGGAAACCCACTATGAAATCATACTGGGCATCACTCTGTTATACCTCTCTGACAAATAACTCACATCTTTCTTGGTGCTGATTCTGCTTAGTGTCCCAAGGCCTGGGTCCTGGCTAAGTGGAGCTGGAGAGGAAACAGCCTAGTCCAGACTCTTTCGGCCTTGATCCTTTGGGCTTCTGACTCCTCCTCTTTGTGTCCTGGGACATTCCTTTACTCAGTGTCCTGTTCAACGTTTGCAGGATTCTCTCATAGCTACACTAAACGTGTGTAGATATTCATATTTATACCATGGATACCTTTTGGTTCTGAGGCAGGGGTTTCTGTGGTCATTTCCATACTGTCACTATCAGGTCTACTTTCTCAGAGATTCTTTGTACTTGAATGATAAGTATTCATTCAGTTCAATGTATGGGCTTCTATAGAGCTGGATCTGCCTAGATGTGTAGAGTATGCGTCAATTAGTCTTTCTATATTATTTTAAAAATTAAATTATTGACCTATCTCACAAAGAGTAGCACAAATTCCAGGTTTTTTTAAATCTCAGGAGAAAGTCTATGACTATGACTGTACTTAAATGCAGCAGAGTGCTTCTAATACTATAGTCCGGTCATTCCTGCTCTTCCTCACCCAGTGTGCTTTGGATCCAGAGCTCCATTTTCTTCAGGGGAAAATGGTGCTAAGGTAAGTAAAACAACTGGCTCAAGAGCAGAGATCTTGCAAGGGTGGCACTGAGGTTTGATCCCAGGTCATTGGATTCTGAAGACAGTGATTTTATTGTCTCTTACATGGTATCCTCTTCCTTTTATAGACAAACCCCAAGGTATCTACCCTGAGGTTAAATAAATGACCTTATTTTTTTCTCAGCAGAAATCATCACTTAGGTTAGCACGAAGAGACAATTTTCCTGAGGTGAGGGTTGTCAAATACCTGAAAGAGCTCTTGAGGTAGGTTATAAAATTTCCTCTTCCGTCATTCTCAAAAAGAATCAAGACAAGGGCTTTTAAAATTGACACACGCTGCCAATGACCTCTCAAGGTGTCCTTAGGCACTGCAAACCTACAGGGTTAAAACAGCTCAAGACAATTGAAATCCAGAGTCAGTCTGCCTGACATGGGCTCCCGTGGCTGCTTGTTGTCTTATTAATGAAACATTCAGATAACAAAACTAAGTGACTTTTTTCCCCATGAGCTCATGCACCTCCTGACTCTGCTATGCCATTATCATAGCATCCAGGTGGAAGGGATAGCTTGGGAAATTGGAAATAATCTTGGTTGTCTTTCCTCTGTTTGCTTCCTTCATCTTTTTTCTGTTTAATAAGCACAAAGTAAATACAGAACTGATTTTTTTATTCTGAAATGTTATGAACATTAAGCTCTGAGTATTATCATGGGAATGCATTTCATTTGAACTCCAAGGAGCACTAATGTAATTTTTTTTTTTCAAGAGAGAAAAAACAAATCCAAGTTTTATAATGCTGTGACACTTTCTCTGAGCTGCAGTAGATCTAAAAGGCTTCCCCTTGGGCATGACCCATGTCTGAAAAATCTATTCAGGCCCTTGGGGGTACAGAGATGACCTTGAAGTATCCAGAAAGCTAAGGTCTAAAGAAGTAGGCAGCATTCCAAAAGCTTTGTGGCTGATTATGGGAGTTTTTATCATAAGTCACTTGCTCTATACTATACTATCTGTGGGCTCCAGATGTGAGTTCCCACATTGCATTCACATACACAGCTAAAGATGTGTTCTCAGAATCCTGCTTTGCAGATAGCCAATTGCAATTAAGAGCAGGTAAGTGCCTTGTCCAGAGCTACCCAACCAGTAGCTGAAAAGATTGGGCTTTGAACCAGGACTATCTGGTTCCTATACTCAGGCTCCGGCCACCAGAACATGTTCCAGCGCTGTTGCTGTGGCTCATTCCTGTCTCCTGGATGTGGGCACTCTTACTCAGTCTGGGCTTACACTTGGTCAATCTTTCCTTTAACTTGGTCGCCAGGATTCTGTTTGCTTGGCTCTCAGTGGTTAGCCCATCCTGGCCTCACCAATCAGCCATCTGCTGTGTTCAGTCTACCTTCCCAGTTGAAGAGTTTTCTGTCTGAGGAAACGGGAAAAGGATGTATACAGACAGGGGATGTGTGACAGAGAGGAAGAGAGAGAGTTCTATGCAAGTCTCTCAGTTAATTTTTCTTAGAAGACTTCAGAAGATCTTCCAGAGAGGATGGTCCTAGAGATGAATTCTACAGATGTTTATACTGACCTGAATTGTGTTTCCTCTGAATTCATGCTGGTGACTTAATCCAGTACCTACAGACATGACTGTATTTGAAGATAGGACCTTTAAAGTGGTGATTAAGTAATGAGGCATTGTGGGTAAGCTCTGATCCAGTCTGATGAGTGGACATCTAGATGCTGCAGGAAACACTGCAGTGGGCACATGTGAGGAAAGACAGATAAGAACACAGGAGGATGGCAGGGGCTACCTGCATGCCAAGGAGAAACTGGCCCCTCTAACAACTTGGTCTTGAGGTAGACTACCAACTTTGAGATCTGTAAGAAAACATAAGTCTGTGCTGAAGCCACACAGCCAGTGGTCTTTCGTCACAGCAGACATAGCAAACAAGTATAATGTGTCCAAAGCCTTCTCTCCCTTTCTTGCTTAGGCCGCCTAAGCCCCCTAACAGTCCTCCCTTGACACCTGTCACTCATTTCTCTATTCCCCCTACTTCCATGGAGCATTAGAGCATGCAGACTTGTTCTTCTTTTCCTCTCCTTAATGAACGGAGTAGAGTTTTCATCTGAGTGCCTCAGCCATGGGTCACATTGAATGCATACCAGTTTATAAATATTGATACTGACAGGGCACAAATAGCTCCTGGCCATTTATAAGAAATGTATGTGTTTCTGGCACATTCTCTATAATCTTTCCTTAAATAAGCTCAGAATTTCTACAATATTGACAGTAAATGTGTCATTTTGTGTAATGTGATATAGAGCAGAGAGCTGTTTATTTATAAGAACTGTAAGCACATCTGAGATTTAATGACTTACATAATTTTATGCATTTTATACATTTATGCTTTTAATCAAAGATTTGAAATTTGAAAGAACTATAAGAACTCAGCAAAAGTAGAAAAATGCCAAGGAGAGAAGTGAGGAGAGATCAAATAGACTGCTAATTAAGTTAATATGCATTCAGTGCTCAGAACAGCACTAGGCCCATGCATAGTGTAAGTGGTAGACTTAATTATTGCTTTGAGACAAAACTGAAACTCTCCAAAGCACAAAGACTCTTGGAAAATATTGAACAAAGATAGTAAAAGCTGGAAATGAGAAGAATAAAACTTTGTAAACTACTTTGATAAAAATGCCTGATAAAACAGTGAAAAAAAAACTGTAACATGTGGAAAACAAGTAAGAAATGTAGGCTTTAAAGGTGAGAGTCAGGACAGGAGACATTTCATGGTGAGTAACACCGACACTACAGTGCTCAGCAGCATGTACACACACACACACACACACACACACACACACACACACACACACACACACACACAGATTTCTGAGTGGCTATTATCAAGTTAATATACATTACCAAATAATGGTAGGTGTTTTATGAGTTTTGATTTACCTGTTTCTCTTCCAGAAGACAATGAGTTTCCTAGGGTGAGAGCTTGGATCATATCTCTCCCACTCTGGTGTTTTCTGAGTCCACCACTTGACACTGAGTGACCACTCAGTAAACAGGTGATAGATGGGCCAGTGAAAAGATGAGGGGCAGGATGGATGACTGCAGTCACAGGTTAAATAGGGAAGTGGACAGGAGCTCACTGTGATGCCTCCAGTAGCTGCCACATATCTGGCTACATCAGAGCTGCCCACACCCTTGTGTCCACTGATTGTGGTCTCTGCCTGACCTCTAACATTAATAGCTAACACATGTGCAGCATGGCACACTCTATATAAACACTTCCCTACCTATCAGTGTATTGACTTTGAACTTAAGACATGCCTGAAGTGGTAGGCAAAGCAAGAGCTATTTTATCTCCTTGTGCAAGTGGGCAACCTGAAGCTTCTTGCTCAAGGTCACACACAGCATACCTTAGGCAAATTCAGGACCTAGACCCAAATTAACTCCCTCCAAATCAGGCAATCTTTTCAGATTGCCATTGGCTGCAGGAAAGAGGAGATTGTGAATATATGCTTTTAGAGGGGAGTCATAAAAGCCTTTCCTGTAAGCTGACAGTTGAATTTAGGTTCATTTCATGTCCAAAGACCCAAGAACCTTGACCTCAGAAGATATAGATTCCCAGTCAAGCTTGAAGACCAAGAACCAGGGTGCTAAGGCCCAGGGAAGGTCAGTGTTCCAGATCATAGGATCAAGTAGTCAGAGGCGAATTCCTGCCCTCTATTCCCTGTTCTGTTGATGCCTTTAACAGCTTTTGGTAATTTCCATGTGCGCTCAGTATAGTCAGCTGCTTTTGAGCCAAATGCTGATCTCATCTGGAGACACATTTGTTGTAGTTCAAATGTGGGCTATCCTCCATAGGCCTCTGGGTTAGAATACTTGGTCCCTATTTGGAAGTGCTGTTTGGATAGACTGTGGAGTAACAGTGCCTCACTAGAGAGAGTAGGTCACTGGGCATGGGTCTTGAGGTTGTATAGTTCAGCCTTACTTTCTGCTCCCTGATTATAGATGTCATGTGACCAGGTGCCTTCTGCTCCCACTCCCGTGCCTCCTTGGCCACGATAGACTGTATCTCTCTTTAGTTGTGAAATAACCATCCTTCCTTCAGTTGCTTTTTGGCACGTGTGTGGTCACAGCAAGGAGTAAACAACTAATACACACAGCCTTCCAGGATCTACAGCAGGGTCTTAAACTGAGGCACCCTGTGGCCAGTTGGGGTCAAATCTACAATTATCCATCTCACAAGATATGGTGGTCTGAGGGTTTATGTTCTCTCAAAATTTCTATGTTGGATATAAAAATAAGGAAAATGAGAAAATGAATATTTATGTGTTGAAATGTTAATCTCTTGAAGGCAAAGTCACTTGGAAACAGTTAGATCCTAAGTGTGGAGGACTCAGTGCTCTTATAAAGATGCTTCGAGAGCTGCCTGGCCCTTCCACCACATGAGGACACAGTTAAAAGTTAGACACTTGTAAATAGGAATCCCATCCTTACTGGACACCCAAGCTGGTCTCACTTGCATCTTAGAGTATCTTCAAATTGTGCTACTTTGCTGTCATTGGTAAGCACCCACTTTGAAGGCCCTGAAGCAAAAGGAAATTTTTATTCTGACAGCTCGCCACTCACAGCTCTCTGTGGGGCAGCTTCCCTCACGGCAATCCCCCGGTACTAGTGAACTTGCACACAAGTCTCTGTACTTCCTAGTGCCTTCATATCTACCGTATCTTTATACCTACATATTTTAACTACTACAACCCTCTTCTGTGGGGAGAATGCCCATTCGTTAATAATAGGTGCAGAAATTTGGATCAGCCAGCACTTATGATCCAAAACACACAGCCAACAGAAGGCAAATATCTCACAGTCCTATTTGAAGGCCAGCAAGAGGGTAGTAAAAAAAAAATAGAGAGAGAGTCATTTCCTTAGAAACATTCACTGGTTCCTTGCTACCCCACAGAAACAATCTCCTGAACACTGCCCTAGGAAGTGCTTGCCAAGAACAGACCCACCATAGCGTTCTCACTGCTTTAAGGCAAAGGGGCATAGAATAATGAACTTTACATAAACTTAGTCTATGTGCAACTACTATTATTTCTTCTAAATATTTAACAAACTACATTTGGTAATAAATGTCACTTCTTTCATAAAATTATAATGCCAAAAGACAGTGTTTCTGTAAGGGCCCCATTTAGGAAAATAATCCCCCTGACCCAGCATTTGGGTTTGGTTGTATTTCTTAAATTGGTGGGGTGATCTGAAAGGCAGGGTTTTGTTCTGAGTTGATCTAAGTAAAACCATGGGAACTATAAGGTCTCCTCCTCTAGAATTCTACCCAATCCCTGTCTTCTCCTACAACTCCTCCAATCCAGAAGCCCTTGACTTAATCTCTTCATAACTCCAATGCCGCTATACTAGACGATATCTTTGTGTCTTTCCTTGTAGATCCCTCTGCCTGGACTACACCTATTCCCTCTTCAGGTATTCCTTGAAGATTCATCTTTTCATCTCCTTCTGCTTTGCAAGGCACGGCTGACCAACCTGTTTCCCCTGCATGCTGACCAATCACTGTTGCCACAGCTCCATGTCTTAGTGGGCTTACTTGCTTCTCTATTTTCCTTTCCCATGAGACCTTGGTTCTATAGGAACAGAGATACCACCATGTCTTTTCCCCCCATTCCTATCTAGTGCAAACCTAGTAAATGAGATGGTGGAGATATCTTCATGTTTTTTCTTCCTTTTAAATCCACTCCTATCTAATGTAAACCTAGTGAATGAGATGGTGGAGGAAGGACATATAAAGTGGATGCAAGGAATGGGGTAAAGAGACAAAAAGGAAAATACAGAGACATTAAATTGAGATAGAAAAATAAACACAGGAAAAATGAAACACAGAGATAGAGAAAAAGTGCAGAGCTATGCATAGGAAGAAAAGGGGAAAGAATGAGAAGACACAGAGAACATGTGATGATCTGAATGAAAATGGCCGCCATGTGTTCAGAGCAGGTGTGGCTTTGTTGGAAGAAACGTGTCACTGAGGGTAGGTTTTGAGGTGTCCAGCCAGGCCCAATGTCACTCTCTCTTCCTGCTGCCTGCTGAGCAGATGTGGAATTCTTGGCTCCTTCTCCAGCATTATTCTTTTCTGTTTTGTTTTGTTTTGCCAGAGCTGAGGACCAAACCCAGGCCTTGCGCTTGCTAGGCAAGCGCGCTACCACTGAGCTAAATCCCCACCCCATCCAGCATCATTCTTGCCTGTGAGTTGCCATGCTTCCCTCATGATGATGATAAACTAAACCTCTGAAACTGCAAGTCAGTCCCAATTAAATATTTTCCTTATTTAAGAGGTGTCATGGGGGTTGGGAATTTAGCTCAGTGGTAGAGTGCTTGCCTAGCAAGCGCAAGGCCCTGGGTTCGATCCCCAGATTTAAAAAAAAAAAAAAAAAAAGACGTGTCATGGTCATGGTGTCTCTTCACAGCAATGGAAACCCATCCTAAGATGGAACATAAACAAAGGAGAGCAAGAGAAAGAAAGGAGAGAGAGAGAGGCAGAGGAGGGAGAGGAGGGAATATGAGGAGCAAAGGATCTCATGAGCATACAATTCCTAGAGCTAGGATTGTTCATGGTCTGGAATGGTTCAAACCTGCCTTCTGGAGAAAAAACCTCCTCCTTCATCATTTATCGCAGGATCTTATGCCCTCTACTGGTCTCCACAAGTACCTGCATTCATGTTCACACATACATACAAACACACAGATATACACACATAACACACAAATAAAACCTTTTTTAAAAGAATGCCTCTGAATGAATTTCAAGGAAAACATCATCATCTGAACATCTAGGATGCCTATGGTTCTTCTCGAGAGCATTGCACATCCCTGGAATTAGTGAGGCACCCATCCTGTTTATTTACTTTTATTAATCCATTTCTCCTCTATGGGGTACTTAGTTCTGAGGGTTTCAGTTACTAGAAGGTCATGTGGCTGGTAAGAGACTAAGTTTCCTCCTCATTCTGATACCCATGAACCAAGGTGTTCTTTTTGGCACAATAAAGATTTATGTCCTTTTACTATAACCCAAGGATGGGGCCACTGGCTGTATGAACCTCTGGCCTTGAAAACTGAAAAGATAAATGGACAATGATAGCACAGTTTATTGAGTGCCTATTATGCCCCAGGTACTTTCATTCAGCCTTCCAGTAATGCCTAACAAAAGCTTGTGTTCTTCCCATCCACCGTGGAAGGAGCTCTGGTCCACAAAGAACCTCTCCAAGTATTTATATGCTATAATACTCATGAAAGGCAGTGTCTGCTTCACTAGCAGAAAGATGCCCTTGTTTCCTTGTGTTTGTTTAAAGGCCTGTGATCCACTGGGTGATGGACAGCATTTTGTTTAGTACATGGCCTATGCTTTGTCATTTATACTTCAACACAGACCTTGGAAGGAAGCACTGTCAGACCACTCCTTGATTCATGGACTCTAGGACATAGATCAGCTTGGCTTCCAGGAATAGGCAAGTATAAAAAACCAATATTCTGAGGCTGGTTGGAATTGGAAAAGGTAGACCCATCTTAAATTCAAATTTGACCCATTTCAATACACCTCCAAGTCTATTTGCAGGTCAGGTATATCCATCCCCTGCCTCAATTCCTTTTCCTAGCCCTGGGAGACAGGGTGCTGCCTGTATCATGTGCAAGTCATCCTGTAGGGTCTAGCAACATCCTTCATATTCTTATTTTCAGACAGTACAGTTGATCCTCCCAGATATGATATTCCAAGCCCATCCATCCCACTTTCCTGGAGCTTTTAAAGTAGCTACATGCAGTGCTCATGTTATTACAAGACCCTTAATTGTTATTAATTGCCATTGGAGGTGATAATAATTAATGCACTGTAAAGAAATGCTAGCCTACCTTCCCAGTGTATATATTTAACTTGTACTTATCTGAGGATATCCACAGATTCAATAGAGACCTTCAATCCATGGTGCAGAAGAGAAAGGGTATCTTCACTCTGATACCCTAGAAGCCTTGGGCTGTGCCCACCTTCCTGGGGAGCTCACTGCCATGGTCTGTGCTTCCTACAACTTCCTCTCTGCTTCTCTGGCTTCCTGCTGCCAAGCTGCTTTACTTGATCAGAACAGCAGGCTCATTTGATGGCATGCCAGCACAGACTTCAAACCCCAATTACCACTCCAGCGATGACAAATATGAAGGGGGGAGAAGCAGCAATGATCATTTAATAAATTAATTATGAAGACAAATGGCTCCTCCGTAAATCACCTTCCCTCATCATTGAAACACCCTGCTTATTCAGATACAGAAAGAACAGGGTTAAGTTTAAAATCCTGAAAACCCAACATGTGAATGGAGTTCAGGAGAGTTTGAGGGATCCCCATAACCTGAGAGTGGGGTCTGTGGTAAAATTCCCTAAAATAAGAAGAGCCATTGGTTCAGCTCTGTGTGGCTCTCAGCATTGCAAGATGCTACAAGAAAGAAACATGTGATTTTTGTATCCTGTGAAAACTTCTCATAAGCACCCCCAGAAGTTCTCTGACAACTTTTAGCATGGATGATGTTCACCATGTCTAACTTCTAAGGTTTCCCCAGTGAGTGAGCATTGTTGAAGTCTGCAGGACTTACAGGGGAAAGATGTCTTGTACAGCCTTGTGTGTTTCATCCCAAAGGAGAGCCAGGGGCACTCTCTCCCCATTTTTTGCCAGCTGTATTCTTCTGGCTAATAGGAAACTGTAACATTCCCAACTATATAACTGGAAATGCAGGAGTCCTGTTTTTGAAATTGGTGATAAACTTTGCATGTTCAACTTTTTTCCCCTTTCACTTCCTGAGTACTAATACCTTCCTCCCCACCTCTCCTATCTCCTGTCCTCTGCTGCTTCCCACATCTGGATCAGGTGCAGGATTGTTAAAGGCATTTAGGATCATGTCTCTGCCCAAGATTGCTGGAAGCCTTCAGCTGGGTCTTGTTCAGCGTTTATGTCTCCATGTGCAAGTAGCCTGGGGGAAAAGCATGTATAAGCAAACCATGGTCAAACAAATGGCCAGTACCAGTGAATGTCTACCTAAAAAAGTGCTTAAGAGCCAACTGTGTGCCAGGTGATGGGCTTAGGGATGAAGTCATACAGAGGAGGATACACTGTAGCTCTGGAAACTGGCTGTGATTGTGTGAGGCCAGTCACAAGCCATCTGCAGTGAGAACCCACTCATGACATAGCCCCTCTTCCTTGAGTAAATATTGTGTATGAGTGCAGTCCCAGCAGGAGGCATAGGGTGGTGTTACCAAACACCATCACCCTTCCACAATAGAGCTAGAAGAGTTTTGTCTGGCCCTCTCCCCCATCAGAGCCTCCTCAGCCAAAACCTCAGGGACAACTTTCACCACCTCCTGAGCAGAAATGAAAACTCATGAGCAAGTTCAGAAATGTGAAATTCATGGGCAGAGGTGGGGGGTGGGGCAGAGGTGGGGGGTGGGGCAGAGGTGGGGGGCCAGATGGTGAGGAGAGCTCTTAAGGGACCCTGCCACCCCACCCTGTCACTCCCCATAGAGAAACAGAATGGTTGAGACAAAGGAAGACCTAGTTTTTCAAGCCATGTCTTTCCCCCATTGGGACTCACACACAGAGATGTGCCCCACCCACCCCCAGCAAATCTGTGTTACACATTCACACACTCAAGCACAGGAGTACTCACTGACATATAGTTCTTCTTGTATACACAAACTGAAGATCATACATGTTCTCTCTCCTTCATACATATAAGCACATTCTTAATCTCTAGTCTACATTATCACAGACACATACACATACACCCATCTTAGGCTCAGAGAGGTGTGTTTGAGAGAATGGGACAGTCTGCAAATTGTCCTGTTGGGGAGGAGCTAGAAGCTCTGAGAACAGGAGTGCTGCCTCTGTCACTGATGAAAATGCACGCAGTAGGTGTGTCTGCCCAGCCAGCTGATAATGCACACAGTGGGTGTGTCTGCCCAGCCAGGTGATAATGAACAGAGTAGGTGTGTCTGCCCAGCTGCTGAGTTTCCAGAGGAGCACCTGGATCTGCAGCTGTGGCTTCCTCCTCTCCTCTGGGTCTGCACTACCCTCCCTGATTCTATTGCTGGCCCCCACAGGACAGCCACACAACTGTGTGTCTCTGCATACCTGGTCCCGTGTGCTATTCCACAAGAAACATATACACCCTGGACCCTGTTGTTGCATAGATAATGGAAGCAAGGAAAGGGAAAACTTCCTAAGATGTCTAAAACTTTCCTTTCTGCAGAGCCTGGCTTTTGCAGGGACAAGGGTTAGAAGGGGCTGTACTAAGCCTCACCCCCTCACTTACTTTGCTTGCCCTAACTGAAAGTCTACTTGGATTCCTCCCCTTGCCCTCAGTCTCACTCTCTGAGTCTGCTAACTCCTGTACTCATAAGGCATAACCCATTTGTGTGTGTGTGTGTATGTGTGTGTATATGTGTGTGTGTGTGTGTGTGTGTGTGTGAGTGTGTATGAAAAGTAAGGCTCATCCAACCATTAGCAATTTTAACATTTTTAATCCCTTACTAAGCTGCCTATTTGTTGAGTCTAGAAGTCCAGTCTGCAAGGTAGGAAGCCATGTGACTTGCCTAACTTAGTAATAAGGACTGAGTTAGAGCCCCCTATTGCCACCCCCACTCCCGGCAAGGACTTTAGAAGACACTGAATTGGGTCGTGTCTTGCTTTTTTGTCAGCTTCACATAAAACTATGCATATCTAGGAAGATGAAACCTCAATTAAGGAAATTCCTCTGTCAGATTGCCTGTAGAAAAGTCTGTGATCTTTTGTGATGTGTGGTTGATGTGGGAACACCCAGTCTACTGTTGACAGGATATCTACACTGTCATCTTTGGGCCTTGGTTGGAAGAAATGGACCTGGTGGGGATACCTCATCTTCCTCCTCTCCTGTAAGACTCCACTCAGCAATCTTTCTGGGACTGGGTCTTCCATCTTTCAGCAAAGGGGTAACCCCTAATGTCACATGTTTCTAGCCTTGAATCCTTAAGGGACCACTGATCTATTCATTACCAGAGTAGAGAGTAACGAAGTAGAAAGGAAGTAGAGACAGACGTTCTGAAACTTATCCCCTTCTAGGCATTTTCTTTATCACCAGATCTCCCACACTCTGATGCTCTTGCTCTCTGGCTCTGGCTCAGGCTGAGCTCACACATTGTTGGACAGGCACCTTTCTACTCTAGCTCCTATGAACCCCTCTCTTTCCCAAGTATGAAGTTGCTGTGAGTATAGCAGGATTGTCCTTCCAGGCCATGAAATGAATTATGGGAGACTCTGTCCTGGTTCCTCCAAGTCTCTGAAGCTCGTTTTTGTTGTTGTTGTTTTGGGTTTTGTTTTTGTTTTTGTTTTGTTTTGTTTTGCTTATAAAATGAGTAACTCCCAGGCTGTGGTTAGATTGACAGGGTAGGTAACGGGCCTTGTAGAGCACTGACTCCCCTAATCCCCTAATGCATTCAGGAAAAACGAATTCACCCTCTCCATCCTCACCACACGGAACTTCCCCTGGCAAGTTTCTCAGCTTGTTCTGTGGAATGCTCCATGAAGAAAGAGGCTCTGGGAAACGTCATCACATTCCTATTGTAAGAGGTGTTATCACTTAGGTACTAGGGAAACTTGCGGTGAAAGAAATCACTTCAACTCATTTTGTCCCATTAGAGTTGACAACATCAATAAATTGATAACAGCAAGCACTTACATAGCATCTCCTATCTGTGCCACACATGCCCAGCAGTCTTCTTGTCCACCATGTCAGTTGCCCATGGTAACCATGATATGAAAATATTAAGCATAACATGCCAGAAATAAACAATTCCCGAGTTTAAAATTGTGTGCCATTCTGACTAGGATGATGAAACCTATACCATCCTACTCTGTTTGCCCAGGACATGATGACCTGGTATATCTATCCTATATATGCTATTCTTCCATTAATCATGAAGTAGCCATCTCTGTTATCACACTGTCTGTCATGATGTAACAATTCTTGCATTCATGATATCGGTCGGTGCATAGTAGCCTAAAGTTAAAATAGAATGCTTACATCATATCATTCCATCTCATCACGAAGATGTTGAATCATCTCACATCATTATAAAAAGAAGAGGGCAGATACAGGGCAATAGGATGTTGAGAGAGAGAGAGACTATATTCATATAACCTTCAGTGCAGTGTATTGTTTCCACTGTTCTATTTTATTATTGGTTTTTTCTCTCATCTCTCTCTTTCCCTCTCCTTTCCCCCTTCTCTCTCTCTCTCTCTCTCTCTCTCTCTCTCTCTCTCTCTCTCTCTCTCTCTGTCTCTCTCAGCCAAGACGTTATCCACTCTAACTAAAACCTCTACCACTGAATTAATGAATTAAATTGTTTTTTATAGGTACATAAGTTTAGGATAGAAAACAGTCTACACTTGAATTCAGGCACCCGCTAAAGTTCTTGGGACATAGTCCCTACAGATCAGGGGAGAACTATGGATACTTATTTGCCATCAAAGACAGTCATGTTATTCCTATAACTGTTGATAGCTGCTTTAGTTGGGGCTCCTATTGCTTTAGTGAAATACTGTGCCCTAAAGCAACTTGGAGAAGAAAGGATTTATTTCATCTTATAGATTGTAATCCACCATTCCAAGAAGCCAGAGTAGGAACTCAAGCAGGACAAGAACTTGGAAACAGGAACTGAAGCAGAGGCCATGGAGGAATACAGATCAAAGCTTGCTCAGCCTACTTTCTTATATAATCCAGGACCACTTGCCCAGAGGTGGCACCAACCTCCATGGGCTGGGGCCTCCCATATCAATCATGAACCAAGAAAATGAACCACAGGTTTGCCCATAGGCCAATCTGGAGGGAACATTTTCTTCATTAATTTTCTCTCTTCTCAGATAACTCTAGCCTATGTCAAGTTGTCATAAAAACTGGCTATCACATTAATCTACTAAATATTAATTCTAGAAAATCTAGAAACACTTCAGAAACTCTAAGACTCCCCTGCTGTCACTTATTAAGGCTTAGTGACTTGGCCACATCTCAGGGACCTGTCATTATTGTACATTACCTGGGGTTCTATGAGATCATTGGACAACTGCATCTCTTTAGGTACTCCTTCTCAAGTACTAGAACCAGGGGCCCCAGCTCTACCTCTCCCAACTAACCCCAAGGACAGACTTCCCAGCAAGTCAGCATCTCCTTTGGTGCCATTGTCTTCCCATTGATGTGCTTTCTAGAGGATGGGTGGATCTTTTCTTCCTTTTCTGGGGGGGATGATGATATTTTCCTGAAGTGCTTGCTCCCATGGGAAAAAATCCTTCAAGGGTTCTGCTCAGCATCTTTGCTATTACCACCATCCGAATGAGTCAACGCTGTGGAAAGTGGGTTCTAGGTCAAATGGGAAGTTGTGCTAAGATGGAACCTACCAGATGTTGAGAAACATGATCATTTGTACCCAGCTCTGTGCTGGGAAATGGAATACAGGCACCTGTACCTTTTGTTGGATAGGGTATCCTTCCATAGTAGAAGCAAGCACACATGACTCTTGAAAAGCCAGATTTCCACATTTCTTCCTTTGGCCAGCTCTGAACCTGCTCCTCTGCTTGAGTAACAGCACAAATTCAAGCAACCTGAAAATGTCCTTTTACAGAACACCCACAGAGAACAAGGCCCAAGAGACCTCAGCTCGGGCTTGGCAAGCCAGTTCTCTCCCCAGTGCCTACAGCCAAGACTTGCAAGTGGTAGCATTTTAAAACTGCATGTGAGCTTATAGGGCAAGGGGATTGTGATGAACCTAGTCAGGCATGTCAAGACCCAGTCTCAGTGTGGAATCCTTAGAAGACGAGTTCGAGACAATTCATAAGGAAGTTTTCCATGGGAAGGCTCTCAGGCCAAGATGAGAGAGGAGAGCAGGATGAGAGGAAGGAAACTTAACTGGAGTATGGTGTCAGGTGAGAGCCAGCCTGTGCCACTGGAGCAAGGGTTGAGGAAAGGCTTCTGACCTCTATAAGCCTAAGGACTGTGGGGACAATGCTGCTGACATGAAAACCTCCCAGACCAGCAACAGTGGCTCTTGTTTTGCAAGAGGCTGTGCTTAGGAAAAGGCCTCATGTGTGAGCCATTAGTGTCCTGCACTTACAGTGGCTGGCAGATGGGTTCACTAGCCTAAAAAAAGGACTCAACCAGGAATGACCCCCAGTGACACAAATTTAGAAAATGACAGCCCCCGGGCTGCTTAGTTTGTATCCTGAGGTATAACACAGACAGTTCATTATATAGGGGAAAAGTGTGACTCAGGATATGAACTGAAATCAAAAGTCCTTTACATACTGTTGTGTGCTTGAGACCTCTAAGATACTGCTCACCTGCTTACTCAGAGGAAGGTTATCATTCTAATGCTACCAATACCCTACTTTTTTTTACTAAAAAGTTGCTTTAAATTTATTTATATTATTTCTGGCTATTTCCATGTGGCTGAGTATTACCATATTTTCTTTTTTTAATATATTTATTTTCTTTGTTTCATACGGATATTTGTGTCTTAATTTTACATATCAGCCATGGGTTCCCCTGTCCTCTATTGCCAAAGGATTTGGGCACCTTTCCTGTCCCAGCCCTTTTACCCACCATCTCCTGTTGGGAACTGTGTACATTACTCTGCCTTTCTCTTCCAACTAGCAATTATAACCCCCTTGTCAGTAGACCTACATCAGGACATATGGAGTGATGAGTATCACAAATCACTTGTAGGGAGTCACATGGTCCATTCACTTTTGTTTATTTATGTAGTAACTTGGTGATTTATTCTCAGTACTGTGGATTGAACCCAGGACCTCATCCATGTGAAGCAAGCACGCTTCAGCAGAGTTAAACACTCAAGCTGTCCTTTTACTTTTTACCTTGAGACAGTGTCTTCTTCTTTTGATTCTCCTCCTGCCTCAGCCTCCAGAGCACCTGGGGTTTCAGGCTTGTGTCACCCAGAACAGATTCATGGCCCTATTAGAAATGATCTGGTGGATTTGAAGTCTCAGAGCATT
This sequence comes from Onychomys torridus, assembly GCF_903995425.1. Lineage (NCBI taxonomy): Eukaryota > Metazoa > Chordata > Mammalia > Rodentia > Cricetidae > Onychomys > Onychomys torridus. Next base: position 120,837,237 of record NC_050444.1, read on the forward strand.
GACTTATAGGTGCCCATAGATTATCTATAATGCCTGCTCCACCATTATAGATCTCTTCTAAGCACTTATGGAACACTATGGATTTCCTATAGAATCCCACAGATTGCCAGTGATAATTGTGCCTCATTAAATAGTCATTTGTTCAACTCTCTATTGAGTATTTACTCCACACCACACCATGTTGTGGAGAAATTAGATGAACAAAACTGACAAGTTCACTGCCCTTATTCTAGCCCAAAGGAAGACAACCAATACACAAGAAACTAATACATAAATAATTTTAGATTGCGGGAAAGGGCGCTGGAAATGGGGCAAGACACACACAGATCAAGGCAGGCTTCTGTGAAGAGACAACATATGAGACAACTTGTGAACTGGACCACAGAGTTGTCTAGAATCCTGAGAAAGGAACCTTTCAAGAAACAGCAAATGGAGTTAGCAAAGTGGCAATGGGCATGGCATAGTTCAGGGACAGGAAGACCTTAGGGCACTAGGGAAAGTGAGTATGAGGAGCAGATAGGTGATGGATGGAAGACAACAGAGCAAGCACTGGGGATGAATAAATGAAAGCCACATTGCCCTCCTTCCAGACACACTGTCATCTTGAGGGCTCTGTGTGTGACAGTGACAAGTTCCCTTTCAGATCCTCTGTGGATGCTTTTGGTACTGTTTCAATGCCTTCCGAAAGCTGTCACCACAATAGTGTGCCATTGTACATTCCCCGTGGGAACATGGTGGTTTCTGGAGCTATTTAGCTGGTGAAGAACCTGAAGTCACTATGGCTCTGGCCATGAAATGAGCCCTTCTCCTGAGGCTCCTTAATTGCATACACAGTATCCCTAATGATAGCTTGGAGAATATTCTAAACCCAGGAGTGTCCCAAAGAACACTTCCTTTATTGATCAACATGAGAAATTAATTAATATTTAATTATTAATATAATATAAATAATTAAATTAACATTTACTACAAATAATGCCCCCCCCCAAGTAGAAATAGTCTCCAGTGTATTCATTGGCCCAAAGCAATAGAAATGCACAATCAAAGGTTTTTAGTAAGACAGAGGTCCATTTCTCTCTTGGAAAGAAGTGTGACATCCACAGATCCAATTTGCTAGTTCTGCATGCTGTAGACCCAGGGTCCAGCCCCACACAACTCCCTGGTCTGCCCTCCAGCCAGGGGTCCAGGCACCACTCATGTCTCAAGAATCAAGTAGACAAAAAAGAATGAAAAGATAAGGGAGCCTCCCGGTTCTATTTTTAGGAAAATTTTAAGAAAATGCCTCGGCATGCTTCTGCTTACCCTTTACCAGGACCCTGTCACATGCCGAAAGTGCAGCCAGGTGGCTGGGATATATAATCTTTGTTCTTGTGACCACTAGCCTGGGGGTTGTTCTCTTACTAAGAAAGAGCAGGGAAACAACTCATAAGAAACTGATGCTCTAGTCCCCTTATGGACACAAAGCATGTGATAAAATTCCTCTTACGAGAAATACTCACCTGTGGATATGTAGCCTCGGGATTTTAAGATGCTGTAGAACTAATTTGAAAGGGGGTGGGAGATCAGCATAATCAACTTAAAATTTCTCCAAATGAGGGCATGAAAAGCAAGTGAAACCTAGCACCCACTGTCGTAACATCACGTGAAGACTGTGAAAGGCCTTGGTCCATAAACACCCTTAATGGGGTAGGTAAATGTGGCTTTTGTTGGGTGGGAAATCCGCTCATTTTTCTTGTTTTACCACAAGGTGGTGAAAGCTTTATTACAGACCTGTATTATTAAATAGTGCTGCCAGCAGAAGGCATTTCTTTATAGGAGTGTGTTTTCTGTCAAAATCCTTCCTCCAAGTAGCAATAAGAATTCCTATTTCTTCAGTACAAACTATTAAGTAATAGACCATGAGCCAGATTCTGTTTCTCAGATGTTAGGATTCATTTTTTGTTTGTTTCATATGCTTTTTGTTTATTGTTTTTATTTTTATTTTTAAATTTGTGGTAAGCATCTAAAGCTTAAGAAATTTCTCATTTTAAACAAAATCAATTATTGTTTCTCTTAGAAAATGGGCAGTTCTGGCACACAGGGCCTTGGTTTCCACATGGTCACTCCCAGCTGGACGCAGCTCAGCAGCAGCTGCCCCTTCAGATGGGCATATGTGTGCCAATTCATTACAGGTCCCACCTGGCCAGCTCCTCTCCTTTATGCTAGCCTCCAGGGCTCTGTAGGAAGCTGAGCCTGCCACTCCTAATTTGGAGTCACTAATGTTGAGGTATTTCTAAACTTCCCATTAGTTGAGACATTAAGCTTTAGTGTCTGCGCACACTTTACAAGACCAGAGACATGGAATGACCCAAGACTGAAGAGCTAGTAGCTTCCAACTGGACTTTGAGCCCAAGGCACCACACCACCCCACTCTCTGGTGAGCCTCAACCCACATCTCCCTCTCCCTCCCATACACATAATCTGGGCTATATAATATCCATAAATTTATCTGTGAAAACTTCCAAATTTCCTGTATCCCCTGAAAGATTATTTCAAAGTCCTTTTTATATTTGTTTTTTGAGGGAAAATCATGGGAGAGGGATGATAGCCCAGGGGAGGGTGCTGCCATCCATCATGCCGACACCACATGCGTTTAAACAGCTTTGAGCACAGAAATTGGTTTCTCAATTGGCCCTAGCTAACCCATGGAGTGAGACGCCAAACTGCACTATGGAAACAGCCCTTGAGGTGGGTGCACCTGACAGAGCTGCCTAGTGGGGCTCAAGGCCCTCCTGACCCTCCCACCCTATTTGGGCTCTTAGTGTCTTGTGGGAAAGGTCTTCCAGGAGACAAGGGTGACTGCATCCTTTCATTAAAGCAGTTCTGAAATAGAACAAAGGTATCTTCTCTTACAATCGCGCCTTTCTATTCTCAGCTCCATGTTGAGAGCTTTGAGTCAGTTGAAAACAGTCTCACTACTTTCAGGGTGCATACTACACACTGCCCGGCTTCCTTTGCAAAGGACTTTTGGGAGCATATTTAGCCACGCTGTTATCAACCTTGTCTGGACCATGATTTTGGACAAATATAACAGCATTTCCTTCATTCATTCAAATTGAAATGACTGTCATATGTCGGGCAGAGGGGGTAATAGGTGTGTGGACAGCATCAAGGAATAGCCCTTGCACACCAACACTCTCAGTGTGGTATGGAAGATTCTTGTGTAAACAGGTCACCCATGTATTTATCTGATGGATGCACAGAACGTTTATAAGCATCCTGCAATCCTAGCTCCATCGTAGGTAGGAGCTAACGTCTGTCGATACAATTTTCATTCTAGTGAGAGAGTCTGCTCTCTTAACTTCCTATGCCCACAAACATGATAGCTCAAAACAATGCAAATGTTTTCTCTTAATGTCCCCCAAATCTGAAATTCAAAATCACTTTCACTGAGCTAAAATAAAGGTATTGGCCATCCTGCATTCTTTTTGAAGGCTCTGGAACCCATTTCCCCACCTTTTGCAACTTCTGTGAATACAGGACTTGGTTTATAGCCACTTAGTGCATGCTGAAGAGCCCTCCTCTTCCCTGACGCCTGCTTCTGCCCTTCTCTCTTTAGCTTTGGTCCCTCTGCCTCCCTCTTACAACAGCATTGCAATGACACTGGGCCTGCTAAGAATAGTAGAGAATCATCTTTCAGTTTCAGGAGTCTTCATATGATTACATCTGTGAAAGAGTTGTCGTTTGCTTTTTTTTTTTTTTTTTTCATAGTTGAAGTTTTGAGGATTCAGACAAAATGTGAACATGTTTGGAATCCTTATTCAGCCCACCACAGACACAATAAATACCTGAATCAATGCACTTGTGCACACACACACACACACACACACACAGAGAGAGAGAGAGGCAGAGAGAGAGAGAGAGAGAGAGAGAGAGAAGAGAGAGAGACAGACACACAGACACACAGACACACAGAGAGAGACAGAGAGAGACGGAGACAGAGAGACAGACAGAGAGAGATTGGGGAAAGATGTGTGAGTATAGAATGAGGGCACCGAATGTAAGGAGGTTACATTTTAGCTGAATGAAGTGAGAGACAGGTGTTTCTGGTAGCTGGTTCTCAAAGCTGTAAAATCTGTAAGATAGCAAGTACACAGACTCTGCAACTTGAAGTGCTGATAAAAATAGCAAGGATGCAGATGGGGCAGGGTCAGAGCACAGCAGTGATGAACACGGCCAAGTGTGGGATTCGAGGTTTGTAATGAGTGTGACGGGAAGATCCCAGTGTGTTTGCAATGGAGGAATTGTGTGATCTGATTAACATTTTAGAACTAATCTGGCTCCCACAAGAACTGGCTAAAGGGGGCAAAAGTAGGAGCAACAAGGCCTGCTGAGAGACTGCTCTTTGTCCAGAGTAGGGATCATGAAGCTGGGCTGGATGAGAACAGTAGAGCATGGAGATGCTCAAAGGTGAGCTTCACGTAGGAAAGGCTCCTTGGCTTACTGCTAGAATGGCTTTGGAGGATGAGAGGGAAAGAAAGGATCAGGGTGGATCTGAGGGTTGGGATCTGAACAGCACTATGCATTAAATGTCCCTCAATACTACTTAAAGAACTTGGGTTCTGACCAACAAGGCTTTGCTGATCTCAGGCAAGTTGCTGAATGGCTTCAGGTTTCTGCTCCCTTTTCTGTACTGTGAGCAGACAGCAGAACATAACTGAACAGTCTTTGTTGAATGGGTACCTAGCTTGTAGGGAGAAAAGCATCAACATGGATATGGGACTCCCATCAGTACCTGGCTCAAGGTAAATAATAATCAATGATTATTAATACCTATCTAGGGCTTTTGATTTATAAGCACAATAATTGAAACATGCTTTTAGTAATATATAGAAGTACAGGGGAGTCTGATCTAGTTCCACTGGCGGCTGGTGGGTCATACAAGTCTACTGCATACTAAGAATGCAAAGACATCTGTCTGTCAAGACTGGTCACTGAGTCCTCAGTCCAGCAGGGAGGGTCAGTCAACAGCAGCCAGGTGCAGCAAGTGAATAAGGGATGCAGAACCACAGAGAGTCCCCTGGAGGTGAACATTCCAGAGGAAAATTTGGGCCCAGTGCCCAGCATTTAATGGGAAACTAATAAATGCATGTTCCTTGCATCCATCTGAAAATAGTGCCAACTTAGGACCTGTCCAGAAGAATTCTATTTGTCCAGGGTATGCTATTTTTAAAGAAATAGGACTGTATTTCAAACAAATTGATCATAAATTTGAGGTATATGCTGAAATGAGTAAACAAGATGTTTTAAGATATACTTCTTATTTATTATTTGAGAAGTCATAATCCTCACTATGTATTTTGATCTCTTCCATCCCAGTCCTCCCTCCATCTCCTCTCTTACCAACCCCCATCACTCACACCATCCCCCCTCAAATCTTTATTTTCTTTCTTTAAAAAAAAAAAGTTCATTAGGTCCAATTAGTACTGCCAGCATGCACATGCGTATAAGACATCCACTGGACCAGGGGCAGCCTACCAGGGGCCACACCCTAAAAGAAAACTGATTGTCCATTCTTCAGCAGCCATCAACTCCCAGGAGCTCCTAAGCTACGGATGGGGCCTGATGAGCCCCTCTCCCATAGGTATTGGAATTGTGACTGGCTTGATCTTGTGCAGAGATAGATAACTTAACATCTATAATTTTTTTAATGCAGAGTTTGGGCTTCTAATATTTTTTTACTGTTGTTTACCCAATGCTTAAGTTTCTATAAGCATGCAGTTTGTTAAAATGGTACATCTTAGTACTGGGGAGATGACCTTGGTTTTAAAGTACCAGCATGACAAACAGTTCATTCTGCAAAACCCATGTAGTTAGTAATCCAGGTACAGTGGCACTCTGTATAATTCTAATGCTAGGGCTTCCTGGCCAGCTAGTCTTGCTTAGTTGTTGAGTTCCAGGTTCACTGAGAGACTTGTCTCAAAAATTAAGGTAGGAGGGGCTAGAGAGATCACTCAGCCATTAAGAGCCCTTCTTGCTCTTAAAGAGGATCCCAGTTCAGTTCTCAGCACCCACATGGTGGTTCATGACAATTCCTAACTCAACTTCCAGGGGATCTGATTCTCTCTTTTGATCTCTGTGGACATCAGACATGCATGTGGTGCACATATATACATGCAGGCAAAACACTCAGACATAAAAATGAAGCAAATCTAAATATGATGTTTTTAACATTTAACATTTAGAGAGCACTTGAGGAAGACACAGTTCATTGAACTTTGGCCTTCATACATATGTGCACACGTGCATATGCTCTTGAACACACACATGCACATACCCACAAATATGTACACACACATACAACAAACTAGCACAAGTGCTCACACATTCACATACCAGTAATATATTTTATATATTGCCTCCTCTGAGAAATTTCAAGGGGGTTCATGTTGCTATGTTTAATCTTTACCAAAACCTAGTGTCTATCCTGTATCTCCAGCCAGGGCACCTATGATCCATTTCTGTCACCAACAAGCCATGAGAAACTCATTGTAGGGAACCATGACTTCTTCCTTTTTAGAGAAACTTGTCATTTAGGAAAAGCTTTCAACCTTTACCAGGACTTACAAAATGCAAATACATCCAGAGGAGGAGCTGTGAGGAGAACAGGGGATGTAAATAAGCCTGGTATAGGTCCCAGGGATTTGAGACCCTGCACATTGCACAGTGAAAGACACTCTGTGGACACTCATATGGTAATTTGTATTCATAACCTGCATTTTGTGACATATCATTTTATCAAGGGAGAATAAATATCAGTAGCTCATGTCTTCACAATAACTTGAAAGTAGGAGTTGGGGATTTCTCCATTTGACAGATAAGAAAACTGAGGCATGGTTTAATTAACTTAAAGCTAAAACAAGAACATAAGCAGTCAGCAGTAGAATGGGGATCAAGAGCATGTATGTGGAGTCAGGCAGGCTCAATCCAGAAGTTTGACTTTGCAGCATGCTTCTCTCTGTAGTTAGAGTTTTCCTGCCTGGCCCACAGTCAGGACAAATCTCTCTCACCCACCAGGCCCATAGATGCTCAGACCCAACCAAGTAAACACACAGAAACATACATTGTTTACAAACTGTATGGCCACGGCAGGCTTCTTGTTATCTACTTCTTCTATCTTAAATTAAACCATTTCTATTAATCTATACTTTACCATGTGGTGTGGCTTACCAGTACCTTACATCTTCCTTGTCATGGTGGTGGTTGGCAGTATCTCTCTACCCAGCCTTCCACTTCCCACAATTCTCCTCCTCTTTGTCCCGTCTACCCTATCCTTCCTGCCTGGCTACCGGGCAATCAGCACTTTATTTATTTTAACCAATCAGAACAACACATTTAACATACAGAACATCCCACAGCACTTCCCCTTTTCTTTTTTTCAAAGAGCAAGGTTTTAACTTTTATATAGTAAAGTTTCAGATAACAAAACAATTATCAAACAAGAATTACAGTTACAATATTAAAGAAGATATCCTAGCTATCTTATATTTGTGAGTCTAAGGTTTTATATCTAACTTATCTTTTATCATAACTGAGAAAATTATAACTATCTAGTCTTCAACCACATCAAAGACCTCAGAAGGATATAATATTACCTGAGAACCAGAAAAAGGATGCAAACAACTTTCAGGAGTCTTGTAGGGTAGACAGAGACAGCTGGCAGCCTGGACAGTCACCTAATGTTCCTTTGTAAAGTTGGGGCATCTGTCTTCAGCCCACAGGGCTAAAGTCTCTCAATTACTTCTCTCAATGTCCTATAAAATGTCTGGCAGTTTCCTCTGTGAAGCAGGAACCTGAAAGATCATTTTGCCAAGCAAAGTTCAGTGGTCACCTTCCTATGGGTCCTGCATGTTCAGTTGATCAAGCAGTCCAGGAAAGAACAGTTTCTTGCCCAAATGGCTATTTTTGCTAAGGTGAAGATAAATTCCATATGAAGTGTCTTCAATGCCCATCCTCCTCTCTGAGGTAAATTGGTGCTGCCATGAGCAGACATGTCTCACAGTCCAGAAAGTCTAAACTTTAAAAAATATTTTAAATGCCATATTCTGTAGGTCTTTGAAGTATTTGAAGATAATCATCTATCTGAAATATATCTATGTATACTTAGAAAACTTAACTAACATGTTACATACAAGTTTGACTATCATAGATGACTAATTATTAATCTTTTTTAATTATCCATTACAATTTAAATGAGTTGCATAAACATAATACCTCAAACAAGAGTAGAAGTATATATACAGTATAACAAAATTAACTTTAAGTTTGTATCAATAGACTAAAATCTATACTAATGTAAAATATTTTAAACAAGTTGTTGTTCTTTAAAAGTAAGTTCATTAATCTACCCTTTCATCCTATTATATCTATATCATATCCCCTTTTCTTCTTTAGAAAGAGATCATATTTATAATCAACCTGATTTAAATAAAAATATTGGTTTTTCTCTGTCCTATATCAGAGGGCTCTTCTGATATGAGAAGGAGTGAGCCAATTCCATCTCCAAAGCCAGCTTGATAATTTTGGGAATTGGGGGGTAGTTTCTCTTACTACTTCCTGCTGGAGGGAGGCACTGTATCTTATGGGGACACAAAGAAAATTTTAGGATTATGGAGTAGTCCGTGAGGGTAAACCTCTCAGCCAGTTGCCTTGAAACCATTCTGGATGTTGGATCATCTGGGCCATTGTGTCATCAGAGACCTTTCAGGTGGTCTTGGCTGATCAAACCTGATGTATCTTAATCTGGAACAAATCCACAGCCTCTGGCTTTCTGTGGAAACAAAAGCAGAGACTCCTTTCCAAAGCAACATATCCTTATATCCAAATTTTGAAGTCAAGGTGTCTTTAAAATTTACATATTTGTTTAACTCAACAGCTTTTACAATCAAATCTTTTTCTGCAGTTAAAAATCCCAAAGACAACATAAACTAGATTCTCTGTGTAATATCCATCTTTGTAAGACTGGCTTCGCCAATCTCAGCTTCCCAACATGGTGGTGGTACAGTTTACCGCCAGCTCTGGGTCTGGAGCCATGTGTACCATCAACTATCAGAAGCAGTTCTATCAAAGCAGAGCATAGCCCAGAAACTTTTTTTTTTTTTTTTTAACTAGCAAAGGCTAAATTTACCATGCAGCAGAGTAAAGTGCCGCTTGTAGACTCCTCGTTCCCACCACACTGCAGGTCAGATGCACACACCAGGAACCCACTATAGTAGCTCAAACCGGCAGGCTGCCACTAACTTGAGAGAGACAACTAGGAAGCTGTTTTTAGCTCCGTTTTAGAATCTTTTTTTTTTTTTCCTCAGGTTTTAGGTGGAAACTCTTGGCCCATGTTGGGCACCAAATATTGGTGAAATTATTAAGGCCACTCCACATAGTTAAAAGGGAAGTTTATTTTGTGGGGTAACTTACAAATAAAGGGATAGGTTCTCTCTGTAATTTTTGTGTAATATGGGTGATGATGTCCATTTTAAAAGGCTGTTTGAATAATATATGTGATGTGTGTGTGTGTGTGTGTGTGCGCGCACTTAGCCAAACCGCTGGCATATGAGATGCATTTAATAAATAGTAGTGTGTTTAATCACGCTATTAATAAAAAGGAGAACAACCCAAGTCTATTTTAGATGAACATTTTCACCTGTGGTCTACCAAGTCATAAGTTACCCATGCTTTACTAAGACTTAAGAATTCAAAAGATTATTGGATATTATTACTACGGGAGCCTACACAAACCCAAGAGGGCAATGAATTCACCTTTTAAAATGTATCTGTTCAGCAGGTTGGTTTAATAATCAGAGATTAGATACAAATTTGCATATAGGGGAGAAAAATCATAAATTGTCAGAGCTTGAGGTGACCTTACTTTCCAGGTAAAGACACTGAACTAGAGAGGTTAAATTTTAACATGCCCACACTGTGTTTCACATACGTTCTTTGCATTGCACATATATGTGAACATTAATACACATACACATATAATATGCAAATGCACACAACACACACACACACACATACACACACACACAAGATTATTGCTCCTAGGGGACTGGTCTATGGTGTATGGGTTCCTTTTTCTGGAATGGACATGCCTACGTGTTAGGCTACTGTACATACTGCATATGGGAATAGGGAAAGAAAGGGAGTCAGCTAGCAGGCAATTCTACTTTTTGTTCTCATGTCATACACTCTGAAATACTTGACAACTCTGAGTTCTGACTTCCCTGTGGTTCTGCTGCCTGGTGAGTGGCCTTGTCGGCTGAATCCAATTCCTTCAGTCATAACAGGACCATATGCTTGGTCTCTGTTGAGCTTATGTTCATATCTCACATGTGAAGGGCTTACTCTCATATATTATTTATCTTCCCCTCACCACCCCCCATGTTTGTTTGGGATTCCTTAACATGAGCTAGAAAAGCTTTGTGATGCTTGTCAATGCTTTTCCTATACAAGGCTCATTTGGGTGACTTTGTAAAATTGGAACTGGGCAAAGCTGAGCTTAAACCAGGAAGTCCTAATGCAGTATCCTGGGATTCTCAGCTTAGAAATGATGTCAGTCTGTCTTACCAGGGCTCCTGGAAGAAAGGATGGAAAGATCAGGTCTTAGCATGTGCTCAAGTTCTAAGCAGATTTGGCATCTGGTTTACATGACTAAGTACATGTTTTAACAACAGAGAAGGCAGACAAAAAAAGCACAGATTTGAAGGGAAGACAATGAGTCAAGCTTGGCCATTAAGTCATATTAGGCCTGCTAGAAATCTAATATTTACACATAAATAGGAAGCTAACATAAAGAAAAAGTGTGACCAGCTGTGGATGCAATTGGAGAAATGTCCGTAATTATAATTTAAAAGTTTTTGGACTGTGGCCCAGTGTAAACATACATGTAGCCAAACAAGGACTCCAAAGCAAGCATGTTTTAATGTTTCAGGGTCCATGATGTTTTCTGGGACTTCATGCAATTTCAACAAAATTCTAATCCAGACCTAAAGGACTGACTTAATGGCCATCAATATGCCCTGAAAACACTGGACTCCCGGGTGGAATGGAAGCTCTTCAGACTGGAAAGCAAACTGAACATGGCACCAATAGCCACAGTCAAGGTCTGTCTGTGTCAGGGACAGGACTTTTGAAAAGAAAGCTTCAGTGCTCAGTGACAAAAGAGACGTCGTCACCTGCGACTCAACTGTATCAATAAGGAAATAAACGAGTGATTTCCAGTGTGACAAGGGAACAGATGATAGTTAAAATCTATTGTTCAGACGGATTTTAGAGGGTGTGTTGGAATGTTGGACTTAGCATTGGTGTGACTTCTCATAAACACAGACCATGGCAAGAAGAGGGATTTGTACTTAAGGGGGAGAGAAGAAAATCATATCAGTAATGTTTCTCCATATGAATTAGAGCTGGTTTCTCCTCGCAGAAGCCATCCTTAGCACACTGCTGCTATGAAGCACAGTGGGTGGACAGGACATTTTGTCCTTCCCAGTATAATTAACTGCATGTCTCCAAGGGGCCAAAGCCTCCCCACAGTTTCTGAGTCGAAGCTTTTCTGTTCGGTTGAGTTTTTAACGTAGACATATCCGGTCTGCTCTCAGCATCATTGCATTTTATTCTGCGCCATTTACTCTCTGCTATGTGTAAAATCACAGAAGAATATGCAGATAAGCCCACCCTCCAGGCCTTCGCAGTCTTGTTTCAAAGATAGAAATACCTCACCTCGGAACAGGAGGACTGCCAGAGATAAGCACCTAAAAACAGCATGGGGCAGCCGACAGGAAGCTCCCTGAGGGAGCTCTGCCTCTTTATCACCCTGAGCTTGTCCCCTCCTCTCATGCCAAAGCAGTGTATCCTGCTTCTGCACTAACTTTACCTGATTAGCCTGCTCTTTCTGGAGTCCTAACTTTTGCCACACTGTAGCAAAATACTCCATAGATACAACAGAAGGGAAGAAAGATTTGTCTGGGCTCCCGATTTCAAAAGGATTTGACCCATCCTAGCAGAGAAGGCGGAGCAGCTGCGTCCATGGGGACAGGACTTTATGACAGTGGCTTGTGGACATCACAGCAGACCACAAAGCAAAGAACAAGACCAGAACTAGAGGCAGATGCTAAATGCAAAGCTGGCTCCTAGCAATTGGCTCCCACCAGCCAGGCTACCTTTCCTAAAGGCTCCAAAGTCTTCAAAACAGCGTCTCATGGTGGGGACCAAGACTTGACAGCATAAGCCTGTGGACGGATGTGGTGTTTGAGTGAGAATGGCCCCCATAGGCTCATATGTTTGCATGTTTGGGCCCCAGTTAGTGGAACTGTTTGGGAAGGATTGGGAGGTGTGGCCTTGTTGAAGTATGTATAGCCTTGTTGGAGGAAGTGCATTGCTGAGGATGGGCCTTGAGTTTCAAAAGCCCATGCTAGGCCCATTCTCTCTCTCTCTCTCTCTCTCTCTCTCTCTCTCTCTCTCTCTCTCTCCCTCTCCCCTCCTCACTTCCCTCTCCCTCCAGCCTCCCCACTCTGCCTGCAGATCAGGATGCAAAGCTCTCAGTTACTGTTCCAGCACCATGTCTATCTGTTTCCCGCCATGATGATAAGGGACTAAACTTCTGAAACTGCAAGCCAGCCCCCTGCTAAATGTTCTTTTCAAAGAGTTGCCTTGGTTGTGCTGTCTCTTCATAGTGCACAGAAACATAACAGTAATTAAGACTGGATGTTTTAGACCCAAGCTGTAATATTCTTCATGGCAATTTTTTTTGTTAAGAATTGTCTTTGTTCTTTATTTTGTGTGTGTGTGTGTGTGTGTGTGTGTGTGTGTGTGTGTGTGTGTGTATGTGTGTTTCCTGTTGGGAATTGAATCCAGGGCTTCTAGCCGCCTAGGCAAGCATTCTACTATGACGAAGCCACACACTTTGCCACTTTTCTTTCCTTTTAAGCTCTTTATTATATTTCCTTATTCGCCGGGGAGCTCGTGTACCACTGTACAACGTGTGTGGAAGTCAGACGACAACGTGTGGTGGTCTTAATGAGAATGTCACTCATAGGTTCTGACATGTGAATGCTTGCTGCTCAATTAGTGGACCTACATGGGGAGCCTTGGGGGGTGTGGTCTTCCTGGAGGAAGTATGGTACTGGAGGGAGGCTTTGAGAACGCCAGAGACACTCGCTATTGCTGGCTCACTCTCTCTGCTTCCTGCTTTGGACTTGAGGCATGAACTCTCAGATGCTCCTGCCACTGTTCCTGCCTGCTGCCAGGCTTCCCAGCATGATCGTAAAGGACTCTTATCCCTCTGGAACCACAAGTCAAATAAGCCCTTCCTTCTACAGGTTGCCTTGGTGGTGGTGTTTTATCACAGCAATAGAGAAGTAACAACAGAATCAAACTTAGGTCACTAGGCTTGGCAACACACCTGCGCCCTCTATGCCATCCCACCAGCCGTGTTCTTTATTTTAAATAAACAATATCCAGGTGTTGTTTTGAAAGGGCCAATGGATATGATATTTGAAAAGGCCAAGGAAATGTATAAAAGTCAGTGATAAACTCATAGTTTCACCAACATGAAGAACATGAAATAGCTGTCATATGGAGTCACCTTTCAACAGAGACATGCTCACTGACACAAAAGCTTTAGCCAGGGTCTCCAAGTGAACACCTTTGAGCCTGAGGATGCTGCAGGTAATTATAGCTTTAGTGTCACAACTCACCAAACACAGTTAGGGCTTGAGACAACTTATTGCAGCCCTGCTTGTCTGTGGGTCACTCCGACAAGGCACACTGGGAAAGGCTCACTGGGATGGTGTATACAGCTGTCATTTGCAGGAAATGTCTGTCTTTCCTCAATATGGTCAGCATGGGCCTCCTCTCCTTTTAGTTTCCTTTATAATAAGACAATAATACTTACGAAAACAAGGTGCTGCTCTTCATAATGGACGGAGAGGTTGGCCCTGTATAATCTCATGAGTCAAAACAGCAGCCCAGGGAATTTCATCTCCACTTCAGCATGTGGACTCTGAGCTCAGGAGCTGGAAGCCATTGGCATTGGGTTTTGTACTGGAACTCAGTCTCAATTCAGCTCCTTGATTCCCGCCCCAGTGCTTGCCCCATGACTGTCTACCTTTGTGTATGTGTTTCACAAGCCCCTCCCCCTTCACAAGGGTGCACATGGCATCACAAGATGAAAGTAGCAGCCCTTGGTTTGTTCAGGGCGGTGGAGTTGCCCAGATGTATAGGGGAAAGCCAGCATCAATGACCTTGAGACAAGGGCTCCAGCCAGAGGAAGGGTATCAGCATTCATAGATGGATGTGGGAATGAGGAGCACAGTGAATGGTCGGGTTTAATACTGTGCACACACTTCTGATGAATATGCAAATGTGGCTGGTACCCGAAGCAGAAGGCGAATAACATTTACTAAACAGCAGTGTTAAGCCACTTTGAAAGGGGGTGTGTCTGCAGCAGGGTAATGAAATTAATCCTCTTCACCTGTGAATTATCAGGGGCTTTGGGCTCTGTCCAAAACACGTCTGACTTGAGTTTGCTTTTCTCAGAGCCTCTTGTGCAAACTTGATGGGAATGGGAAATGAAGCTTCAGAAACTGATACAAAATGAGAGGTGGTGAAAGACGCTACTAGAAATCTGACCCCCCCTACCCCCCCACCCTCCTACCCATCCCACCCCCCGTTAAAGGACCTGTTGGTAGAATTCTTCCCCATGGGGAGACACAAGCAATGTCTGCCTGTCCTCCCAAAGTCCCAATGACAAACGGAGGCAAGATTCTACCACAGTTCATTCTGGGGGACCAGTGAGTTTCTTGAGCTTCCTTGCTGAGCACAGGTGAGGCGTTACTTACATCAAACAGTCCTTATGGCTTTCCCATAGCCAAAGAGATGGAGCCCCCTCCTCTAGCCTTTTCCAGGCCTATACAAGATAGCCCTTCCCTGAGGCCATATGCAAGTAAGGCAAAGCCTCCCCTGCTTAGGAAGGGGGAGGCTGCTGGATATACAAGTAAGGGCCATGTGACCCTGCGCCCCTCCTATGAGGTTATGGAATCAGCCAACCAAACCAGTTGGGGAATTGTTTGCAAGCAAGCACAGCTGAGCACTGCAAGATGGCCCTTGTTTCCCTGTGAGGGTGGTCCTGTGCAACAGGGACACAGTCAAAAAGCGCTTGAGCTGAGCCTGTTCTGGGCTGCCTGGATCCATCTATCAAAGATGAATGAGGTCTGTGAAGATGAACATGAAGGTTCCAGCAGGCCTTCCTTTGAGAGGCACTGAGTCTGAGCATTCCAGGAAGAATCTCTCTCTTCAGCGGCAGAGCAGGCTGCAGGCTGACTTGGAAAAGGGTTCCACACCAGATCTAAAACTAAGATAGGACAAAAAAAGGTCACCTGTTGGCACGTGCCATGCCATTTGTGGGAACACAGAAACCATGAGTAACAGAATTCTTTTCAAGAACTGATTAAATCCTAGTGGGGAAGTCACTCATAATCGCACAGTCTGCCGTGGTCAGTTATCATGTAGGATCACTCAATACTTTCACCCCCTTCTCTAGGAAATAGCATCTAAAATCCTTTTGGAGGTCCACTATTTCCCCCCAGAAGCAGCCTCAAGGTGCTCTGCTTTTGAGTCCATTAGCTTGGTCTGGAACCCCAGTTAAATCAATCCAGAATTGTGTGCAGTGATTACAGAGCAATACAGGATTGGATCCTCTTGCTGTGGCCCACCAATTCTTGCTTGTTAGTTCTCTAAATCTGCCCTTGTCTCCATATTCCTATGAACCTGGTCCTGAAGCCCCACTTGCCAACTTTTAAACGATCTGATATCCTCCCAAGTATTTCATGTTTCCCTCAAAGGAAACCCAAACCCAGTCCTGCTGCTTGTGGGCAAGCAACCTAAGCTTGTGCATGCTCTTCCTTTGCTTAGCTGTCCTTATCACCTAATCTTGCTCCAAGCATGGGGTCAAGAGGTGAGCAGGGCTGTCTTTGAGGAAGTTACCTTTTAGGGATCTATATCTTTACCAAAAGCAGGATCTGGACTGAAATCACAGAGTCCATGTAAAACCCTGGTGTGGGAGCAAGCACCTGCCATTGCAGCACTGAGGAATAGAGACAGGGGGATTGCTGGGAATTGCTGGCTAGCCAGCTAGCTGGCTATTTCAGTGAGATCCAGATTCATTGAGAAATCCTTTCTCAAAAAACAAGGTGGAAGGTGATAGGGAAAGATCCACCTCTGGCCTCCACAAGAATGCACACACATGTGCATATGAACCATCTCACACATGTGCACACCATACATGAACACACACACACACACACACACACACACACACACACACACACACACTATTCCATCAGTTCCTTGGTCCCATGGTGAGTTGAGTTCACGCAGAAGAATGAGGGAGTTTCCTCCTTTCCCAGGGTATCTACCCTGGATACATAACTTAGGTCTTATTGTTAACAACCCTGTTTTTCAAAGAACCAACCTGAAGCTAAAAGACTTAGGCAATTGAATCTTTGTTTTAATTATGAAGATCTGGAAGGACCACCAGTGCAGCCTACAGTGGCTGTCAGGAAGCATGGGGACCTTGGAGTGGATGAACAGATAGGCTCTAATCAAAACAGAGCTCAGTCATACGCATGCAGTGGTTTCCATCTTGCAGGATTGGCAGAGAACTGAGGCTCTGCGCATGGAGAAAGGAATGAAAAATAGCATAGGTAACCAGGCATTAGTTAAAAGAAAAAAAAAGAAAAAAAAAAAACCTTTTTAATTAAAATTAAATGTCCACTGTAAAGAGGGGGAAATGCAGTAAGCAACAAATACCCAGAGCCTTGTTTAATCACCTGTGATGAATTATAATTAGGATTTGAAAATTATTGAACTTTTTCCCCCTGTTCACCTTGGCTCTCTGAAGGTGAATTTCAAAGAGTGCAGGAAGATGAATATTAAAAAGTTTGTTTTATACTTGAGCGCCAGGGCTCCCATCTCATTTTTCCATTAAAGCTTAACTTTTGAAATTTTTCTCCGCTTTGCAATAATTACATCTTCTGCCTGACAACTCATTACATGACAATGCTTATGCTAATGCGATTCTATAGGCTCCAGAAGGGAAAGCACAGGGTTTTCAGGGGTGGCCTTAGAGGGGCTTTTTCTCCTCTGGTTCAAAGCAGCCCTGCTTCTCTCTACCCAGCCTTCCAGTGCTCCAGGCACTGAGTATTAACAAGGCTAGCAACTTTCCCCCGTGGCTGACAGACACCCAGTGCTGCCTTTGGTACCCTTGCCCTCAGGCCCCTGGAAGCTAGTTTATTTCGTTTTAATTTAAATCCTGCTTTGTTCTAGAAAGGCAAGGAGTGGGATGACTTGTGTAAAGCTCTCTGTTTTAACTGTGGGTCAAGACCATTTGTCTTATTTGCCCTGCAGTAAGGCCGTCTTCTGTTTACCATGTGATCATTGCTCTGATTGTGTCTATGTAAAGTCCCTACTGGGTGTCAGCCCTCTCCAATACTGCACTGAGCTTATGTTTTTCTGGGGAATGCAGAGCGGGGAAACCAGTAGACAATCACACAACACTGCAGCTTGCTCCCCAATACAACAGGACATCTAAGGGGTCAGAGATCACCCAGACATGGCAACAAGGTGGGGCACCATAGGTGGCATGAGCCTTAACCCACACAAGTATCACATGTAAGTTTTCATTTGAAAATTAGAAGGACCAGCTTTAGTGGGCCTGAGGATGTGAGATGGTAGGAGGCATAGAGTAGGCTTCATGAAAACTTCTGGCAGTACCCATCCACAGAGAGCCCAGTAGAGGGTCCAGGGCTGGGAGTATTGTCCAGTTTGCATAGATGATCAGAGAGTTGAAAGTTGCTAGGAAAAGCCCAGATGGCAGTTTCAAAAGAGCCAAGAGAACCAGGGAAAGGACCTGGGGTTCTTTCCACCCTGGGGCTGTGTGGGGCAGCATGCTGCCAAAAGTGTATGGCTGTGGAGTATGCTGATTTTGCTTAAAATCTTTGGCATGTACCGCCTGCTGAGCAGGTGTTCCGTGTGAGTTATACACACTGCCATATGACTCACCACACCCAGAGTCAGCAAGTCGCTCTGTTTCACCTAAAAGCAAAGTGAGGAAAGGCAGTACTAGGTTGGTACAAAGGTAGCAGAGATTTCTGCATTGTGGAAATCTAGCCTTCTGTTATTGTATACATTCTTGAATAGATGTGGCCCTGTTTCACACCATTTTAATGCAAATTACTTGCTTTATTTATTTATCTGTTTGCTAATGACTTCATTATTTGCTGTTTTATTTATGCCCTGGGAATGATGCTATCAAAAGGCATTTTGAAGTGATGTTCGCAGTCTAGTTCAGAATGGGTTATAAAGCAGTGGACACAACTCTGCAACATCACCAGCCTCTGCCTGTCACCCACAGAGCTGAGTTGTACTTGGTAGGGAGAGCTAGGCACTGCCAAAGTCGGAAACCTGCACTACCCCAAAGGCTCTTCAGTGTTCCTGAAGAGGTATCCAGTGTATTCATCAGCCTCCTGGAATCTATCATGGCTGACAGAGCAGCAGGCTACCATCCTGAAAAGTCACCCCTCCAAGCAAGGGGCCTTGTTGGCCATCAGGACACAGCCCAGACTCTCCCACTAACTCACAGTTCATTTCACCTTAGTCTATCTTCTCAGCAGTAGAAATAATTGTTAAACGTTATCATCAGGAAAAGCCCAAGCCAACAAAGAAGTTACCATGGACGCTCCATCCATAATAACCAATAAAAGCTTTAAATTACAAAGCATCCTCTTCTGCTTTTGGGGGGATGAACAATATAGTGGGTCGTGGGAGCTGGAAGCTGTAGAGGGAGAGGAGAGAAGAAAAATCCTCCCTGGAGAAACAAGGGATCTGTGTTAGCAGATTAGGAAGTTAACAGAGAGCCTGGTGCAACCATGTGGCTGGCTTCAGGCTGTAGCTGAGGAGACCTAGAGTACCTCAGGAGCCTTTCATGGACTCTTTCAGAAGCCTTTGGTGAGGCTGGCTTCCAGCCCTATCAGTTCCCACAGGCTGGGTTTCTGGCCCCCTGGATGAGAAACTGCCCTGTCACCTTGTCCTACAATGACTATACACCAATTAATTCCTTCAAAGTACTGTATCCCTCTTCTATTGTCCCTCAAGAAGCCTGGCTGATCCCCAGGCATTGGCTAGGAGGCTGCCCTCTGAGCCTCCAAGGTCCCCACACTGACCGTCCTACCCTGCATTTCCTGAGCCTTTCCTTAAGCTCGTTGATACCTAGCACAGTACTGGTATGGACTATGACCGATACAGAATCTGATGCCTGCCTGCATGCTTTCTGCCTTGCTGTGTAATCCAAAGACTTAATGAAGAGCAGGCCATTAAACCAGGATACACAATTATGGGAAAGACATCAGGTTGGGTTTTTTGTTAGTTTGTTTTCATTTTTTGTTGTTGTTTTGTTTTGTTTGGTGTGGTTTGGGGTTTTTTGTTTTATTTGTTTGTTGGTTGGTCCAAGTCTCTTGTGCAGCTAGAGAAACAGAGGCTTGGAGAAATTAAGAGATTCGCTGAAGGATACCCAGCAAGACAGTGGTGGAATTGGGATGACCTTCTGGGAGCTTATTTAAAATGTAGAATCTCATTCCAGTCCTACTCAATCAGAAAATACATCAATTTTTTTTTTCAGGTAACTCACATACACATTTTAAACTTTAAGTTGGCTTTATTTGAAAAAAAAAAAAAAAGGTGCTAATGAAATAAGGATCTAAGTTAGCATCCTGGCTTTACTGCTTATGATTATGAGAAAATTCTATTGCTCATTATTTACCTTATCTGTATTATGAGAAAATAAGAGAATCTACAAAACACTAGATGTGAGTACACAATGAGATCAGGCCTGCAAGAGCCCAGCCCTTTCCAGGAGTACAATGGACAATTCTTACTGCTACCTATTCTCTGTGTACCCCTTAGCTCATAAAATGTGGAATGAAGGTGCTGGATTGAAGGAGCCCTGATCTTTTACCTCTGAAGACTCAGGGGTCTAGGAAGATTCCGGTGGAGATGCGATGCACCTTACACACTAGCAATGTTTCTTGGTGCACATTAGTCTTTCCTCCCACACCCACGACTATCAGACAGCACACAAAGCCGCTTGCCTCTTTGCTCCTTTCCTGGTGCTGTGTATCCAGAGAGGGGGGTTCTCCCCCCCCCACCCCCCCCCCAAGCTGGGACTGACTGTTGCTGTCCTTGTTCACAGTTCTGACTCCTGCTTTCCCATTTTCCTGCAAAAGAATTCTGAAAGAAGCCCATGTTGATTCGCTGTATGGCTTCTTGATTAGATGGCAGATTTGTAACAGGGGTGGATGTGACAATCAGGCAGGCTTTGATTAGACCTTTCTGATATGTAAATCCAGGTGGATAAGATAAGTGGCGTTAGGCTGGGGCTGGCAACAAAGGTAGGAAGAAATCCCAGGTGACTGGAATTAAAGAAGCGGCTGAGCAGTGTTTGGTGGGAATGACGTGAATTTCAAAGAGCCCGGGATAAACACTCACTTTCAGATGGGCTAATTTATGCAGGAAGTCATTTGAGAAGCCAATTCTCTCAGCCCAGAGAGTTCATAGAAGCTAGCAAAAAAATGGTTACACACTGGAGTGTAAACATTGGTAATTGGTAATTAATGGGCACACCTACGAGGAAGGCATATGCCAAATTAAATTGATTGCTGGAATCACTCATTGATTCATTAAGCAGTGTGTGCATTTGTTTGGAGCTCCAGTTTCATCCGGGTACTGTGCTTGGTGCTGCGGAGTCACAGATAAATGGGGCTAGTTCCTGCTTTACAAGAGAACATAGAGGACAGGGATGGACAGTGATAGCTGAGCAAGGCACTGTTTTCTCCTTTCTTCATTCATTCTTTTTTCTGTTCTTGCTGTGGAGACTGTTTGGGGTAGAAGACAGTACAAAATCCCAGCCCGTCCATCCTGGACTCCTCTCACACTGCTTCAGCCATAGTGCCTTCATGAGACCGTAAACACCTAGCAGACATGTAGTAGACTCTCAAAAAGAATATCTGTAAATGGGTGCGTGAATATACTCACAGCCGTCACACAAATTATGGCACGGCTAATCATGAGACTCTTGTCACAGGGTACTCCCAGAAAACAAAGGAGGGTGACCACATCTCCAAGACAGTGGCAATTAAAACGATGATTGAGTTGGGCAGCAGTCAGCAGCCATGAAAGAAGTGGGTGGAGACAGTAAGCATTGTGAAGGGGCCACATTGGGATGGGAAGATACCTCCAAGATGGTGGGCCGTGAGTGAGGGAAGGTGCACGTGAAGTCAGAAGTCAGGAGACCAGTGTATACCAGGTTAGATTATGTTGGGCCTCCTAACAGTAAGTATATGTGGCAGGGTGCCACCATAGCCCAGCCTGGAGACCTTTCAGAAGAATGTGTACTGTAAATTATAAGATGTTTATACTATGAGAAGACCCATGCCTTCTAACAAAGGCAGGACTACAGCCTGGTACAGTGCAGTGAAGGATTTGCAAAGGAAACAGCAAAACAGAACACCAAGGCTTAGCGCCAGGGAGAACCTCATTTGAATTTTAGACCTACCAGCAGCATAGCTCCTGTCCCTGGCCCTGACAAACCTCAACTGTCCCCAAGGCTCACATAGCAGGTAGACCTGCTGACCTGTCCCTGCTGCTAGTAGTGTCAGGAAAATGTGGTGTTTGGAGAAATGAAGTCACAGAAGAGCACATGCCCTGTGATTTCACTTCCATGAGGCACCTAGGGCTGCCAAGTTTGGAGACAAAGAACAGAATGGTGATTGTCAGGGCCAAGAGGAGGGAGTTCCTGTTCAAGCCATAGTTTCAGATTTTCAGGATGAAAGCATTGGTGATGCGCCTCAATCACCAGCTCCCCTCAAATGACTGTATCTAGAGAAAGGACCTGTATGGAAGCCATTAAATGAGACCAGAAGAGTGGGGCCCTGATACTTTTTAACTTACATCTTTATGAAGAGAGGAACAGATGCCCGAGTACTCTCTCCTGCATGCAGAGCAAGTGCCAGGAGAGGATAAGCAGGAGGGGGAACAGCCAGAGGTCCCTGCAAAAGCCAGCCAGGAAGGAGCCCTTCCCAGAAGCCAACAGGGCTAACATCTTGATTCCCCAAGGCTTAAGACATTGAATCTCCACTATTTTGTTGTGGTAGTCAAAGCTGACTAATTCAGATGGCAATTTTTATATTATGTATATTCTATCACACTTTTAAACTTGGGGAGGTGAGGTAAGATGCACACTTGTAATCCCAGGATCCACAAGGTAGATAGAGGCAGAAGACTCACTAGCCCAGTCTGGGCTACACAGGGAGGCCCTGTTTCAGGTGAAAAAGCAAACAAACACATAAACAAACCACCAGGTCTTCTTTGCAGCCTATGCTAGGTAAGCCAAGCAAGGGCCTAGATGCCATCCCCAGCACCAAGCAGCTACCCCAACACACAGGAGTTTGAGTCCACTTTCCTTTATTTGTGACCTGAAAAGTCCCTACTAATGACAATGAATTTGATTTCGTTGGTCATGTAATGTGTCTCATGCATCTTATGTGTTAACTGCAATAAAGTTCCTATCCCGCCAACTCCACACAAGTCTTCGCCACTCTGTACTTCACTGCCAGGTAGCACATGTGCTGGCCAGCCTTTCCATCCCCTCCCCACACCCCCAGACATCTTCAGGAAAGAGGACACAAAGGGTGGTCCAGAAACAGCCCCAGTGGCTTCATGTATTAAATATTGGTGGTTATCCCTCAAATCCAAAATCTCTGTATTCAGAAATAGCCACCCCACGCCCAGAAGATTCAGTCTTGAGAAAGGAGGGCAACTTCTCCTCAGAGCCCTTGTCGGCATTCCACAGCCAGATGTGCTCCTTTGCAAGGCTTTTCTTATCTGGCTCTTTACGGGCAGACACTCAGGAAGGGCCAGGCCTTGCTGACAGCCTGATTTGCTGCTAAAGGGATTTCACACTATCAGGACTAACACCCTAGCCTATTAGATTGCAGAAATCCTTTCAAGGCAAGTCTGGGCATATTTGTAACTTATCTGAGGAAAACATCACAGAGAATATTTGTAGCCAGGGATCCTTCAGCAGAAAGGGAACAGATTAAACCTTGCCTGCACTTTTTCCCTACCTGCCTACTTCTGAAGGCTACAAGACTCCACTCACCAGCTTGCTGGCTTGTACTCCCACAGTCTCTGACACTGTTGATAGCTACACACCTGCCTCAGGCAGATGTACAATGATCACAGCAAGAAAAGAGGTCCACCTGTACGTGTTCTGTGTGTGGACACTATGTTGAGTGGATTATAACATTATGGAGTGACTCTCAGCACCCATTTTATAGACCAAGAAACCGAGGCTGAGAAAATGCAAGTTGCCTGGGTTTATATGCCTTGTTGGTTGGCAAAGTTAGGATTTGAATCCAGATCTATTTGCTTTCTGCCGACTGAGATAAATTGTGCCCAACTCAGAGCTTTAGTTTCTCTAGAAGAAATTTGGTTGTGGTATGTCTGGACTTCACTGATCACTGTCTTGAGGACTGAACCTTCACTCTTGAGTGCGTTGGTCATGGTCAAGATGGCATGCCTCAGTCACAAAGAACAAGAAATGACCTCTAACCTGTGGCCTCTTTATAAGCTGGTCTTATTCCTCCCATTATACTGATAGTTGTTACTGAAGCTGGGAGAAGACTGAGAATTTCTATGGTCACACAGCCAATAATGAGGGGATTTGCAACTGGGTCCCTCTGATCCGAAAGCTCAGGAGCTTTATTCTGGGAATACTGCCCCTTTCCAAGAGTCCCCTGCAGGTTCAGTAGCATCTTGATATTTCTATTGCCATGTACAAAGTGATTTTGCCATCACTGAGCTGTGTATTAGAAGCACGTAGGGAGTTTAATTAAAAAAAAAAATTGTTAGATCCTATCTCAAAACATTCCATTCCAGTGTCCCATCTCCAGTTTTACCTAAATGGCAAAATGAGTTTAGAGGTCAGGATGCAGGGTGAAAGGTACCCATGCTTCAGTCTTAGCACCTACCACTCTGGGGGTTGGGTGTTCTGTTTTGTTGTTTCTATCTTCTGTCTTTTCTAAATGAAATTTTAGAATTAGCTGGGTGGTGGTGGCACACACCTTTAATCCCAGCTCTCAGGAGGCAGAGGCAGGCAGATCTCTGTGAGTTTGAGGCTAGCCTGGGCTACAGAGTGAGTTCCAGGACAGGTTCCAAAGCTACACAGAGAAACCCTGTCTTGAAAAACAAAACAAAACAAAAAATTAGAATTATGGTTGCCGGGGTTAAGGGAAAGAATGTGTCTGTCATGGCTGTGTGTGTGTGTGTGTATGTATGTATGTGTAACAAAGTTGTGTCTTTTCACCCCTAGATGCACACCTTTGGTGGTTTGCTGATAGGGCTTTTAAGGAAGGAATTTGATTGAATGAACTTGTAAAGATGGGTCTGCTGTGCTTTCAGAATGGTTGGCCCAGAGTGTTGTTACTAGAGGTGACAGGAACCTATGATAGTAAGGCCTAATAGGAGGCCATTAAGACCATGAAGGGTATGTTGCATACATTTCTAGTCACTGTGACCCAATACTTGACAAGAAGCAACTTAAGCAGGGAAGGATTTAGTTTGCCTTACAATTTAAGAAGGGATCTAGTCTATTATGGTGGGCATGTTGGCAGGAACGTAAGCTGGCTGGTCACATTGCTTCTACAATCAGGAAGCAAAGAGCTAACAGGAAATGGAACCTGGCTATCAAATGTCAGAGCTGCCCCCCAGTGACTCATGTCCTCCAGCAACACTGCATCTTCCTAAAGGCTCTACAGTTTTCTGAATCACCAACTAGGGGCCAAGTATTCAAACTCAGGAGCCTGTTGAAAGCATTCTCCATTGACAAGTACAGGCCAGAGGTCTCTGTTCCCTGGTTGGCACCTCTATTGCACACTCCTGCCTGTGCTTCCCATGTCACCAGAGGCCAAACAAATCAGGCCAACCTAATCTTGGACTTCGAACTTCCAAGATAAAGCTACATAAGTGTTTTCTTTATAGGCAGCACACATTGGGCCTTTTGCTATAGTAACAGAAAGTAGCCCCAACCCAAGATGAATGGCATTATGATAGGAGAAGGGAAAGACAGTGGAGAGGCAAGGATACAGAGGAGGGAAAAGGACAGCCAATGCCTCCAACAAAAAAACAAAGAAAGGCACCCATGCTTACCCCTTGATTTTCAACCTCTTCACTTTAGAACCATAACACAACAAACCTGTGTTGCTTAAGCCACGCAGGCAAGTATTTTATTGTGGTTCTAACCAGCAAATATAGTAAGTACATAGTGTTTTCCCTCCCAACTGCCTTTTGTAGACTTCATGTGAATGCTTACTCATCCAGCGGAGTATGAGCATATCTTCCTGCTTCTCTGGATCCATATTGCACTATTTACTGTGGGGCTTTTGAAGTCATCGAAACTGAAAAGCATGTTGTTTTTCTAACTTGTATTATTTCTTCCCTACCAAGAAGGAACTGTTTTCATGGCTCTGCTGGCTGCTTGTGTGTCATCTTTC
Organism: Onychomys torridus; assembly: GCF_903995425.1. Lineage (NCBI taxonomy): Eukaryota > Metazoa > Chordata > Mammalia > Rodentia > Cricetidae > Onychomys > Onychomys torridus. The sequence continues at coordinate 120,862,874 of NC_050444.1, forward strand.
AAGTCTTTCCTTGAGCTTTCTGTCAGAGCTTGGGCTTTTTCTTTATAGAAGTCCTTAAAATTCCAAAGATATCCTTTATATCTTAAAGATAACAAAAACATTATTCTTTTGAGTATATCATAAATATTTTCCCCAGGTTATTGTATATCCCTTGGTTTTGCTTATATTTTATCAAATCTGTTGATTTCTTTAGTTCTAATTTCTCCTTTTAGAATGGTACCCTCAATGTCTTGCCTTCTGTGATACTAGAGAAATAGAAAAAGAAACACATGTATTTTGACCTAATTGTTTTGTTTGTTATCTATTTGGGGATAAAAAAAGAGGTACTTACTTGCTCTCAATCAAAGATAAAATAATTGTCCCAATATCTCTATTAACAATCAGTCATTCCTCCCAGTTTTAACATGTCCTATTTATTATAGCCTAACACGATATAGGGTCTGGCCTCTCAGTTCTTGTTTGCTGGAATGTCTTTATGTTCTATATGAGCTATTGTTTTTCCTCCTGGGAAGTATCCATTCCTTGCAAAAGTTACATAAATAAGAAGATGAGGCTGTAGGCTATAGTAATTGTCAAGCTAGAAAAGACCCCCTGAATCTGCACTGTCTCCTTCCCTAATGCAAGCAGATAAGCAGTGCTCACTTTCTCTTGATGTACCTTAATGATGAGAAGACTTTCATCTCCTTTGTATTCATGATTCTAATTCTCCAGTATTTACTGGAATGCCATTAATCATTTTAATCACAATAAACTCATGCTCGTAATGTGAATATCCTAAGAGTTTAGATAGCAGTTCCATTTTAATTTCTCAATAATTAACTTTACCATATTTTTATAGTGTTATCAGGGCTGAGAATAAAAACTTGCAGAGCAACCTGAAGTACACAGGATTCCTTTGCAAGGAGAGGCCTGTGGGTAGAGGAGCATAATGGTGAGATACAGATGTTTCCTATTAGTCTGATGTAGCTGTGAGCTGCTTTTTCCATGTAAAGCTGGTGCTGGCCACAGACAGGGAAATTAAAATAACTTTAATGGCATCCATATGCACAGTTTCTCTTCCCTCTCACCAGCAAATATTAACAAAATTTTACAGTGTGGCTAATGGGGAGGGGCTTAGAAGATGACTTTGGGATAGGGAAGAGTAAAGCTAAGTAGCCCCAGAAGTAACAGGGACAGAGATCAAAGGAGACTGTTGACCTGACTTGAGGCCCTGGAACCAAAAGCACAGTTGGTGGAATCTGTGGTTCCAGGCCAGGCAATGCACATAATCACAGAGGACCCATCTCCTTGGATTCTGGTGTCTGTGTTCTGTAGTTGGGTTTATGGATCCATCTTAGTATATATTACCAGTGACCTTTGGTAATGTACTGAACCTGATTTTCTCTAACTTGAAACAGATATAATCATGCATCTCTTATAAGATAGACAAATTGGAGCAATTTCCTGCTATTCTGCATCTAGAAGCTGAAGTAGGGGCTCCCTCTTTAATTGCATCTTCATCCTGAGCTCACTCTATAGGCCTGTGGTGCGATGCTCAGGATGTGACTGAGGCATGGAGAGAATTAAGCCATGAAGTTTAGACAGCAAGTCTCACCCATTTCCTTTATTAGCAGTGTGACCTGAAAAAAAATTTTTTTGTAATCTTTCTAGAACAGTCCCCTGATATGTAATATCGAGACCAGTAATCCCACAGCAATTTGGGGCTCAGAGTTTTTGTGAGAATAAATTACCTAATGGTTAGGAAAGAGTGTTGAAACCCCTCTAGGTGTTATTTGCCTTTCAAATGTGAGATGTTGTTATTCCATAGAGACATCTTAGCAAGCCCTAAAACCCTATGGATGGAGCTATCCTTGACTCTGAATTATCTCATGGAAGACTCTTCATGGGCCAGCAAAGAACAGGAATGTTTTGGCTGGGGGAATTAATAGGAATAAGATTTTAACTCAATTAGGAAGCGCTGTCTGCCAAGCAGGACTATATATTCCTCTGGGACAATGTTCCAAATGCCCATAGCTGTCTAGTGAGACAGTTCTTCCCTGACTGTCCTGTTCTAGTATAGAGAAGAAAAAACCAATAACCCTCCAGGAATGCTGTAGGATGGCTGTGAACATTGGTAGGGAATTTCTTCACTCAAGAAACTCTTTATATTTCGTTTCCTGAGTTTGCCACATGTTAAACTCTGTGATAGACACCAACACTGGTAAAAGTTTGGTTCTAGCCTCAGGATCTTTGGTTGTAATCAACAGAGAGAAATGGCACCATTTAACTTTGGGAAGGCAGTGAGTTGAGACAGTGTTTCCCTATGTAGCCCTGGCTGTCCTGGAACTCGCTATGAAGATCTGACTGGTCTCAAAAACTCAAAGAGAACTGCCTGCCTCTGCCTCTAGACTACTAGGATCAAAGGAATACACAGTCATGCCAGGCCCTACATCTAATTTTTAAATAAAAGGAAGGGAGGAACTGATAGAATTGGGAAAGGACTGGACACCTACAAGAGGAGAGAACTGTACAGGTAGATAGACTCCAGGAGGAATGATTCCAATTCAACCTCCCTCTCACTTGTTGGTTGGTTGGTTGGTTGGTTGGTTGGTTGGTTGGTTTTTGAGATAGTCTCATGTATCCCAACCCAGTCTCTAATGCCCTATGTATACAGTATGACCTTGAACATCCTCTTTCCTCCACCTCTGAAGTTCTGGGACTTGGGGTGTGCTGTCCCAGGGCTTTGCTTGTGCTGTGTAAGCACTATACCAAGTAAGCCACATCTCAATCCCTAATTTCAAACTCTTGTCAGTGTGTGTGTGTGTGTGTGTGTGTGTGTGTGTGTGTGTGTGACTTAAGATTCCAGTCCTCTAAAGAAAAGGTATGGCCTAATTTTATATGCCACCAGAAGGAGGATATATGTGATTAAAATCTTTATCAGCCACCTCATTGGGATCCCATGGAAGGGGGTGTTAGCCTGGTTCCTTTAAGGAAAAGTCAAGTTTTAGAATAAGTTAGAGGACATGGTGAAAATGGAAATTACAGATGTATATTACACCCCCTGCCTTGCAGGTGTCCTAAAGTGGCCAAGAAAAGACAGCATGGAATCGTGGGAATGTATGTGGAGGGCACCAGTTCACCCAGACTCAGCCATAAGGCAGGACAACAAGAATGAGTTGAATGCCAAGGGAGGAAGAGGCAGACATTTGATAGGGACAAAAGAGGCTCCTCATCTCTGTATTAGTTACTTTTCTGTTACTAATAAAATGAAATACTGACATATACAATGATATACTAGTGTGAGCAAAAGCAATGTACAGAAGAAAGAGTATTTTTCCTACAGTTCCAGAGGGATATAGTCCATCATGGTGGAGACAGCATGGCACGATGGCAGGAGCAGGAAGCTCAGAGATCACGTTTCTTCTGCATGTGGGAAACAGACAGCAGGAACAGGACTGTCCACCCTCAGAGCCCAAGGTTGTACTCCTCAACAAGGCTCTACCTCCTAAAGGTTCGTTAGTCTCTTCTAACAGTTCCACTAACTGGGGACCAAGTGTTCAAATATGGGAGCCTATGGGACACTTCTCCCTCAAACCACTATATTCAGCCTCTAGACCCTATAAGTGCATGGCCATATTATAAAGCTAAAAGTATTTAGTCCAACTTCAAAAGTTGCCATAGTCTTTAAGTCTTAACACTTTTGAAAAGTCCAAAGTTCTTCTGAGACTCAAAGTAACCAAAGTAAGTTACATGGTTACAACATATGGCATATGGAACATATATTACTGTCCCAAAAGGGAGAAATATGGGCAGCATGGAGGAAGACTGGGCCAAAGCAAGACCCAAATCCTGCAGGGCAAACATCAAATCCTGTAGTTCTGTCTAGTACCTAGTACTTCAATTTCAAAAGTCTTAGAGGGCTTGGCCTCTCTAGCTTTGCTGCCTGCAAGGTACATCTGACTCAGTCTGGTTCAACTCCCTGTATGTACCTCTCCTTGGCAGATGTCCCCTGGTATGGGCATCTTCAACATCATGGCATCTCCACCACAACCCAAGTCACCACCATAGCTTAACTTAGTAATCTCTCAGGGACTCCAGCCCTGCTACACATTGCCTGGCCTAAGTGGCTCTCTGAAACCACAGGGGAAGAAGCCATGAAACACCTCAGTCTTGCATCTTTCTCATTTCCAAAGCCAGTAGTGGATGAGACTGCCAAGCTTAGCTGCCAGCCTGGGATGTACCCTCACCACCGTTACCGCAGTTACACCAGTTTTTATATGCAGTTGCCATCTAGGAGCAGAGAACCCTTTGGGCTCTTTCTTTTTCACAACTTGTAGCTCTAGTTTGGTAGGGTCTTGTCCTGTGGGTCCCTTTCCTGTCTTTTCTCTTTAGTGGCCTTAATCTCTTCATAATTGCAACCCCTTTTCAGTACATGACATGCTGCAACACTAAGCTTCCTGGTGCCCTTTCCCTCTTGAACTACACATTTTCATTTCTTTTTGCCCACCTTGTTGTTCTTTTACATTGAAGCCATGCTTAAGATTAATCAGAAACAACCATTCTATAGTCTCAATTTTATGCTGTCTTGAAATTTCCTCTGCCAAAGAAATGGTATCATTATTATATTTAAATTTGGATTAATGCAAATTTTCAGGACATGGACAGAATTCAGCCAGATTCTTGCCAAAATATCATACAAATGGCCTCTCTGCCAGTTGCTAATACAATCATTGTTCCCCTCTGAAATTTTATGAGCCAGACATCCACTGTCCATGTTAGCGTTAACATTGCTGTCTTCCGGGTTCTTACTAGGATGTCCCATCAAGCTCTGCTTATAGCATTCAATTGCTTTTCCAGTCCAAACTTCCAAAGCCTTCCTCAGAAAAACCAAAACCCAAACAGATCAAACTGCAGTCAAGTTATTAACATCAATAGCCCCACTTCTCAGTACCAGCTACCATGACTTCAAGCAACTTATAGCAGATTTGGCTTAAGATTCCAGAGAGGGTCCATAATAGCAGGGACAGGCATGGCATGGCAGCAGGAACAGAGATCAGAGAGATCATAGTTTGCCTATACACAGGACATAGATACAAAGAGAAGAAAGTGAAGCAAGGCTATAAACCCTCAAAACTCATCTCCAGTAATGTACTTCCCACAGAAAGAAGGCTTGTAGGAGATTCCACAGCCTCCCCAACAGCACTACTAACTAGTGACCAAATGTACAAATTCTTGAGCATATGGGAACCTTTCCCATTCAAACCATGCTGTTGTGGACTGTTCCTTTTCAACCCTAAAATCACATGATTTGGAGCATCAAGTTACCTTTGCTATGGAAATGCTTTCCTTGCTTTTGTATGCTTGTCTTTTGCAACCTCATTCTCATCCCTGGCCAGATCATTAACTCTCCAAATCTGATCAGCCCCCATAAAGCTAGCACATACGGTTGTTGGACTAAACCCATGTAACTCCAGTGCCCAGGAACTAATCAAGGACATGGGAATCTAGCAGATCTATATAACTTGGCCTCAAAGCTGGTCCAAAGACATGAAGTGAAATGAATTCTTGGAAAACACTTAGAAGGTCCTATGAATGTTCTTTATATTTAAGTCAGTGTTAGGTACACTTGACCAGACTGTATACTTATCTGCAGCATGTTCTTCAATCTTGCGCTAAACATGCTTACATCAGAATCCATATACTATATTCCTACATTGTATTTAGTGCGGTGTTAGATGTGATTCCAGGGGCTTAGAACTATGCAGTTGGAATGGATCTTAAAGGTTTGTACATGCCTCAGTGGCTTGAAAGATTCTCAGGGTGTGAATCAGATGCATCCATGGTCCAAGACAAGGATAGTGACCAAGCTGTAGGACAAGACAGCCCAGTGCCATCTAAGAGAGGCCACTGTGCTTGGCAGGTTCCAGTTATTGGGCCAAGAAGGAAAGTGAGCTCATTGTTGCATCTGATTTTCAAAAGAAGATTAAAAGCTGAACCTATGTATAGAATTTTGTGAGGGTTTTTAATGTTGCAGCATTATAATGATTTTAAGCCAAGCACAATGGTATCATTTTACAAATCCCCCAATGCATCTTACCTCTTAGGTTTAGAGGGTTTCTCCTACCTAGAGGTCATTCACCATGTACAGCGAAGGGTTTGGTGTAGAGGAAATTCCTTCCAAACAGAAAAAAAAGAAAGGAACTGCTGGACCCTTTAGTTCTAGAAGAAACTGAGCAGGAGGAGTATGGGGGAGCATATGAGGACATACAGTGGGGGGATTCTTATTAATATCTTGAACCCCATCTCTGGCCATATATACATGTATATCTAGACAAGCAGAAGAAAATAAGTGTGGGTGATATCCAGAAGCAAGGGAAGCCAAGGCCCCATTTGAGAGACTTCAGAACTCTAAGGTTCTAAGGTAGTTGGTACCATGTCCCATGAGAAGCCTGATAAAATTTGTATAGAAATATCTGCCCACACTGTGGGTATCCCATAAGGGAACAGATGTACTGAGCACATGTGGTTGGAAGAAACCTGGTACCAATGGTTGCTAGGCACCCAGACTGTCTGAGGCTGAGGATTGCAGTGGTGGGAACAGCACACTAGTGGAGACACCAGAGGAACTGGCTCTGCATTTGCAAACATGAATCAGGACTATAGCTCTGCAGAAAACTAGCTAGCTCAGGACACATGAAGGTACCCAAGCCCTAAACCAGTGGTTCTCAACTTATGAGTCACACACCCCCCCATGACAAACCTCTATCTCCAGAAAAATTTACATTACATTCCAAACCAGTAGCAAAATTATAGCAATGAAGTACCACGAAATAATTTTATGGTTGGGGGTCACCACAACATAAGGAACTGTCCTAAGCATTAAGATGGTTGAGAACCACTGCCCTAGACCTTCACTTTAGCCATGAGCATTTATATAGAAAATCCAACATATCAGAGATTCAAGGTATCTTCCTAACTGAAGAGGCAGGTGTTCCTGGGTGGTGCTCTCCCATGGTGCTTGAGGCTCCTGAGGGGCAGTTAGGAGACATTTTGAAAATCCTAGAGTCAGATTTTCCCAATGTGTTTGATTCATTTGAGGTACAACCAAACCAGCTAAGTAAGTTGAATCTGGCTGTGGGTTTCCCATGTGCCAGTACAAACCCAATCCAAACCTCTCATTTATCGATAGAGAAGACTGAGGCCCAGAAAGAGCAAGTGTCTGAGGTCACATACTAGGTATGTAGTAACATTCCTTGGGCTGCTGGTAACAGATGACATAGATAAATGTCACTGGAGATGTGGGTGTTTGTCGTATCACATGGCTGGAATTATAGAGCACTTAGTTCCAACTCTCTAAACCTGACAGCTCAATAATTTCAGTGCTCTGAGTTCAAAGCTTCAATTTTCTTGGTATTTGCCCTCATAGTTTCAAGAAGGCTGCCCTCCTTCAAGCATCACATATCCACATTCCAGCATACAGGGAGCACAGTCTTTTCTGGGCTCCTCCCATTGTCACAATGTCAGAATTAGGCCATAGGGCCACTGATTAAACTCATCACCTCCCAAAAGGAAGGAACTTAATCTGTCAGGATTGACCAAATTATAGCTCACCCTGTGGGGCAGAGCCACCTTCCCTGAACAAATGGCTCTTGGTTACCTAAAACAAAGTCAGAGCCTTGTGAAATCAGACAGTTGGGATTGTCATGGCTATGAGAAGGAGGCTTTGTTGCTGAGCTAGAGACAGAAACAGAATGCAGGTCACCTGGTACCCCACACCCAGAAGCCCTGAAGGGAACCCTAACATTCATAGTCTCTTATGGTCTTGATATTTTTACATGGCATGTTTAATTTTACTGAAACATGTTGAAATTCTAATCCCCAAAGTGACCACGTTCAGAATAATTGGGTAGGCTTTAGAATTAGAGGTACTTATTGAGATGAAGTTTCCATGGTTGACAAAAGCCCAGGGTTCCCTGTCTGGATACCACATGAAAACAAGAATAGACAGCAATGTTCATGTGAAAAAAAAGTCCACAAGAATCTTCACCTGAGATTCACGAATCCCAAAGACATGGGAAGGATATTCCTGCTGGAGCCAGCCACCCAGCCTACTGCTCATTGTAGGTGTCTGCTGTAACTAAGACAGCCAGCCTGCCTCTCGGGAACTCAGCATGGGCAGAGGAAAATATTTTCAGGGCCATTTGTCCAAGTTTCCAATAAAAGCAATATGTTACTCCAGCAATACCTTTGAAAGAAGGCATTCCTATTCTCCTTTGGTACATGCCTATCACCTATCATGCTTTCCATTCATTTGCATAAATATGAATTTAATATCAATATTAAACAACTTAATATAATAAAATATATTCATATATTCAATTTTACATAGCAGATATTACATGGTAAATATTTAATATGAATTGATTTCATATAAAAATGAGCACAGTGAAATCAGTACCAGCATTCATATTTCACAGATTGGAATACTGAGTTGCAGAGAGGTTTAGTATTTTGCCTATAATCACTCAGCTCAAAGGCAATCCATCAGTCCTGCATTCAAACACACATAGTGTACCAGGCTGAAGCAGATGCTCCACCCAGTAGACTTTCCATTGTATTCAAATGTTTCAGATTTGGGACACTCAGAGATCCAGCATAGCCCACTCCTTTGAAGCTCATAGTATTTAAAAAAAAAGAAAGAAAGAAAGAAAAAAGGAAAAGGAAAAGAACCATATTTAGGTCGTTCATTTTATTTTTTGTTTCCCTAGAGTTTTCTCTGAAGTGTTATACTAAAAATATGTCATTCTATTAATGTCTTTTTTTTTTCTCTTTCCCAATCCTCTGAAGCTTTAAAAGATTCTACCTTTGTCAAGTGTAAAAATTGCCTTGATTTCTTAAAGTGACAAAAACATGCCTGGATGTTTGACAAGGAGCTCTACAAGCCTGCAGGCAGAACCAGCAGGTGTTTGGTTCTGAGAGACATCTGCAGAGGATCCCATGGGGAGGGAGTCCACCCCATGCTTTGTCTGGGAAGCTCATTTTCTCACGTCTGTCCCCTAGGTGCTCAGTGGGGCTGGGTCAGGAAATAGAAAGCACCCTGATCTAGACTCAGCCAGGAAGCCCCATGATCTACTGCCTGCCCCTGGATACTAGCGGAGAGATTTTGAACAAATGTCTTTAACTCTTTGGATCTCCATAAACCCACTTATGAACTGGGATATAGTAACACCTCCAAAGTGGGTTTGTCCCACTTATGAACTTATGGTAGCATCTACATCACAGGGTTGACCAGAAGGTGGGATGGATTGGTGGGAAAGCACTGGTGTGATATTTGGATGTTATACTCTGGACATGGACTGTGGCATCAAGCACTGGTTCAACTCTGTAGCTTAGTCTCTGTGAAGACATAGCACCTTCACAAGGCACTCCCTTCTTGTTCAGAACCCACAGAGGTGATCAGGCAGAGTTAAGGAAAGAAGACTTGAACCTCTATTGAACATGAGGGTCGGGGATACTGGCTTCAGATATTGGAAGGATCAGTACCATGTGGCAGGAACCAAGAGTAGAGGCTGTATAAGAACAGGAACATGGGCAATGTCAGGATGCGAGGTCTCTCCATCAAGTGACAGAGATGTGATGGCTTCTGGGAAGGTGATGAGCTATGTCTTCCTAGAGCTGGAAAACAGAGGTGGCTGGCCACATGTAATAGTATTGTTGCTAGTGAGAGGCCGTGGGCTATTGTTACCCAGTTAAAACACATTGGCTGGAGGCTGGTCTATTTCCTTCTGCAACCCATCTACTTGCCTAACCCTAATCTGACACTCTGGACCACAGTCCATTCCTCAGTACTGAGAAGGTGTGCTGAGCCAGCGCATGTGCCTGCCTTAGATAACACCACAGTGACAACTCTTCCCCCTTGACTTCTTCCTATTTCTTGATCAACACTGGTACTTCCAAGAGCCCCGCCCCACCAGCAGACTCTGCTCCTTTACACTCTTCCAGTCTCTCTCACACTCCACATCTGGTCTTACTATACCTCTTCCAACCACCTCCCCAAGATGCTTCAGAGGAGGCACATGGCAGGTGACAAGATTAGCGTGTCTTAGGCCAGGGGCGTATGAGCCACAAACTGCTGGTCCCCATACCTTCCTGCCTGGTTCATCCAGTCAGTATGGAGTGGCTTCCAGAGGCTTTGATCTGACAGGCTTCACATTTGATGTGCTGACAAGGGAGACCATGAACCTACTCTCCTCCACACCAAATTCTGTCATTATTAAGAAGAAAGGAAACACAGAGATCAAGTAGAGAATGGAAATAGTCACATGAATGAGATCCATGCAGTCATACCAAGCATTTTCAGTCTCCCTTCAGTTAACCTTCCCAGCAGTTTTCAGGGCAGATGTTTTCCTTACCTGATTTACAGAGGCAAAATAAGGGTCTCAGCCTGAGCAGGGTCTGAGATGAGTTTAAAAAAAAAAAAAAAAAAAAAAAGGCAAGATATGAACTCCGCTGAGTTTGTCTCCACAGCTTGCTATCATTGTCCCCAGAACAAAGAAGCCAAGATTTAGGAAGCCTTTGTCACCATGGAAAATAATAAGAGAACAAGAACAAACCTGCTAAAAATAGAACAAGTCCTTCAATCTTAGCTCTCCTGTGGTGGGCTTGCTTGCTTGGACTCAGCAAACACTTGCTGATTTCTTGCTTGGACTCAGTGAACACTAGCTCACAGGTGGGGCCCACCTCAAGTGTTTCTAGAACACTAAGTGGGGGAGGCTCTGTACAGGGTGGTGACCATAGCTAACCATCTGCCCCTTGGGAGTGTAGAATTTTCCTTATTTGGGTAAGTCCAATCCATCAAAAGAGGCTGAAGCTCTGAAGGAGGCCCAGCTCCTGTTGTGACAAATTATTCATGTATTCGGGCAGTGATTCAGCAGCAGGTAGCAGATGCTGACTGTGTGCAAACGCTTGACTGTCATGATCCAGGGAGCTAGAAAAGGAGTCAGAAACACATCCCAGACTCAGAGGAAAGGTAAATGCAAACACAGCGCATGCGCACACACTCGGCAGCAGCGGATGCATGTGTAACTAAATTAATAAATTAATCATTACACGTCAACCCTTTGACTATCCATCTATATCCCTGGCACACCCTCCCACTGGCAAACACCTGGAGTTTGATTGGAGGAGGAGTTTGTGCTCCTGGCTACATACCTGGGATGTGTCAGCCAAACTTAAAAGGTCCAAGGAAAGGTGAACTGGAACTCAGAGAGGGTGAAGGGTTTGCACAATGTCTCTCAGGTTATAAGTGATGATACCCAGGCTCTGATGAGAGACTTGGAAAATAAGCTCCAGGCAAAGAGCCATCTGGCCTGAAATAATGTGCTGTGCTGAAGAAGCTAGATCCAGTCCAGGAAGGATGTTGATTCCCCTGAGACACAACTTTTGTCATATAACTCATGGGGCCAGCATTCCACACTAGGTACTACCCTGTCTGACCCAGCAGAGCCAGAAGCTGCACCTGGCTATGCTTCGAGTCATGGAGGCATGGAACCAGAAACTCCTTGATTCGATAGGAAATTCAAAAATAGACACCTTGGAAGATCCCTGCACACGGCCCCATGGTGGCCAGGGAAGTGCCCTCTGGCAGGTTTTTGATTTGCAGTCCCAGGCTTGACCTAATTTTACTACCTTCGTTTGCATGATAAATGAAAATGCCAAGTAGGGCCCCAAAGGGCTTCCTACCTCGTGACAGGCACCTGGGTCCCCTGGCTGCCTAAGGGCAGTTCTGGAATAAGGGTACTTCTGTGCAAACCAGATGGGGACATGTTTCACACTTGAAGAGAAGCGGCTTTAGGGACAGCTGGTATGTGTAATCGCTGCAGTTTGGCTGACATTTTTGGAGCTGTGTCTTGAAACTCAAGGAAAGGAATTGGAGGGACCATAATCTGGACTAAGGAAGACTCAACATGGCATTCCTAGGAATGAGAGCATCAGAATGCACTGGAGTCTGCCTACCAGTGTCTCCCTTGGAATTCCGGCTCTGCCCATCTGTGGAGTCTAGGGGTCTCTTTTAGGCCATCCTCTCCCTGTGGCACACATGAAGATATAAGTGGATGAAAATCCAGCTTAGGCTTCCAACAGCTCCTAGCACACCTACTATGTGATCTTTAAAACTCACTCCTACCACACCTACTGTGTGATCTTTAAAACTCACAGACACTCTCCAAGCCTTCTTTCTGGATGTGTATTATATCTACTTCCAAGACCAGGGTAAAAATTAAATGATAGACTATCTTTAATATCCAATTACGTTAGATATCATTAAAAGGCTTGTAAACAATGACCTTTTAGAAAGTTTATTTGTTTGTTTGTTTGTTTCATTTTGTTTTGTTTTTCAGGAAGTTTCCAGCCACACAACAGGTCTTGATACAGAAGCTCAGGGTTAATGATCTCCATTGGCGTTTCCCTAATCTGTGAATAGTTTCCAAACCTCTTAAGGCTACAGTTGCCTCATCATTTGAACCTGATCCTGGCTAACAGCCATCTCCCCAGGCCCAAGTGAGGAGGACATGGTTCGAGCAACAGCCCAGATGGCACAAAGCACTCTGCACATTCTTCCATAATAGCCAAGATGACCAGTGTGGGTACCACAGCATCCCATCAGCAGCCCTGGTGGCCTGCTTCCCTGAGCATCACTGTCATTTTCAGCTGTGGCATCCGTTTGCATGCAAACAGTTACTGTGCAATAGGCCTTCACTGCCTCTCCTGCTCAGAAGTTGCTAGCTGCAATCTCGTTTACGTTATTAATTTCTGTGGTAAACCTTTACAGTCAAGGTGAGTGGAGGAGCAGCCGCAGTCCGGGAGCCTGTGGGGAAGATGAAAGCCTGTGAGGCAAGAGGCCTAGGCAGGCACAGCATGTGTTGCTCTTCTGGAACTCAAGAGCAACCAAGTGCTAGTGGTTTGGGGAGTCTCTGCCCTGTATTGAAACTAAGCTTGATTTACTCTCTCTCTCTCTCTCTCTCTCTCTCTCTCTCTCTCTCTCTCTCTCTCTCTCTCTCTCTCTCTCTGTGTGTGTGTGTGTGTGTGTGTGTGTGTGTTGCTTTTGTTAGGGTATTTTATCATAGCAATGGGGAAAGAAACTAAGACAGAAACTTAGAGGGGAGTATTTTGGAGGCTAAATAGAGTCAGTGTTCCTACCATCAATTTAAAGGTGCGATTAACATTATCCAACATTTATGCTGTTTCTTCACAGGGCTCAAAGAGATTCATCTCCATTGATGTCAGTGATTCCTTAATAGACTATTTCACTAAAGCCCAGAGAGGTTAAGAAATTTGCATAAGATCACAGAGCCATTTGCAAGGCCAACAGCGAAAGCTATTCAGTTCCCAGAGCATCCTTCACTCTGCTGTCCGTTCCCTGCCTGCCTTATAACAGACAGTAGGGGTAACACAGTAATGACTCCAGAACTTTGGGCCATTTATGTTAATTTTGCAAGGTCCCTAGTAATCTCTAATTAGTTCCTTTCACCTTCTGCCCTTTCCTGGAAGGAATCACTTTCATGAATGAGGAAGTAAAGGTTGAATTGAGCAGTCAGTCAGAAAATAAGAGGTCCTGCTTACCAGCCTTGAAGATTAGGGCTGTGTGACCTGAATCCCAGTGTCATTTGTAAGTCCTTGACCTTTGCTACCTGTCAAGTCACTGGGGCAGAGGCCCTGAGCCATGCTGATTCCTGGGCTAGGACAAGTGGTATCCAGGGAGAAGAAGCCACCAATCAACATGTCACACCTAGCATCTGACATGTCATTTGGGACTGGAGTATAGCTGTCAGACTGCCCACTCAGCTGCCACTCTCCTCCAGATCTCTGCCACCCTGCTCACCTAGGACACAAGGCTTGAAAAGAGGAAGGACCCTGGAAATTTCAGGGCTTTCACAGAAAATGAACCGGAACTTGAATTTTAATTTTGTCATGGTCAGTTTGAAAGTGTGTGATCTAGAAGAAAGGGGTTTATTTTCCTCATCTACAGGATGGCAATTGAAGAGGTATGAGAATTAAATTATACACACACACACATACACACACACACACACACACACACACACACACACACACACACACTCACAGCATCTACTTCTTGCCATACAATTAGAATCTGGGAAATGCTTCTTCCTGGGTTTCCATTCTGCACCTAGCAGAGGCCCTGCCCTTACCTTCAGCCAGTTTGGCAGCAGTGCGTGTGTATTTTTAAGAAAGGTGCCTTACCAGCTCTATGCCATTCTTATGTGTTCTTAAGCTGAAATGCAAGACCATCCTTTGTACAAATTCCTTGGGAGACAGGTGAGGACTGGTGCACAGGACCTTGGTTTTCACACCTATAAAATCGATGGTAGAGATGGCACTGGAGGTGGAGCCCAGGCAAGGAAAAGCTTGATGACACCATTGAGATCCTCATCCTGCCGGGTTCTTCTAAGGCTTAGCATCTAAGCCATGTTGCTTCTGGGCAAAAGCACACCATGTTCTATTTCATCCATGCTTGATTTTCACAGAAAGCACATCCTCTACCCACCTCCCACTCAAGTGTGGGATCTATAACAAGGCCTTATGACCCAAATCATATAGTTAAGTAACAGGTGGGACAAAGTCAATATATTATCTGGGAGTGTGAATGAGGAAACACCAATTTCTATGTAGAAGAAGGGAAAAAAAGAGAACATTCTTAACTGGGAAAGAGGATTTCATACCATGCTTGGCAGGATTTATAAATTCCACCATCATAACAATCAACAGTGGCATGTAGACATGGACTGAATTTGAACTCAGAAATCTTCCAGTTGGGTTTCACACCTCACATTACTATTGAAATGACACAGATAAATATAGTCTAAATCTAAGATTTTCTGTCTAAGGGGAGTGTGTGTGTGTGTGTGTGTGTGTGTGTGTGTGTGTGTGTGTGTGTGTGTGTGTGTGTGTGTGTGTGTGTGTGTGTGTTTGCCCATACATGTAGAGGCCAGACAAGGAGGTTCAGTGTCCTGCTCCATTACATTCTGTCTTATTTCCTTCAGACATAGCCTCTCTGAACTAGAGCTAGGATAGATGGCTAGCAAAACCCCAGATACCTTTCTGTCTCTGCCTTCCCAGCACTGATCACAGGTGTATGTACAGTCCTACGTGGATTTTTTAAAATTTATTTTATTTTTTACATGGGTGCTGGGAATTCAAATTCAAGTCTTCCAGCTTGCTTGCGAAACACTCTTATGTACTGAGAAATTCCCCAGCCTCCTTGTGGGTAGTTTTTAAGCTTGAGAGCCATAGCCTTCCCTCTCTCTGAGCCCAGAGCAACCATAGCACCTAACCAAACATGATCATTATAATGCTGACCAGTAAACAGCAGTGTGTGTGTGTGTGTGTGTGTGTGTGTGTGTGTGTGTGTGTGTGTGTGTGTGTGTGTGTTATGATTTCTGTAAAACTCAGGGTCATGATTTCTTTGTTTATATTGTTTATTTTCCAAAAACAGAATTATTTTACTCTTTTCCCTCTCTTGAAAGAAAGGTAAAGTCAGACAGAAAGAGGAAGAAGCAGATGGAGAGCAAATTTAAAAGATGCTCAAGATTTCAGGCTCCCAATGGGTCTTATGTGAGTGTGCCCTCCAGGGCCCACCCGAGCCACAACTGTTCTGCCACTGGGGTGAACACTGAAGTACCACCTGGCCACACCACCTCAGTCCACAGCTCACGCACTCCATCATGTTCCCCTTTTAAAAGTTTGTTGCACACTAATTGTTTGCATGCACACTAGAAGTTTTTCAAAATCAATTTTCAAATAAATTCCAGAGGAACGGTCAAAATCTTTTTAAGGTGATGTTTCATTAAAAACCCAGTTTATACAGTGGAACCAGCTAGGATATCTACTGGTAAAAAGAGGAAATGACTTCCCCTAATACATGAACATGTTACACAAGGCATGCCTTAATTAAGAAAACAAGATTGTACCCCCAAAAGTGTTTGTACAAAGGTTATAGAGAACTTAAACACACTTTGCACAAAAATTTCAAAGATTAAGTCTCCTGATTTGGAGGTCACAAAAGCTCATTGAATTATACTTGAAACTGCAATGGCAATATCACAGACAAGAGCAGCACAAAACAATTGGCTTATGGGCACCTAGTACAAGGCTTCTCAACTTATGGGCCATGACACCCCTTGGATCACATATCAGATACTTACATTACAATTCATAACAGTAGCAAAATTATAGTTATGAAGTAGCAACAAAATGTTATGGCTGGGGTCACCACAACATGAGGAACTGTATTAAAGGGTCACAGCATTAAAGTGGTTCACAGATAGTGAACCACTAATCTAGTATGTCCCAGGACTGTGCTAAGTACTTGGTATTTCTGAACTCATTGTCATAGTAACCTGCAAAGCAACGCTTCCATCCCATTCTCCGCATGAGGGATGCAAAGTTTATGGACTTCATGTGTCTCTGTCAGCTTATAAAGCCACTCTGTAGCAGAGAGTGCAACACAATGCCTGCCTATGGACTCCTGGCTTGAACACTTCTCCCTCTTTCTGAGATGACTTGTCCTGTGGCATTCCCACCTGCTTGCCTAAGCTCAAAAGAGCTCGGTCCCTTCTTCAGTGGTACCCCTGGAGTCGGCAGCATGGAATCAAATATCTCTTTGCTCAGCTCTCTTTCATTCCTTCTGTTAATGGCTGTGTCCTTGAAGTTCATGAGCCTACTCAGGTCTGTCTAATTTTCAACAGTTTAACTTGCCTTGAGCATTTATCATACTGAGTGATACTCTCATATTCTCTTTCTCCCTCCCTCCCTCCCTCCCTCCTTCCCTCCCTCCCTCCTTCCCTCTCTCCCTCCTTCCCTCCCTCCCTCTCATCTCTTCCTCCCTCTCTCATTCTCCTTTCCTCCCTCCCCTTCCTCCCTCCCTCTCTCTTTCTCCCTCCCTCCCTTCCCTTCCTCTTCCTCCTTCCCTTTTCCTCTCCCTTCCTCCCCCCTCTCTCTCCCTCCATCTCTCCTCTCTCTCTCCTTTTCTTTCTTCCTCCTCCTCTCCCCTCCTCCTCTCCCTCCCTGCTCCCCCCTCCCTCCCTCCCCATCTCTCCTTTTCCCTTCCTCCCCTTCTCCTCTCTCTCCCTTCCCTTTCTCAGTTAAGATTTTGCTAATCCCCTCCTGTTAGCCTCTTTCTGCTCCTTTCATCCTTGGTCTGCTTTCCAGTTGCATGGACTCTGGGACCAGCTCCAGCCATGGTTGCCAATGGTTATCTTGTTGTTACTTTTCCTTCATCCTGCTGGTCCACGATCTCCCTTCTAGAATGCTTGGCACTTTGCTTCTACTGAGGGCCTTGGTTAAGTTTTCTTCCCACAGGCTGGCTTCCATGTGAGGTGCCCCATGTTTATTTTCTATTAAATCAGTTGTAAATCCCCCTGCTCTGATCAGGATGGATATTTCCTTGAGATAACCTCATTTATGACCATTCCTTGAACACTGTATTTTTGGCTAAAACTTCTAAAAATAGATATTCGAAGTGCAAAGTGATAGGAATAATTTGCCGGGCAGCACCTGGTAGGTGATGCAGAGGCAGCTCAGCCCCAGAGATAATCTTGACTCCTGCCCCCCTTCCTTTTCCAGCCCTACTCTTGCCATTGTCTCTGCTACAGTGATCACTGACCTCAGCAGCCAGCCGTGTAAGTGACATGGATTTACTCCCAAGTCCTCCTCCTCCTTCCCAGAGGCCATGTTCTAACTCCCATTCATTTACTTATCCAGTTCTCTTCATCCCAGATGCATCGACCTTCATCATCTACTTCCCAGGTTACTACTGGTTTTTACTTGCTGCTTTACCATCTCCTGTCCTGTACTTCTCTCTTGCCTCCAGGTAGGAGGCAGAAATTACAACACCCCAAGTCCCTATGCAGCATCCTTTGGTATCCTAAACTCTTCATACTTAGCTAAGAACACCCACCTGCTGTTTTCCTGTACCAAAGCCTCTAGCCGAATCCCTCACCAAATGACTACTTTAAAATTATTCTTTCTTAACCGTGAACTGGTTGAAGACTCATACACACAAAACCCCAAATCACTAGGCCTGGCTTTACTCACATTCTGTCCTTTATCTGGAGTGCTGCACCCCCCCCCCACACACACACATACACGACACTGTCTCTAGTGCTTCGAGGCACAACCTGTCTTCTAGAACTACCTCCCCACTTCTCCAAGTGAGAAATAGAAGCCCCTCCCTTGTGCTCAGATACCAATAGATGGTTAGACAACGGATCCGTGATAGGCAGATAGAGAGACTGACACAGGCACATAAGACATCTACTAGTGTCAAACCTGCTCTGATTGACTCTCAATGACTAAAGAAGGGAGATGGTAAATGCTTTGTCAAAAGACCTGAAGGCATCAATGAGTGGAGCGAAGACATGTACACCGAGGGTCTGTGGGAAATATGGTTAAAAGAGTAATTAAGCAGCATATAGTCAAAGGAATTCATACTCTACAGTCACCTAACCCAAATCCCAATCCATGCAAGAACCCTGTTGATAACTCCCCAGTACTAGTGGCCAAGACTCAGGAGAGCAGAGAATGGACCACTTCCTGTCAACTGCTCTGTGGACAGTGTCTAATACTAACAGCTCCTGTTTATCAGCAGTCTGCTTGTTCCATACATTATCTCAAATTCTCTCAAGTGCCCTGAGAAGATGTTATTATCCTCATTTTACAAAACAACAAATTGAGATGCCGGAATCTTGCAGCTAATTAAGGAACCTGGACTCTGCACCAGGTCTTTACAGTTCTGTCTCCCACCAAGTTACTTTCCTGGGTGTCAATCTTGTCCGCCCTTGAGACTCTCCCCTCAAAGGTCCTTCCTGCAGTAAAGAATAATTCTTCACTCATCCAATGCCTGAACAGCCCTCCTGTTTTTTTTTTAATTCTTTTTAATGTGGTACTTAGAACCACCCCTTATAAATCTCATTTCTGTTTCATAAATTCGATCTTTATTCTTTCTTTAAATTCAAGTTATCCAAAGCTAATCACAATTTTAAATGACTTGCTCTTGATTTCATCCAGGATGACCTGAAAGAGGTCTATTATCTGTCCCATTGCACAGTCCAGCATTTCCTCTCCAAAAGATGTATTAGGGACTTGAGCTATTCAAGGGATTCAACTGACTGTGCACACTTGGGTCACTATAATTTGATTTATCAGATTCTTAAAGAGTGTCCTTGATGAACTCAGTGCCTGCCTGGGGGCCGACTAGGGATGCCCGCCGAAAGCCATGCCATCTGACCTTCAGGACTCAGAGGCAGTGGATGATGTCATCATCATGTGAACAGAGCTGACTCCAGACAGAAAGTGCTTGTCTCTCACAGGAAGGGCTTCCAGAGTGAGATCTGCTCTTCCTGTCCTCACAGACTCTAGATGTTGAGATTTGGGGTTTCAATTTAGTTTTAGTGCAGGCCTACTGTGTGTCAGACACCATGAAAAGCACTGAAGATGACAAGCTAAGACACACTGGAGAATCTAACAACTAGAGACAACAAAAAGGATCTCAGGGACGAAACCTACCCAGGGCAGAAATGTCCTGGGCTTTCTGTCTCTACTCCAGCATGAGAGTGTTTAACACCTACAAGCAGCTCATTTCCTTGAGAGGCAATATGAAATACTGGCGAAGAGTTGTCTCCAGAATTATATCGTTCAGACACTTTAAGGGCTTGGTGCCTCAGTTTCTTGGTGGTAAAATCGGGACAATGATAGAATTAAATAACTTGATATACATGAGCCCAGCACATGTTAAAAGCATGGCTGTTGATACTAGTGGTTACTTCTTCAAAGAAGAAACACCCCTATGCAGTAAGCTTAAAGTTATTTCCATCTACTAGGTACAATTCTATCCCCATGAGCCTCAAGTTCCATCAGGCTCAATCACTGTTGGAAACAATTAAAACTACTTAGTTAAATATGATTTTTTTAAAGTTGTGGGTATGAGAGGCAGGGAGCAGGAGGAGGGGGCAGGCCTGTCTAGGCTATTGTTTTCAGAAGTGCTACTGAACCTTTACCACATAAGGTACTAATTGCCACCTGTCCTAGGGCGAGGCTGGAAACCCAGTGATAACTGCCTGGCTACTCAGAGGGATGAAGATGCATAGCTGTATATGTAGATGTATATTAAACAGGTTCAGTATGCAAAAGTTTCTAGGTTTGTGTAGTGGGAGCTAAAAAGATCACAAAGCAATTTCTTGGCATGGCTTAGGAAGTCAACTCTGAGATAGGATATCAGCTTAAACCCCAACTGTGTTACCTGTTAGATTTTCCAATGCACTATATAATGTGGGAGTTCCAGAACCAAGAATAGCTCTGTCCAATATATGATGCTTCTGAGTCTAAGATACCCCTACTCAGGATGGATGAGGAAACAAGTTAGAGTGAGGTAACTGCAAGTCCTCTGAAGCATTCAAGGTTGTGTGCTCTTCAATGAGGAAGAGCAGCTGAGAGGGATTTAAAGAGGTTTGGGAAGATGCCCCATGGGACCTGGAGAGGGGAGAACCCTGTGACAATGTGAAAGATACCAATGGGGAATATTTACCTACTGGGTCTGCCAAAACTAACTGGAACCAGTGAGCACATATGGGGATTCATTAAATAAGAAACTATTCCAGGCTGGTGAGATGGTTCAGTGATTGCTGAGAAAGTTCAAAGACCTAAGTCTAGATCCCCAGAACCTTTCTAAAGCTGGATATGACAGCATGCACCTAGAACACAAATGTTCCCATAGTGAGAAGGAAGGTAAAGACAGGGCAACCCCTTGAAGTTCATGGCCAGCTAGCCTGGAGACTCTATTGGCAAACCACAAAAAGAAACCCTGTCTCAAACAAGATGGACAACTGGAAGTGATACCTGAGGTTGTCCTCTGATTTCCACACATACACTGTGACACACTTATGCCTACATTCACATATGCCAACACTTACACTATAACACACACACACACACACACACACACACACACACACACACACACCACACCACACCACACACAAACAGATACACTAATGCATAAGGTACCGTCACTAACATTGTGCTTCTTCACAGATGGCCTTAAATAAACTGTCCCAATTTTGGATCATTTTAGATTCACAAATACATTCTCCTGATAATAAAGAAAGCAGGCATACCCGCCTCACCAGTTCCCCTAAGGCTGCACTCTATGTAACCACCTCTTTAGATCTCACCAGTTTTCCACTTGTTTTTCTGTTGTAGAACGTAAATCAGAATACTACAATATGCATAGCCTCTGTATGTTTTATGTGCATATTTGTTGAAAAATACATGCATTCACAGCACTTTCCATCAGCTCTGTCTCTGGAGCTCTGAGCAGGCCCTGGTAAAGTGAGAGCCTTTTGCTTTGGTAACATCAGCTGTCAACTTTGCTCGGAGTTCTTGGGATGGTGTCTTGGCAAAGAATCAGGTTTGCAACTGACACTTTACCCCGTAAATGAAATTGCTAAATGAAGCCAAGCTGTAGTTCCGCAATGCTTCCCTGTGGAAGAATTAAATCTCTCAGATTTCATGCTATTTTTAAAGAGATCCAAGAGAAAAGGAAAGATTTTGTTTACAGGTATTCTTAGAACAAACAAACAACAACAAAACCACAAAGGAACTTTAACCTAGAATACAGAACAGATTGCTGAGCCTTTGCAAACAGTCCTCAGTACACAAATATGAGTGCTTAGTTCTTTCGAGCTCACACTCCAGTGGGCTGCCTATTGTCTGCTTCTTAACTATGCCTGTCTTCAGTCTGGAAGTAGAGAAGCCAGCATGGGTACCTGGCTAACTAGCATCCTATCTTGCCACTCTGTCCCTCCTGGTTTTCCTCTCCAGTCATTTTCTCCTTGCCTCACCTCTGGCCCATCCTTCTCCTAGCTCTGTACCCCAAGTCCTCATATCTATGCAGACTCTGGTTCCCCTCTTCTTTTGGTTTTTTATTACAAGCACAAACCATTAATGTGCTTTTATTGAAGAAAACTAAAACATTCAAGTAGATGCAAAGGACAGGAAACTTTAAATTACCCATAGTTTGTAACTCCATCACTTTTAATATCCTTTCATTTTGCCTCCAACTTGTGCTTACACACATTGACACACATACTACAAAACCACTACAAACACTATACACCTATGCACACATACTATACACACATGCATGCACCCACTACAAATATACACTACACACATACTATACACACAAACCTGCACCCACTGCAAATACACACACACACACACACACACACACACACACACACACACACTTTCTCTAAACAGCTCCTCACAGAAGTATAGCATTGCTCCACATAGCATGTATACATGTATCAAATCAGTGAACCTTTAGCATGTCCACTGTAGGGACACCACTATAGTCATTCTTACTTTATAAGTGAGGATGTGAAAGCTCAGAAAAGTTGTTCTCAGCCCTGGATTCCCACAACTAAGTTGTAACCATGACCTTAGTTACAAAGTTCATGCCAGACTGCCTTATACTGTATAGCCTGCTTCTTGTAAAATGTGCAACAAACCTGTTTCTATAACATACATATCCTTTTTGGTATTTTTGATTATTCAGTCTCATATAATGTCTCAATAAACATCTTTAGCTTTATAACTCAAATTACTTTCTCATTTTTTTCTTGTTTCCTTGGCTCATCTGTATTGTTTTTCCATTTCTACTTCTTAATCTTAGCACCTTCCTCCACTCTATTACTACCTCCATGTTTTACACACACACACACACACACACACACACACACACACTCATACACACTCACACCACAAACATACATGAACACACATACTCACACCACAAACACACATGAACACACACACACACACTTATCCTTACACTTATCACACACACACACACACACACACACACACACACACACACTTATCCTTACACTTATCCTTCTTCTGCAGCCTTGTCAACCCCTGTTTATATAGCCCAAGTACTGTTGTTATACATTTCCCTGCCTGTGACATTCCTGTTACTCATTCCAAACTATTCTATTAGTGAACAATGATGACTTCAATACAAAGGGTTTGTTTTAGGGATTTTTGTCAACACTACACAGATATTTATTTCAACAAACATTTTTGGGCACCTCTCATTTATAGTTTTAGGTGTACAGACACATGGCTCCTCACTTGTAGCCAGATACAATCCAAGTGAATATCCAGAATGGAAAGCTTAGTCAAGTGAAGGTATTTATACCATGAGGTGGAAGCCAAGGAGGAGAAGCTGCATATTCTGACTGGAAGCCTTGACAAAGGTTTCAGAGACAGAGTCTAAATGAACATCTCTTGCTTGTAGAGTCATATGTGGTGAGCTGAAGTGTGCTATTTGTCAACAGTCAGCGTCTTCAGCCTAAACTTGAACTCAGCCCTCCTGTCTGACCAACCGTTTGGGAAAGTTCCTAGGAAATGAATCTTCCGGGGTAGTGTCCTAGGATAAAATTGGTTACACTACATAGCTTTGAACAATACAAATCAAAGGAATTGCTTCTATGGGGCCTAGATTATGAAGCAAAAAGGAACAGGAAGATAGGATGTCAGACGGGCGGTGCAATAGAGAAGAAGGTCTGCAGTCCCTGGCTGGCAGAATGACAGGCATTTGACTGGTTAGTTGGTAGCTGGGATGTCTTCTGAACAAAGACACAGAAGTTGGGAGAAAACTAGAAAGGAATATTCCAGAACAGAAAAATTCAAGGAAGGCCAGAAAACCAGTGATGGGGTCTGGGGGTTGCCATGAATTAGATCACACAGACGTATGAGTTGTGGGAGGTGATTTGAACTCCATTCTAGGACAGGATTATTGGGAGGTTTGGGAGAAACAAAGTCAAACAGAGCTATGCTTTATGAGGACTACTGCATGCCATGTGTAAACAGTGTGAGGTGGAGGAGGGTAGACAAATTAGCAGTAATACAGGGGGACAAAGAATATACCAGAAAAGTGGGGAGAGGGGCAGGAGCAAGCCTAGGCTTCACCCCACCCAGTCACCCCCCAGTCAGCAAAGTTATGAAAGCTACTTAACTTTTGTGAACCTTTAAACTTATCTATGAAGTGGGGTTAACAAATTGTGGGAGACAAATGAAAATGTGTATGAAAGCAATGAATGAGCGGTGACCTGCTATTTTATTATGAATTTGGTGGAATACCATAGTAATGAAAGTGTTTACTCTCTCATCTGTTCTTAAGGCCAAGGGCTAGGCATGAAAGAGCTTGAGCAATTCATGAGATGGAAATGCATCACTTGGATTCTTTCTTCCAGATGTGTGTGTGTGTGTGTGTGTGTGTGTGTGTGTGTGTGTGTGTGGTGTAGTGTCTTATTTTTTTCTTTTCACTACAGTAATGATGGTCCCTAAATGCTTAATAGTTAGTGCTGTCAATAGCTTGGCTGCTCAGGTTTCTTCTCTTCAAAATGACATTCCCTTCACCCGCTTCCTATTTCTGGGACACCCAGATACTCATTCTTCTGCCCTGTGGAACCTTCACCAGGACTTTCATTCCGAAAGAGTCACTGCTGCTTCTCAGATGTTTAGTTCTTCCTCTAGCCCAAATTACTGGGTTTTATTGTAGCTATTTTATGTGCTCTTTTATGAAGTAATGCCACTATTTTTCTAATAAGAACGTAAGAAAAATGAAGGGCAGAGACACTGTTCGACTTACCTTGGGTTTTCTCAGGGTGCGCCATCCACTGTGGGGCTTAGTCCGTGGCATGGAGCAGAAGGCTGAAGAAGTACTGATGTATTATAATGGGCATGCTAATTTCTGGTTAACATTAAGGAAATTAGTAGAAACAGCATGGTATATTGGAAAGAGTAGATGTAATGTCAGACAGACTTAATAATGTAGGGTCCGAGGTATACTATGCTGTGTGACCTTGCGACCACCCCTTTGTCCTCCCACCATGGGCTATGTTTAGGGCATTTACTCTTGTGTGGTAGATCACAGCATTAAACGACAATCATTTATTATATCTCACAGTTTCTGCAGGCCAGAACTGTGGAAGCAGTTCGATCCCAGGTCAGCTGGAATTCTGGTCCCTTGAGCTTGACTTTGTTGGAGGACATGCTTCCAAGCTCAGTCCCAGGGCTGCTGTCTTTTGCCCCTCCTCACACCAGGTTCTCACTGGGTTTTCTCTGCACTTGGCAGCTTCTCCTAAGTACACAGTCTGGCAGAGAGAGGGGGCCAGGGAACTTCACAAGGCTCAGGTTTGACAGTCTTCTGTAAGTCTTCCTCCTACCACACAGACCCCTTGCTACACAGTGGGAGAGGGTATAAGAAAGTGAGAGTACAAGGAGTCAGGTCTCCTTCTGTCCTTGTGGAGGCTGGCTACTATCAGCAGGGATGTTGAGGCTGACTGGAGAATAGAACACTAAGAATCCTGAGCTTGTCCTGCGTAAGGAACTCTGCTCATTACCTCCCTGTTACTCACCATACTCAGCCCCTCTTTCTCCCTTCCTTGTTCTGTAAGCTCCAACCCCCTGGACCTCACTGCTTTCTTGGCCTTGGTCCACGCTATCCCTTCACGTATTCTGCCATGATTTTCATTGTCTGGTTGCATCCAGCCTGCTCTTTATGCTCTCAACATGTGTTCTCCCTTCTCCTCACCACTGTAATGTCTTCTTGCACATGTCCCTAGATAGTATCCTGCTGGGCATGGCCCCTCTTCATAGCCTCAGACCATCCACATGAGGTCCCCCAGAAAGGTTATCTTATGGAAACTACTTGGATTGAATGTGGCTCTGGCAGCCACTGAATGATGTCAGGCCTGAGAAGAGCCAGCACTCATCAGGCCTATTCTCAAACGTTAGCTTATTCACATTTATTATATACATTTTATCACTGCACAATGTTCGCATCTCACT
This sequence comes from Onychomys torridus, assembly GCF_903995425.1. Lineage (NCBI taxonomy): Eukaryota > Metazoa > Chordata > Mammalia > Rodentia > Cricetidae > Onychomys > Onychomys torridus. The sequence goes on from NC_050444.1 coordinate 120,888,791, forward strand.
GGAGCTCAGTTAGCCACGCATAAAATGGGAATATGTCCTCAACATTCCTGGACTTCTTTCTTGCTCATCTGTACCTGGTACATAATCCTTTCTCTTCTGGGATCCATTGCTCTAACTCCGTGTGGTTACAGCCTGTGCAAACATGACCCCTGGAGTTCAACCTTTCTGCCCTTTAAGAGATGGGTTACTTTAAGAAAGTTATTTAACTTCTTTGAGGCCAGAAACATAGCAACGTCTAATAATGAATCTTAGTACTATCAGGAACTTCTAATGACACTGTGGTTTTCAAGAGGACCTGGGGTCATATTTAGTACCAAAGAGTAGTCAATAAATGTTGATTTCCTTTCTTCTCCTCTTTCAGGCCCAAAGCAAACACATCAGCACATCTCATCTATCTAAAATCCATTGTGTTACATCTATTTCCCTTCTCTCATGAAAATATCTCTGCTCCAAAATTTAACCATTTTTCTCAAAGCAGAAATGTCACCAAAGGGAGAGGTATGTACTGGTCCATAGATGCCTGAAGAAAGGTCTCACAAAGGCCAACCTCCTTATATAGCATTATGAGGGAAGACTTGTATCAATCTCTTCAAGCCTTAGTTTTTCTATCTATAAAATGGGGATGGGGAGAAGGACCCAATTGTCTTTAGAGAATAAGGTAAAGTAGCAGCATGATTTCAATAGCATCCTTAAGTTAGGGCTTGGCACACACAGTGGTATTTGTTTTTGTCTTAACCGAGTTTTACATGGTCACCACTAAGGCTACCAAACATGCCATCTGTGTATTAAAGGACAACCCCCCTAATGTGGCTCCATGCTGGAGGGCTGATTAGGTCTGAGCCTCTCATGTTTGGGATTATGGCAGCATGCTCCTTCAGGCAGGGCCAGCTTTGGAGTACCTTGTCACTGTGCCCACATTGTCACGAAGAGACACTTCCTTCTCATTACTCATCTCACGTAAGCCTCATTATTTATGTACAACCCACAGATGATCTTTGGCCTCTCTTAATTACATTTATTTTTACTGTCTTCTGTAATCTTACAATGTTTTCAATTACCCACTCACTCATTCAGAAGATTTCTCTCCCCCCCCACTCTTTTTGATGTAAAAAAAAAAAAAAAGCAAGTAATTTTGCAAAGTAAAAAAAAAAAAGTAGCTTAAAGGTTCCTCTCACAGTGAGAATCATGCACTTTACTTCACTGTTCTGTCATCTGGTGTCTCAGAGAACATACAGAAGAGAGGTAATTTCTTAGTTCACAAAAGGGACTCACTGCCTCCTTTGTCTGCTACATACCCAGTGACTCAAAATAATTTGAAATCATATATTCTTATTTTTTGCCCCAACTTTGGATAGTAGGAGGAAATGATCTTCATAAGTGCTATTTCTTTTAGTATTATATGGGGATCCTCGTGCCACATCAAGAGACCTGCCTCCTCCTGCCTTAGATTTTATTTTAAAGGTTTCTAATAATTTTTAAAAATCATTTCTTTATTTTCTTAAATCATTAGATCATGCAAGTCAACAATGGGGTGATAAAAGAATCACTCTGAAATATTTTTGAGGGGATCAGCATTCTGGTCATTAATTAGAAACCCTTGGTCTGTACAGGTTAAGCTGATTCTCTCTCTCTCTCTCTCTCTCTCTCTCTCTCTCTCTCTCTCTCTCTCTCTCTCTCCCCTCCCCTCACTCCCACTGCTCCCACAGAAAACAGACAGGTTCCTCTACTGTAGCACTAATCTTAAAAGGTCTTATTAATAAAAACAAACCTGGAGCCAGGTATTGGGGTGAATGCTGGAAGATCAGAGAAGCAAAACAAGCCACAGCTACCTCACCTTGCCAATTCCTCAGCTGATCCTGTTTCCTCAAGAAAGGAAGCCTCTGAGTCCTCATCCAAATGAATCTCAGCTGAACTGTTGCTCAAAAGCCTAAAATCTTAACCAGCCAAAAGCTTCTAGTTTCTGGTCTTCATGCCTTACATATCTTTCTGCTTTCTGCCATCACTCCCTGGGATTAAAGGCTCAGTCCTTGGGATTAAAGGCTTGTGTCACCATGCCTGGCTGTTTCCAATGTGGCCTTGAACTCACAGAAATCCAGAGGTATTTCTGTCTCTGGAATGCTAGGATTAAAAGTGTGAGTACCACCATTTTCTAGCCTCTGAATCTAGTGGCTGTTCTGTGCTCTGACCCCAGATAAGTTTATTAGGGTGCACGATATTTTGGGGAACACAATACCACCACAGTCTACTACCTGAAAAATGCTTAAAGTGAGGTCTAATCTACCAGCATCCAAAGAAGATTCCCAAAAGAAGGAAGTCACCACAATTATAATGCCACACCGCAATTTCTAATAAGTCCATGGCAAAGACTAATAGTTTTTTATTCCCTGATGTGTCTGGAGCACACACCAACTGCCTAGCCCCAGCAGATGTTGCTTGAATCACTGTGACTAGAGAGTCAGGGAGTGAGTGGGGCCTAAAGAATCACATAGTCATCATGAATGTAAATTCTTTATTGTTTGCTGTCTGCCCTACTTGTGTTATAGATTAATGAAGTGAGTCTGAAGAGGGGAGGCCATACTAGGGCTTGGTGTGCCTTCTCAAGCGCATGTTGAAATGTAGTTGCCACATCATGATGCCATTAATAGGTAGGATCTTGGAAAGGTGACCAGGTCATGATGACTGTGTCCTCATAAATAAAATAATTTAGTTATTATAGGAGTGGGGTCTTGATGAAAGAAGAATTTGGCTGACATTCTTTTTTAATTATTATTGTTTTTTTGTGTTCGGGTGTTTTGCCTTCATGTATTTCTGTGCACCACTTGCTTGCCATGCCTGGTGCCCTACAGAGGCCAGAAGAGAGCATTGGATCCCCAGGTGCTGGAGTTACAGATATCTGTGAGACAACACATAGGTGCTAATAATGGAACTAGGGTCCTGTGGAAGAGTAGCCATTGCTCTTAACTGCTGAGCTGTCTCTCCAGCCATTGGTCTCCCTTCTTTCCCTGTCTCATGCGTTCACCCTTCCTTCGTCCATAGTATGATGTAGCACGGAAGGCCATTACCAGATGCAACTCATTCACCTTGGACTTCCCAACCCTACAAACTGTGAGTCAACTTCCACTGGTTATGTTTTCCAAAATCTGGGATATTTTATATGGCTGCAGAAAACAATCTAACACAGGTCCCAAGGCAGTCACTGGCAGCAGTAAGCCTAGAATACAGATCCCCTGACACTCTAGGTTCTGGACATGCCTCTGTCATCCCGTGCTAAGGAATGTGACTTGGGCACAAGACTGCAGCTAAAGACAGAGGCAGCTTGAAGCTTTTGTCTTCTGCTCTTTCTTTTCCATAGCTCCTATTTCTTCAGTCTTCCTAGTAAAGAAGGTGAGATGAACAGCAGAGGTGTGGGGGACTCTTATTGTTGCTGGGAAAGATCTCTGGAGAGACAAAAAGGTGAACATTCCAGTTTCTCAGGAAAAGACACTTGAGGTCAAAGAACAAAGACAATGAAAACTAGAGATAAAATGGAGATGACCAAGAAGAAGAAAGCTATTGCCAATATACCAACTAAACAAGGCCAACTGAGCTCCCTTCATATTGTCATACTCTTGAGACCACTACATAGACGGATAGAGTTGGTGAAGAGTATGCCCTCACAGGGGCTTACAGTCGAATGAAGAAGGGGTCTGCATTGCAATCACGTGTCCAGCAATGAGCAAAGAAGAGAATCAGTTTCTATCCTTGACTGATCCTTGAGAATCACTTGGAAAAAATCCCAGGCTCTACCCAAATCAACTGAACCTGCACCCTGACAATGAAAGCTGATACACAGTGGTGTATTTTTAAAATCTGATACACAGTGGTGGTCTTGATGTAAGACAGAGACCAGGATCTCCAGTAATCAAAGCTAGGGAGTAACCTAAAGAACACATAACAAATATAATTCCATAATGGAAGTCCATAAACATCTAGCAATTTAGAATCACCAGAGCATAGAGAGCCAGCATATCTCTTTTGAAAGTTCCCCCAAGGTACTTCAGATGACAAGACAGTTTGGGGACACTGTCCACAGGAGCAACTTTGTGCAGCAGCAGTATGATTTGAGCCACAAATGTGTTAATAAGTATCTATTATAGTCACATTAAACAAGATAAAGAATAGATGAATAAAGTTAATTTTAATTATATTCTTTATTTGACACACACATTAGGTTTTTGGTTTTGTCTTTTTTTTTTTCTCATTGCTGTGACGAAATACCTGCCCAAAGCACTCTTAGGAAGGAAAGATTTATTGTGACTCATGGTTTGAAGGGATACAGTTTGTCACAGTGGGGAAGAAATGACTGTGGTAACACAAGACAGGAGTTATATTGTGTTACTAGGTAGATGAGGAGATAAATGCTGGTACTCAGTTGCCATTTTCCACTTTTCCTTTACATTCAGTCATACACTTTAGCACCATAGGATGGTGTTGCCCATATTCAGGGTAGATTCTACTTCCTCAGTTAACCCTCTCTGGAAATACTCCACAACATGCCCAAAAGTATGCCTCAATAATATTCTAGGTATTTCTTAATCCAATTAGGTCAATGGTCAGATTTAACCATTACAACACGTATATCTAGAAAGTGACCATTTTAACATGAGATCAACAGATATCACTGCTTATTTTTCCTACACTCTAATATAGCCATTTCAAATCTTTGAGCTCTGGTGTGCAGGACATTGATAGAGATCAGTGGTGGAATGTTTGCTCAGTAGGCACAAGGCTCAGAATTAAATACATACTACCATTGAGAGAGAGAGAGAGAGAGAGAGAGAGGAGAGACAGACAGACAGACAGACAGACTCTGTATGGCTAACCTCTGCTTCCCCAACTCTATGGTAAATTCTGGGTGTGTGTGTTCTATCACTCTCCACTGTATATTTTGAGTCAGGGTCTCTCACTGAAGTGGGAGCTCACTGTCTGGGCTAGACTGCCTGGCCACTAAACTCCAGAGATGCACCTGTCTCACCCAACTGGGGGCCAAGGTTATATATGCACACTTCTGTGCTTGGATTTCTAATGGGTGCTGAAGATCATCATGCTTGTGTGAAAAGCACCTTACCAACCGAGCTATCCCCCAACCCCAGAACCACTGACCTTGAACTTAATTTGCACATTTGCATTAAACTTAGCACATTCACTTTGCACTTAATAAAAGCCTTGTGAGTATGGGCATAGAAGCATAGGTCCCTGTGATGGGCTAGCAGGAGAAGGTAAGGAGCCAGGCTCAGTCTTGGAAGTGTTAAGCCTCAGAGACTCTGAGAAGGAGCTTAAGGCTTCTCCATTGTGGCCAGTTGGTTTCTCCTGCACTTTCTGATGTCTGGAGAACTGTTTTGTTTATTTATATTTGGTCTCATGAGCCTACCACCAGGTTTTAAGAGAAATTAGGAGAGTCTTTAAATTCACTCAGTTTGTTTCAACAGCTCCGAAGCTTCCCTGATACATTAGCTTTCTAGGCTTACTGAGACACCACCTCAGGGCAGGTTGACTGTGTAGGCCTCTTTTTGTTGGGAACAGAGCAGTAATTAGGGAGGACTTCACTAACACTGAGAACCTGCCCGGCATATGCTTTCCCAGTTTAATTTCAACTTCAGATTTTGTCCTTGTCCTTCCAAGCCTCACTGTGGGTGCATTAGATGCATTTTTAAGACAATAATAAAACTGATATGAATGATCCCATCTGTTAAAAATCCTTTCACAGAAATCTGTCCTGCTTTCTTGGCACTAGATATCTGGCAAAAATTTGTAATGGATTGGTCGAGGGATTTGTCACTGGCTTACCGTCAAATTTAGAAACCAACTGTTCCAATCCAGGGTCGTAGTGTATTTTGTGATGCGGTGGGACACTGAGCAGCTAATTGCAGTGCTGAAATACAGCAGAAGAGGGAAGAAAGTACACGGGGAACTGGAGTTTGGTGCCTGCAGAGGAAAGTCCATCCTAGGAGGCACACAGTAGGGTGGAGGGAGCACCTGGAGAACTTCAGATTTCCAAGCCCAGAGTGCCAAATGCCCCAGAAGTACTTCAGTTTGTGTCTTCACATCCTTAATCCAAGTGAAGCAGACCCAATATTATCAGCTCTATCCTTTGGATTTTGTCACAATATTTCACTTTAATAAAATGGTATCTATGAATGCACAAAGCTTGGGGAAATGATGTAGATAATGCAATCTTGTAGCAATGTAGAGCTAAGCATTGTCATCAGTAGCTAACATCTAATAGGACAGTCCCATTAAAACCACAGGCTCCAGCCTGGTATTGTGCCTCATGCCTATAATCTCAGTACTCAGGAAGTAAGGCAAGGGAACTGAGTATGAGGTTATCCCAGGCTAGGCAATATGGTCTAGGCTAGCATGAACTACATAGCAAGATCCTATCACAAATGATAGATTCCATCAAATGGCAACTGCCAGTCATTACATAGGTCCATTGGGGGATGGATCTAGAATATTCTTTACTTAATTACTAATGTGTTCATTTCTCAAACATTTTTTACCTGTCATGACCTAGATACAGTGCCAGTCCCTAGACATATAGCTGTTATTAAGTTCCCTATCCTCATGTGATTTGTATTATTGTAGGAAAGTCAGACAAGAAGCTGAAATACAAGTAAGTAAATAAAAGTTTATTGCTTGAGATCAGGAAGCCGGTACAGTGACAGAAGCAGTGCAGGAGGAGACTACTTCAGGATGGAGTTCAGGAAGGCGATGGCTTAGCAGGTGTCCTTCAGCTAAACCCTGATGACAGCTCAGGGACCAGCTCTCCAGGAAGCTAGCACAGTTGGTACAAATAGCTGTGGTGATGCCTTGGATTATCAGGGACTTAGCTGACTGTAAAGAATGAACTGAGTGAGCTTCCATTAGCTGAGTTTGTACCACGGGGGAAATTCCACTTATTCAAGGCCGTCTGGAAGCTATGGTGTTCTCTAAATACAATGTACAGAATGTCAGATGTCACTGACATTTTTCAAAGGCCATTTCCAGCAGCACACGCCATTAGTAGGAAAATGGTAGCAAGCAGAATCTTTTCCTAGACTAGCAGGTAGAGTTTTCGTTTGTTTGTTTGTTTGTTTGTTTGTTTGTTTGTTTTCAACAAGATATGGAAGGAGAAGCACAAAAGGATCCAGTTCTCACAGTGAGGACCTGGAGTGAAACTTGAGGGGAATACTCAGGATCTGAGCCACCATGCAGGATGATGTCTCCCTATGAGCTGGGAAACTGGGTGCTCAGGCTCGAAGCCACACCAGGCAGAACTGGTCCTGTAGTCTAGTGCAAGGTTATGCTCACAAGCCAACTTGTTTGGAGCCCTTGGGAAACAGGGTCTGCAGGTGCAAGAAGGGACCAGCCTCACCCTTGAAATAAGAGCTGCAACATGCTTTAAGCCACTTGAGAACTGACTCCATGCTGGCAGCCAGCACAGACCCACATCAAACGCACTTTCCCCACAAATTGCAGCCACATTTTTGCAATTTGGTATGTATTGATTTTCTCTGAGGGACTTCTTCTTCAGGTATTTAACTGCCCCCATTGCAAAGGGCAGCAAGTAATTTTCAGCATAGACCCACTTCTTCAGAGAAACTCTAGTCTAGGCCAGTCCTATAATTTTATTTCAGCACTCTGTGTATGATTACATTATCCAAATCTGGGCGTTCCTGTAGAATGAATGGTCCAGCTACAAGGGCCGAAAAAGTACTTGATCTTTCTTTTCTATCTCAAAAAAATATTCATCACCCAGGAGTATAGTAAGGAGGCGAGTCTGGGAGGAAAGGAAGTTAAGACAAGTCATTTTTTATGCTTCTACGTTGTAGCAAGGGTGGACTGGGCAGGGTGCTCCAGATTCACAGTACCACTGGCTCCCTGAATTTTGTGTTGGCATTCCTCAAATCCACTCTCATCTTCCTTCAAGGAATGATGAAAACCTTCCTCTGTATATCTGATTCTGTGTTTCATTCAGAGCTCTTTTTGAAGACGGGCCACTTACTTTCTTTCTCTCTGGTCTCTAAAATCTCATCCATAAAAGGGGTTTATGGGGATCCCCAGTTTTCCCTTTATACAACTGTTGGCAAAGTTTTTCTACTCAGGTATTATACCCACATTATTGTTGGCATTGGTTGCCAGAAAGCTGAAAGGTATATGTCATTTAAGGGTTATATGCTTGTTTGGGTTGTATGTGATCCACATAAACATACTCCCATGTATACATACACATATACCTGTTGTGAATTTTCCTTCCATTTTTAAATTAATTAATTAAGGTAGTGTATTACTATGTTTTTCAGACTGAACTTGAACTCAGGATCCTCTTGTCTCAGGACACCCTAGTAGCTGGGATGACAAACATGTGCCCTCTCACCCAGCTATAATTTCAGTTTATAGTCACATGTCTCTAGTACTAATTTTCATTCCTTATATTGTATTATTATGAATTTACCATTGATGTGTAAGTTGTCCCAATTTTTTTGGAAACCATTAAGAAGTAAATGAGTAATTGATAAATTGTTATGCCTTAATTAAGAAAATACTACACCAAGTTTCAGAAGAATTCTGTATAAAAACCTATAGGAGCTACATGACCATAAGGCATGCTGAAGTTTCCACATAGGGAAGGAGGTCTGACCTCTGAAATGTGGTATCAACTGCAGTGGGGGTTAGTCTAAGGGTATGGTAGCACAAGTATAGGCCTATTAGGAGGAAGGTGGATCAAAGAGAAATGTGCATGTGTGTTTATATTATGTGTGCGTGCGTGTGTGTGTGTGTGTGTGTGTGTGTGTGTATGTGTGTGTCTATGTATACATATATATATACACTTATTGAGTGAGAGTATGTATATGTGTGTGTACTTATATATACATGTAAGTATTTATGTATACAAATGAGTATATTTAAAATTGTGTGTGTGTGTGTGTGTGTGTGTGTGTGTGTGTGTGTGTGTGTGTGTACATGTGTCCTCAGGTGCCAGTGAAAAAAGGATGTTAGATCCCCTGAAGCTGGAGTTGCAGGTGGTTATGGGCCACCCAACATGAATGGTAGAGGCCAAACTCTGGTCCCCTGTAAGAGCAGCAAGAGCTCTAAAGTGAAGGACCATCTCTCTAACCCTGGAATGAGAGTGTTTTGATCTAATGAAAGAGCTGGTTCTCTGGAGCCAGAGAATCTGGATTAGAACCCTAGCTCTGTCTCAAAGCAAGTATCTATACTTTTTGGGAACATTAAAAGATATTTATGGCTCTTTTTTGTTGTTGTTCCTGTCAAATGGTGATGGTGGCAAATGTTGTCTAATGCTGTTTGGGATTAAATGAGTTAATGCTCATGTGGTATGGCAGGGATCTGTGCATTCTAAATATTCAATAGATGTTATAACTGCCATTGCTATTGTTATTATTCTCCTGGTAAGCTCTTGTCCTGTGTCCTCTTACCCCCCCCCCCACAATTCAATGAACTAGACATTGTTAGTTCCCCTTTTGGATGGAGTTTGGTGACACTGGCTTGCCCTGCCTGAGTTCCAACATCAGGATGCTTGGATTTCAACACAAAGCTGTTTGCTTCAGATTGTACTCACACTGATACCTTTATCACATTCAGCAAATGGAGTAAATAGAAAATTCCCCATTGATACATATCATGCGACAGAGAGAAACAAATTTTGGTAGTGGTTCCTGTACTCCAAAATTATCTGTAAATGCTTTATGTCAGTCACGTAATGGAGATAATGCTCCTTATGGGCTTTGCCCTCAAGTGGCTTCTAAACTAATGGGAAAGGTAAATAAAGCAAAATGCTGGATCAAGATACAGTGAGTGACAAGAGAGAATATGGAGCAAGGGCATCTGATTTGATGTGGAGTCAGATGCTGGAAGGACAACAATTGGCTGAGAATACTTGCACTGTCTTTTGGGCTTCTTGGAAGAGGTAGTGTTTCACAGGAGATGGCAGAGCAGTAATCCTGCCTCTTTAAGAATCTCCTTCCTTGTGTACTGCCAATCATTTCCCCAACCCCAGCCTCATCCCTGAACCCAGATGCTTCAGAAAACCATTAAGTGAGCCCTCACCAACATTATGTTAAGCCAGGTGACTTATATCTAAGAGCCCAACACTTTTACACTATTAAGAATTCTGCTAGCCTGTTGCTGAACAGCCATTACTAAAACCAAAATAATAAGAAACTACATTGAAATAAATTACATAGGAGACAAAGGTAATTAACACCCCAAATGCATAGCTTCCTTGTTTAGTCTGACGACTATTCTCTGTGCTCTTGGGTTATTCTCCTTTTACACATGTGGCTGGTGGACAGGCTGCACAATGGTGTGTGGCTGCACCTCCCTTCCCAGCTCCACATTTAGCAGCATCATGTTGCTGGTTGGCTGGAACCAGCTGCGCTGGAATTCCTTACAATACAGAAATGAGCAAAGGTCGCAAATCAGGGCCTTATTTGCCCACAGAGCTGATGGTTAAACTCCATTTCACCTTCTCCTCCCTGCTGATAGTTCATTTAACACCCACTTTATACATTCTTCTTGGATTTCTTCATGCCATCCCGATTGCCTCGTGCTTTTGGCTAGAATATTTTTCTGCGTTGTCTAGTACTTTCCTTAATGGTGGATGAACTAACCTTGCTTTAAAATTGTGTCACTTAGCTTACTGGGTTTGGAGGGATTGATTTGATAGTGCTAGCCAACTACTCTCCTACATTTGTGGTGTGAAGACCAAGCAAGACCAATAAAATATCCTCATGGGATCAGGAAGCCAGAGGAGCTTAGGCTTGAACCTGCGATCCAGGACCTCTACCTCAGCTGTTTCCTATGGCAAGAATTCTCTGCAGTCCTCTGTGGTGTTTTTAATGCCTTCCCTGTATCATTTAATTGGATTGCAGCACACTAAACAGTTGAAAAGAATTCAGCACAAGCTGCCAGGCTCTCTCTTAATGAACATTCTGGGTGTCATTGTTGCCAAGAAAGCCATTCATTGGATGGAAATCAGGAGATTGATTGAAGAAGTAAAATATTTTTTCCTTTATTCTTCCAATGCAAATGCCTGTTTCTCCATGTAATGGTCCTATCTCATTCCAGTCATGTGTAGACTGGTTTCCAGCATGGAAATGGTTAATGAATAGCTCTCCACAAATTCCATATTTAATTTCACACCATTGCATTATATCTCATATAATGTGCAAAATCCTACTGGGTTCCATTATAAGCTAAATTTCCATGAATCTTTTTCTTTAAATGTGCAGATGGCGTATGTTATGTCCATCAAATCTATATTGGTTCACAAGCCCATCATAATGATATGCAGCAGGGAAACTAGAGAGAGATGGCTCCCTCTGTGCCACAGTTGACATATCATAACATAGCAGAATCCAGAGAAACAGGAACACGGACTCCTTGTCTCTTCTTTAATATGTGAGAAAGCTGAGACCCAGAGAAACTAACACATCTACTATCACACAGTGAGATTCTTAGAAAGTCAATTTTAATACATAGTAATACTCTCAAGTTTGTTGAACCCAACAGAAAGTTGCTTTCTTAAAACCTTGTACCAAAAATGCTTCTCTATGACCTCCAATTACTGCACAAACATCAGAGTGTAACATAATGGATTTGCTGCATTCTCCAATAGTCTGTGAAAGTTGTGAACATAAGGGGCTGTGTTCATCACTCACTGCCTCCTAGCAACTGTCAAGGGTAATTATACAATAGATGCCCTGTACATTCACACACAGTGAGTAGTAAATGTGTATTGAATATGTAAGTAGTGGTATGTCTGCTTCTTGGAAACATATAGAGGAAATAGAGTCAGAGATTCATAAACATTCTCTCAAATTAATGAATAAAGAAGAAAGGGTTATAATCATAAACACAATTTATACTTCTCACTTGGTTTTTCAACTTTTTCTTGGGAGCAGTAACCTGAACTCCAGCATCACTGAGTCTAGACTTGCTCATGAGTATTTAATACTGTTGTGTCTTCCTAATGAAGTATTATTTCTAGGTGAAGCTATCGTTGGGAGAAGTCTTGCCATGTCTGGCGATAATGTTTGCCTTATGTCCACTTGGTTGGATAGTTATATATTGTCATGGTGGGTTCTTATTTTCAGGTGTGCACTACATAGCTTTCTTTTATCCTTTTACTTTGAATTTTTTCTATGCATTTATATTTAAAGTATATTTCTTAATGAGGTAAATTTGGCCTTACCTCATTATGCAGTCAGAAATCTGTGCTTTTTGGATGTCATTTGCTATTTAAATTCAATATAAAATCTTTTCTATTTACCTTTAATGTAGTTAAGGTAGTGATGGACATACATCTCTTGTTACTTGTTCTCTGTGGTGTAATTCTTTGTTCTTTTATGGCTTCACATCTTATTTCCATTAGGTTGCTCAGTACTTTTTCAGTATTTCATCTTATCCCGTTTATTGAGTTTGTCTACACTTTCATGTTAATTTTACAGCTTGCTATATGAATCACCTGTGTATCTTGTATACGGGCTCTCCTTTCCAGGGATAGGATACTTACACAGCTAGTGAGTGATATCAGAGTTCTATAACTCACCTCCTCTTGCTCTGTTGTCCCATGTTTTACTTCTCTGCATAGTAGAGAATTTGTAATATGAGCTCATTACTTTGGCTTTAAGGTGTCAATAGACCTTTAGACGTGTGTGTGTGTGTGTGTGTGTGTGTGTGTGTGTGTGTGTGTCTGATGTGTCTTCCTCTAGCATCATTTTCCTCTACCTGAAGTACTTGGAAAAAATCTGAAATCTAAAATATCACAAAATTTTAAAATGTGAGCATAAAATCAGCTTATAGAGGTTTTAGATTTTAGAGAATTTCAATTTTCAGATTAGAGATACTTGGCTGGTAAAAGTCCATGCAAACAATGCAAAACTTGAAAACTTCAAAATCTGAAACTTTCTTGCCTCAAGAATTACAGATAAAGGATACTAAACTCATATTGTAATTCTGTTAACAACAACAAATCTCAATTTTTATTTATCAAAGTGTATTTATTTATTTTCTCACTTTTGAAAGTCGATGAGGTATTAGATTGACAGTCTGTATCTTCTGCCTGCCCATGGAGAGTCTGCTGTCAATCTTACTGTATTTCTCACTTACAAATATGAGATACTATTCTAATATTTTCTCTTTGATCTGGTTTTCAATAATTTAGATGTGATGTGCCTATGAGCACTTTTCTTTTTATTCTGCTTAGAGTGTACTGAGCTCTTGGACTAATGGTATGGATTCTTAAAAATTCAAATTTGGAAAATGCTGTTGCTGATGATTCTTTTTTTAAAACAATTCTGCCCCATTCAGTCTCTTTTCTCACCCAGAGACAATTATAGAACTCTAAGTGACTGATTGGTTTGTTCCTTGGATTACTTGGGCTTTCTTAATTTATTCTCCAAATATTTTACCCTAATTTCAGATTTTTACTGATATTTCTTATTTGCCAGTACATTATTCTATTATGATCATCCTACTGTTAATCTCAAATATGAATTTTTGAAATTTTTACTCATATGTTTCACCTTTAGGGTTCGTATCTGCTTCTTGTACTTTTCAAGTTTCTCTTAAAATATCCCATCTTTTTTCTCTTTGTGTCCAACATTTTGTGTAAGTTAAACATATTTGTTATAGGCATTTAAATTTTTATTTTGAAAATCTCACTTTAGTGTCATCTGTGTGCCATTTCTCTGCTTGATTTTCCCTTTGACTGTGAATTAGACCACACTTCTCCCTCCATCTTGCTTCTTTACTGTATGAGAAGGACTGCAGGGAGAGATGACAACATGTGTGTCTTGATGGCATCCAGATCCAGACCTGATAGGTAAATACAAGTTTGTCAAATGCTTCTTGTTCTCCCTCACATATGGGCAGACTGCCACTCTTTACTAAACACACTCTCACTCCTCACTAATTTCATCCTGAACAACTGACCCCAAACACACACACACACACACACACACACACACACACACACACACACACACACTTACACTCACACTCATATGACTTTGGTGTAATGTGATTATGAAAAATGTAATACAGTTACGAGTAGTGTAGAATGATCATTTGCAATAGAAATCTGCCAATTTACCAAGGAGAGACTGTATTGGGCAGAAAGACCAGCAACATCTAGGTGAGGAATGGTCTATGAAAGGTGCATCTTAGACTATATCAAGGACATAGCATACAACAGGAGCAAAAGTAAGACAGACTCTGTAAAAGATTAAGATTTATATTACAAATTGAATTGGGGCTAGAAAAATAGCTCAGTGGTTAAGAAGAGACTGCTTTTCCTGAGGCTCTGGTTCAATTCTCTGCACTCACATGGCAGCTAGCAACTGTCTCTTACTCCAGTTCCAGAGGATCTGACAATCTCTCTACCTTTTCGGGACACTACATACACCATACATGTAGAATACAGACATACAAGCAAAACACCCATATACATAAAAAATAAAAATAAATAAATCTTAAAAAAAAAAATAAAGAATTGAGGACTGGAGAGATGGCTCAGAAGTTAAGAGCATGGACTGCTCTTCCAGAGGACCCAGGTTCAATACCCATCTGGCAGCTCACAACTGTCTGTAACTTCACTTCCAGGAGACACAACATCCATGTGGCAAAACACCAATGAAAAGTTTAAAATAAAATAAAGAATTGAGTTACCTGGTTTAATGGAAAGAGCCCTGGATTTGGATACAGGGGACCTAACACTTCATGTCTTAGATCACTGCATAGAAATTTGAAAAATAATCAAGTTATAAAATCAGGAAAAGTGCTTAATTGGGACCTTGTTCATAAGGCGATGACTTCTAAATGGCATGTGTATTAGATACTCCAAATATTGCCACAGGAATTAGCAACTCAAATCACTTAATCTCCCCTAAAGATGATAGTCCCTGCTTGTAAATCAATCAGGAAGCAGTATCAAACCATGCTTAAGTAAGTACATTTTAATATCTAAACTGCTGTACAGAGTCAGCATTACTTTTAGTTATATAAACATGGTAAGGCCTGTCACGGTAGAAGCCAAATTTTCTTTCTTTTTTTTTTTTTAAGATTTATTTATTTATTATGTATACAGAAAAGGGCACCAGATCTCATTACAGATGGTTGTGAGCCACCATGTGGTTGCTGGGAATTGAACTCAAGACCTCTGGAAGAGCAGTTGGTGCTCTTAACCTCTGAGCCATCTCTCCAGCCCAGAAGCCAAGTTTTCTAAGAGCACAATATGTCTTATTCTTGCCTGCCACTATCTCTACAATAGTAGATGATCAATGACTACTTTCTGATCAGTAAATGAAATTTAGCTACAATGTCAGCCAATCAGAGCTCCCCTCACTCATGGCTTCAGAAATTCTCTACTTTCTTCTGGCACAAGCAAAAACAGTTGAAGGTAAAATTTAAATCAATGTCAGTCTAGAGGCCCACAGACCTTGTTGGATGGCATCTGAGGAACTCAAGCCCTACTTTTCTGTTGGAAAACCCAGCCCTCTCAAATACTTCAGACATCTTTAATAGTGCAGGTTTTCCAAAATCTCATAAAATCACCACCTAACATGGTCTCTCCTGTTTCTTTAGCTATAAGAAGTCCTCCATTTAAAACAGCAAGCAATAAGAAAGATTTGTTACCCTCAAGTTTCATTTCTTATAAGACTGATCTTTTTAACAATGTGGGGGACTGGGGAGATGGTCTGTGGCTACAAGCATAAGAACCTGAGATATGGTCCCCCAGAACCCACATAAAACCTGATGTGAGAGGCGCTGTCTTGAACAAGATGAGAAGTAAGAGCCAACACTCCAGCTTGTCTTCTGACATCCACATGTGTGCCATGGCAAGTACATACCTGCATTGATATATACTAATTTACACACTCACATGAACACATGCAAATGCACACACATATTAACATACTTAATAATTAAGTACCCTGTGGATGATTTAAAAGAGGTATATGCAATAGTCTGTATCACGAAGTTTCATTCTTCCAATATAACACATTTCTACTCTTTAGCTGTCTTTTTTCTTTATGGTATCTATTTTAATGTGATATAAAATATATAGTACAATTTAGCATACTGATTTCTATTATTATTTCATGCTTAAGCATTTCTGCAATTGTTCTAGTAGCTGAAAACTTAATCTTCTTACATCCCATGTCTACTTCTTCTTCCTTATACTCTCAATAAATTCATCCTGACTTATATCACTAGTTCATCTTATCTTACTGTTCTGCTGTAGTTGTTTACTTTGGGGCCCCTTTCCTGTCTGGTGCAGATGGTAGTTTCCTGAACTGATATTATTTCCTCTTTTCCATTTGTTTAGCTTTCTGTGTCTCTGGCTCCTTTTCCCCCAAACATTTATGTCAGCAGGATCTCTCAAGTGTTTATAGGAAGTTTCCAATGATGACACACTATTCCTAACTTTTCTTCAGCTCTCTGTGTCTCAATGCTTTCATTCCCAATGACTCTAACTTCTTCTACTGAGGATTCGATGAATCAGTTTGGTACATGGCTATGGGCTCTGGAACTTTTCATTAGCTATCCTCTACACAGAGCTTTCTGCTTCCTTGATTATAGATCATGTATATAGATACATATGAACAAATATACTTACATTTACATATATGCTTGTCTTCATGTTTCAGAAGCTTATACACCTGCATCTGAGACTTATGTCCAAGCACCAAGGGCTTCTGAAGAGTCCCAGGGTGCTGAGAAATATCTTATTCTATTTTTAGGCATGATTGAACATTTGGATGGTTATCAGATTTCAGGTTAAAAATCATTTTCTAAAATAGTGCCTCCATCGATCCCTGGCAGCTGGTGTTGCCAGCGCCATGGTCTTTCTGTATCCTTTGTGCATGACTGATTTTTGTCAGGTCGGTCTGTTTTGTGTTCTGTTATGTCTAAGATTTTAGGGTTAAGATCTTATTCCAGTTTTTCTGAAGTTTCACAGTAGTGTGCTTTGTTGTAAGCATTTTCTCTCCATTACTGAAGTATTGGTATTATATACTTGGTAGATCCTTTTAATTTAGAAACTATTGTCTTTACTTCTTGGTAATGTTATAATAATTCTGTGGGAAAATTTGCCCTCTAGCTTTTCTTCCACTTCCTTCTTGCCCTATGACCATGACTCCCTGAGCTGGTCCTCTGCTATCCCTCTCTTTGCCTTTTATTGCCAAACCTAGACCCTTTGGTTTCTCTTCTAAATTTCATCCTCAAACTCTTTCACAGATACATATATTTTTAATTTTGAAGATGCACTATCTTCCTACCAATGCATATGATTAAAGTTCTTTTAAAGTCACTTTTTATCCATGTTCTCCACAATTTCATCTCTCTCTTTGGTTATATTTTATGTTTTGAGTGGGGTGAGAGGTTACTGGAGGCTTCTCTTAATATCTAGTACTCACCAGCTGTTTGTGAAACAATTAAAAGCTGATTGAAAACTAGGTAGGTTCAGTTGAGGAAGCAGAGAAGAAACTTATGAATAAGCGGACAAGAAAGCCAACCTTCCCATCGACAGTACTACCTTTCTCTTCATCCTCTTTTGTTCGGACATGTATTTATTCGTGCTTTCTCTGGAACTGATCTCCTCAGTAAGAGAGTTACCGTTGTGTTGCTTAGGAAAAGGTAGGTGTCCAGTTCGAAGTGCTTTGGTAAGACAGGGCATAAGAGTGAGAAATGGGGGCTAACACTTGCAGATCCACACTCCACTTGATTCTGTATTGCTAGTTGTATCCCTCCCTCTGCTCCTCACTGTGCCTCTGTGCCTGGTGTCCTACACAGAGAATCAATGCAGATAGGCAGCTGGTCAGTGGGGAATGTGTGTGCTCCCTTCCACTTGACTATACCAGGAAGGGTGAACCTTTGACTACATATTGTATATGCAGTATTAGCCAAACCTTTTAATTTATTTATTGTGATTATTTATTTGTTATTTCTGTATATAACACTTATTATTATTATTATTATTATTATTGTCACCATTATTATTATTTCTAGCTTCATGCTTGCCCTTCTTAGGTTCCAAGGTCTTCAAATCCCACCCTATTCTAGGATTAGGCCTCAGCGGAATCTGTTGACATCTCCTTTGAAAGCTATCAGCATTCAGCTCCCCTTGCTAGCCCACTCCTAATCCATCTTCCAAAATCTTGGTCTTATTCCTTCCAGCTGCTTCCTCCTCTCTTGCATTTGCTTCTCTCTCTCTGTCCTCTTGCTGTCACTTTGAGCTGCTGTTTGGGAAGAGAATGGAGACAAGTTGCAGCCGTATGTCGTGCATGAAGTTTACTTGAAAACCGCTAAAAAAGAGATTTTCCTGAAAAGAAGTTTTGGGCTTCCTGTCATTCCCTATTTCCAAGCCTGCTCATAACTATAAAAGTACTTTAACTTACTGATAAAACACTTCATGACCACAGCTGCCATCTCCTCAGGATTAATTGCCGATTAACCCACCCAAACTAGGCCTGTAGAGTTGTCTTCACAGAACAGCTCCTGTTTTATGAGACCGTACTATTCCCCTTGGCAGGCCCACAGGCAGATCAACCTCTTCCCAAAATTGTCTCTGTTTCGCAGGTTACCATTTATTTGCCTAATTTGGACTACTGTGTTTTAAATGAGAAATGTCCTCCATAGGCTCACAGTTAGACTCTTGGCCACAGTTGGTGGCATTTGGGGAGGTGGAGCTTTGCTGGAGGAAATACATCATGAGGGCTGGGCTTTATGGCCTTGCCCACCTCTCTCTCTCTCTCTCTCTCTCTCTCTCTCTCTCTCTCTCTCTCTCTCTTTCTCTCCTTCCTACATGTAGCTAAAAATTGGATCTCCCAGCTTCCTGCCACCACACCTGCCCACTGGTATGCCTTACCTGCCATTATAGATTCTCCCTTTGGAAGTGTAAGCCAAAATAAACTTTTTCCTGTGAGTCACTTCAGATCATAGTGCTTTATTGGTGAAATTATTAAGGCCACTCCACGTAGTTTAAAGGGAGGTTTATTTTGTGGGGTAACTTACAAATGAAGGGGTAGGTTGCAGGGTCTGGGAAAGGGATGGCGCAGTCCGGCAGTGTTCTCTGGAGAACTCTGCTCGGTCTACCTCCAGCGTCCAGAGTCCGGGAACCAAGAGAGAAACCTCTTCCCGATCCTTGGTCTTCCGCTTCCTCCTCTGCCCTGCCTTGTGGGCGTGACCATTACCGAAGCCTCAATGGGGGTTGGAACTTCCAGGCCAATGCTGGGATGGCTATCCACTACAGTGCTTTATCACAGTAACAAAGGGAAGGAATACAGCCAGTCAATCCCCCTCCCTAAACATCTGGGAACCGGAAAGCTCAGAAGATGCTGAAGCCACGCTTTATATGGTACTGAGAAGCAGCACACGCTTGTCCGTATATGGAAAGACATGCTGGTGGTAGCCCTGGTGGCCTGATTCTTTTTCATTTCTGAGACTTATTTCTGCCCTTAGCGCTTGAGTCTCTATGTGTCTGTATAATGAATTCCATGCTTAAAGCAGTTTATTGCACTAGTTAGTACTCAATGAATGTTAGCAACCATTATTCACTCGAGCCTACTAAATGATTGTGTTATTTCTTGTTTCTGGAGGACAGCTTCATATGTCAAATGCACACATTTTCCCAGTATCCCTTCTGCCCGTGTATTCTTCCCTTGTCTCTCTTCTCCTTGCAAGGTGATTCCTGTGTATATGTCAGAACTCAGCTCAAGTAAAAGGGAAGACAGAGGGGGCAGGGAGAAAAAAACAGGAGTAATAAAGAAAGTGAATATGATCATGTCTGCATGTGTGGAAATATTGGGAAAATATCTCAGCCCAAAGGCCCACAAAGGATGCCCTTCCTTGCTCTCCAGCATACTTGGGCATCCTCTCTGAGCACAGTTCTAGCACGGCATAATTTGCCAAATAGTTCTTCCTTCTCTATGTTAACTCTTCATGTAGTTAGTTTGGTTTTGTGTCCTTAGTATATGCAAATAAAAACTAAGTTTATCAAGAAAACATACTCTCTGCTTCCAACTGACAGAAATCTGAGACACATTATCCCAAATAATATTCTTATTATTCTTTTCTTTATGATAATTAACCCTAGAAATGTGTTTTGGCATAACACTTACTCCCCCTGCCTTAGTAAATCAAGAACCACATGTGAAAAAGACAAGTAGCCCTTTGATGTTCCTAGGATAAAGTCCTGATACATGTGCAAAGTACACAGATCTTCACCTTCCTGTCTGTCAAACTAATTTCTTCTTTAGCAGTTCAGGGAGTGTCTGAGGATCAAAACTGTAGGGTCTTCTGTGGGCATGCTCACAATAAGAGAGAGGAAGCT
This sequence comes from Onychomys torridus, assembly GCF_903995425.1. Taxonomy (NCBI): domain Eukaryota; kingdom Metazoa; phylum Chordata; class Mammalia; order Rodentia; family Cricetidae; genus Onychomys; species Onychomys torridus. The sequence continues at coordinate 120,909,165 of NC_050444.1, forward strand.
TTCCTTGGCTCATTCACTGGTAGGAGTGTGGTCCTCAGAGTCAGGGAAAAGGAACTGGGGCAGGAAGATAAACAATGATGCTCTGCTCCAGCCACAGGCTGGGTGCTCTTGCAGGTGTTTGCCTGGAGACTCTCCTGAGTCACATGAGCATGGGACCACTTCATGCAATAATTCCCTTTGAAGAACCGAGCCTCAATGACGTCAGTGACTTGCTGCCATTCAAGTCACATGATTTACCCAGAAGGTAGAATCACAAGTCAACCTACACCCAAGAAGTGGCTCTAAGACCTAGTCTTTCACACAATTCCACCTTTGTAAAATAGTCTGTTATGGGAGTTTTAACTGCCTGCTCAGAGCATGAGTTATTCATGGCATTGTTAGTTTTCTCAGTTTCCTGTAGTTAACAAACATTACTTTTACAGTAAAAAAAAATTACAGTGTGTGTGTGTGTGTGTGTGTGTGTGTGTGTGTGTGTGTGTGTGTAAAGCAATCCCTTCACATCAATAGGCTTGCCGGGGGATTTTATTCTTTGAACAGCTAAGTGTTAATTATAAGGATCCTTATTTCTTATTAATGTGCAGTCGGAGATAGGATTCAGGCCATTTCCCCAGATTCTCCCTGTTAGTTATCAAACTAGCTGCCTAGATGCTTCTTTCCTGACACAGGTGACAGTTGTCTGTGCTTCCAATTTTGTGTTTTCAAAGCCCTCCAGGAGCTTCCATATGAGGTGCTTTTGCTATGTTTAGGGAGTCTCCCATCCCTTTGAGGCTACAGGTTCCTCATCTGCAAATGGGGATCAAAGCCCTCAGTTGGAAGCTGAGAGAGAACTAGATGAGTTGGTTGCAGGTACTCCTAATAGCAGTGACTCCCTACAGTCTGGGCACAGCAGCAGACAGCTCTGGAGTGCAAGCTGGGACCTCCCTGCATGCCAATTCCGCTACTTGTCATGCAGCTTTAGACAAACTGTTTACCTCCCTGCATCCTAGACTTCTTATCTTCAAACTGGAGATATATAACTGTACAGCCAGTGTGAGGCCAAAAAGGATTGTTGGAAAGAAGTATTTAGATCAGTGATCCCTCATTTGCTGGGACTAGAACAGGTGGCGCTGGCACTCATTTTTGTGGCTACTGTAACAGGAAATCAGAACCTGTATTTCACTGGACAAGAAAGATACTATGGAACACAGCCACTAAATAAATAAGTGCATCAGTTTCTGGGGGCACCTTTCAGAAAAAATAGGCTTCTACTCAAAAGCTGAGACAGAGATTTAGCTGATGCCATGTTCTCCCCATCAAGATATTAGAAGGTTGATCACTTCCCTTCTAAAGCTTTCTGGAAGGCGAGCTTATTTGAAGAGTATCTGTTAGTTATGTGGGAGGGATGAAGGGAGAGTTCCCTTGTACGGATAGAGATGACCAAGTATGCACCTCTCCCAGCTGCCAAAGAGAGGCACACTGGGACCTCCTTCTCAGCTTTTCCAGATGTGAGGCAGAAGGAAATGTGTGGACTTAAAACACTGTCAGCTATCAAATACAGAAGAAATACAACCAAGTACTTAATTGCAGCAGACAATTCGGGAGAGTCGTGAGTCCTATTTTTAAAATGCTGAATGATAGGGAGATGAATGTAGAGCCTGGGAGGGTGCAATAGAGGTGTGGGGGTGGTTCTGTTTCAGTTAGTATGGTCACTCAGGCTTCTCTAAAGGAGTAGCATTGAAATGGGTCCCCCTGAATAACATGAAACCCTGCCTGTTCAAGAGGGAGTGGCCAGGAGAGGTCATGATGCAAAAGTAGGCTTGGAGATCTCAATGAAACCTGACCTGACTGACACTATAAGAGTGTGGTATTAGACAGCAGAGAATGCATAATGTGTGAAGATGGTCAATGAGCACAGGGTTTATCAATGGGAAGATACCACTTCCCATATCCAACTATTTACAGAGCTGCTTCAAGGAAGACTGCAATGGGGTTTGGTTTGGCTCTAACTGGGAATCAAATTACAAGGAGCAGAATTTGTTCTCCACAGGAGCACACTGGGGAAGCACTACTGAGAGTGTGAAAACAAAAGCCACCTGTCACTAGTGATGATGGGTTTCTAGCTAAGGGGCTAGGGAAAGTTGACCAAGGTTCCTGAAGACTTCTAAGTTGTCTCTAGCTCACAGAATCTGTGCTTGGGGGACACATGGTCTGGAACAATGGGGAGGAGTATCTGAGAAGGAGACCTTTGTGTCTCCTTAGCTGTCCTGGTTGTCCTTGTTACCTATGCTGGCTAGCTCTAGCTTCCCTGTGTGCAAGGTCTCTCAAGAGCTGTGGGGATCTCTGTTTAAACACCACCATGATTGAAGCCTTGTCTAGTTAGTGGCTTATTTGCATGTCAAATTAGGGTTCAAAGAAATGCAAATATGCAAGCTTATTTGCTCAGATAAATTTGCTTTAGTAACCTGGAGGAAACAGTAGGGTCTAAAACACTCAAACTGAAATTAATGAGGCCACGGTGGCCTGTTGGCTTTCCTTCCTCCCACCTTTCACCTTCTCTCTCCCCATTTCAATTCCCTGGAACTCAGCAAACACTGCTGATCCCTGCTGTGTGGAAGTCATAGCAAAGAGCAGTAAACAGACCAGACAAAACCAACATCTTCGCTCCATGCAGAACCAGACAAAAAGAACAAAGAGGATGCTTAATACAAAGTTCTTAGTACAATAACAGATATAAGTAAGAACAGCAAATAAGCCAACAAGCAAAAAGTCAACGTCACCTACCCTTTATCTGACTATGTGGCTTTGGAACTAAAGATGAATTTTGATTGGCTGGGAAAACCAGAGAAATAACTCATCACACTGGCTTCCTTCCAACCACCATCTCCTTTGCCTTTAGCACAGGCATTGAACTCCTGGAGCAAAACCCCTTCTCACCCACCTTGTTAGTGCCACAGCATGCCACTAGGTAGGGATCTCAGTCACCAATACTGGAGGGGATGTATGGTTAAGTGAGTAATGCTTGAACTGAGGTGGGGGTGGCATTTCATCAGCATACCCAAGGTGGCATGGGCAGTGCTCTGGTAAAAGGCCTCCAGTGGGCAAGGCCAGAGGTAAGAAAGTAGCAATCAGTTGGCCTTCACAGCAGCATGACCTGTCCAGGGTGGCACTTAATAAGCGGGCTGCCTAGAAGGAACAGTGGGGGAGACTGTAAGGAGGAGGAGGCTCTGTGAGCAGCACTGAGAAATCTGGGGAGGAGTGTGAACCTCATTGCCTAGGAGCTTGGCAGCCAGCCCTTAGAAGTTTTGCAGCATCCGGATGACAAGATCAGAGTAATGTGGCTTCATTGTTCTCTGCCTGTCACTCTGGAAGCTGTGGCTGTCATTGGTGATTAAAGGACCAAGGAGGGAAAGATCTGCTTTGGAGAAGTTGCAATGACAGTTGACTTGTGGGGTGTGAACATGCATTCTGTACTTGTGAGGCAGGAGACCCACCCTGCCTTATGTCTTCGTTGTAACTTCTATATAAATCTCCCCTCTGCTTTCTGTGGAGCATGCCCTATTCTCCCCTTTTTAAGAATGTTGGGCTTTAAAATTATCCTCTGGCTCAAGTCTAACATCATCGGTATTTGGAGAATAGCCTTCCTCATGAATCTCCATGTCTGGCCTCAATTGCTTTCCTGAAGTCTCCTTTATTTCTCTTTCATGTGCCCCACCAGCTTCTAGCCCACACAGCATAACCTGCAGTTCTTAAATGCATGTATCAATTGTGTGGGTCTTTCCATCTTGTATCCTTGGTGGAGTAAGACAGACTCCATATCAGTAAGATATATTTGTATTACTTATGTATTTATTCTGTGTGTGTGTATCACTGTGTGTGTGTGTCTGTGTGTCTCTCTCTGTGTGTTTGTGTATGTATCTGTGGGTGTCTCTCTGTGTAGTATGTATCTGTGTATCAATGTCTATGGCTTTGTGTGTGTGTCTGTGTGGGTTTGTGTCTGTGTCTATGTGTCTGTTTGGTTGTGGTTGAGTATGTACAATGAAAGTAAAAACAACTTGTAGCAATCAGTGGGTCCTGCAGACTAAACACAAGCTGTCAGGCTTGGCCTCAAATACCTTTAGAGAAGGGGAGCTGAGTGAAATATTTTATACATTCAGCTCTAACGCCTAGGACCTAGTCACAAATCATGTCATGTTGTACTCAGTAAAACCCTAATGGGTGGTTGGATAATTAGAAGAAAGGTAGGGATGGATGGATGGATGGATGGATGGATGGATGGATGGATGGAAAGAAAGAAGGATTTCTGGTTTAAAAACAATCTATTGTAAGGAAACCAGGCTCATCATTTTAGTGACGATGAAGATACATTGAACTCCACGAGAAATACTCTAAAAGTGGGTACCACATCCTCCTGATCACTTCTGCATCTCAGGGCCTTAGTCCAAGGTCTCTCACAGGAAATATGACCCATGAATATCAGCTGAAGAAAAAGGCAAAAGAACAATAAATTGTCTATCTGGCATCTCTTTCATCTGTGTCTGTCTGGCATGGCTGCCCAGCAGTGAGAATTCCCAATAGCCAACAAGCTAAGTATCCAGTTCTCTTAGACTTCTAGAAGTCTATTATCTATAATTCAAACACTTGGTGTTAGGATACACACACACACACACACACACACACACACACACACACACACTGACTACTGAGATTACCTTCCAGGTTCTGTTGGTACAAATAGCTTCCTTAATTCAAATTTTATACAATCCTCTGGAGTTTGATCACTAACCATATCTCTGGTTCCAGGAAGGCAAATAGAACCATGATGGTGAACTCACTTCATTATCATTACTTCCCTGTAGTATTTCATGGGAATTCAAAGTCACATCTTATGATTACTGTCAAGTTGTTCTCACTACAAACAGAACATGAGGTCATGGATGTTTTAGTTACCTCAACTATCAATTGCACATGCATATTTCTAAATACATTATTTTCTACAAATATATTCATCAAGTAAAAACTAAACTATATCGCCTTTAGATAGTAACATGTTTGATGGAGAAAAACCAAAAAGAGAAGGTAGACGTGGGGTCGAGGTTTGAGGCTTTGGGGAAGGGCCTCATTGGGAAGGTGAGTGAAGGGACTTGAACAGAGGAATGAGGGGAAAGGCTGGTCAGGCAAAGGAAAGAGCCTGTATGAAGGCTCTGAACCACAAGCTGCCTAAGGGCCAGTGAATAGCAAAGGGAAGTATATAGCAAGCCTAAAACCTCCATGGATAATATGAATAAAAACTAAAAAGGTATATCTTATAATCAATAAACCAGTATTAGTTGCATCATTATGACAGGTATGTATGCCTGTGAGCCTCAGTCGTTTCCTCTATAAAATGGGAACATCACTTTTTCTGCCAAGAGCAAAGGAGTTTATATAATAATAAGCCTAGCGTGGAAATGATAGAGCCCTGATCCACACTGGCCTTGTAGTTCTTCCCAGAATGTCCCCACTCAGAGCCTCAGTTTACTCCTTCCATGGACAGAAGCCTGCAGGTTCCATTGTCTCCTGATATTCATTCTAATGACATGCCCCTCAGACTTGCACCCCACATCTACGTCACCTTCCCATTTGCTTTCAATAGTCCACAGTGAATGCTGGGGTCCGGGAGATTCTTCCATCATGACTGTGCCACTGGCTGCCAAGTGGAGAACAACTTGAGCTTTTGCAAACAAACAAAGCAAAACAGTTTCCAAGATGTAGGCCTTTTGTTTGTGTGAGCAGGGACATGAGCAAACACCGGCATGTTTCAGTTCTTAAGCAGCTTCTGGAGTAATTGCTGGCACTGCCTTCCTAATTACATAATGTCTGTCTTCTTTGGCAGTGACCTTAGTATTGTCTTTAGTGTGAAAAACGTCAAGTCTGGGACTCTACAACCTTATCCTTGTTGGCTATTTAAAAGTGTGCCTCTTTTTTAGTTCCACCCAGCCCAATTCCATTGTTCTTTTCCTGGTTGTCTGAAAATATGGTTTAGTAGATTGATAAAGGAAAACTTGTGGGTGACAGATTTTCTTGTTTCATAGATATTTCTTAATCACCAATTTTGAATCTAGGAGGGGACTAAGCCCTGGTGGTAGCAGAGCTATAAGAATATCCCCTGCCTTCCAGAAAGTTGGGAGAGGCAGACACGTAAGATACAGCTCCATCCTAAAGATTACAAGTCTTACAATTACAGTTGGATTCAAAGACCAACTTTATGGATTACCCAACTTCCAACTTCTTTTGAAACTGTGCAAGTTATTTAAATCCTCTAAAGCTGTCTATAAAACAGAGGACATAGTATCTAACTCCTGTGTGGTTGCGTAAGTTGAGTTAGCCAATATTTCAAAAATACTTGACATTGTATGCAGTATAAAGCACATATTAAAATATCAACAATAGAGACTGGAAAGATGGCTCAGTGGTTCTGAGTTTTAGTGATCTTGCAAAGGAGCCAGGATTCAGTTCTCAACATCCAAATGGTGACTGAAAACCACTCCTAACTCCAGTTCCAGAGGAACTGATACCCTTTTCTGAACTCCATGGGCACCAGGCATGTACATGGTATGCAAACATATACGCAGACAAAACATTCATACACATGAGATTTTTAAAAATCTTTTTAAAAAATCAACTGCTGTTATTATTACTAGTATTATGATATAGGTGAATGACCAATTTCTGGGACAGAGCAACATGAAGTTCACATAGAGGCTGGAGCCACGGACACATGAGCTTTGCCAAATGGTCAAAGAGAAGGGAGACACTCCAAACACAATGGATAAGAGAGCAGAAGATGGAGGTGGGAGGTGGAAGTCCATCACCAAATATATATTGAATTTCTACTAAATGCTAGGCATTATACCAAGTTTTAGAGAAGAGGGTGAATAAGATAAGGTTACCCATCATAAACTAAAAAAAAAATAAAAAATAAACAAGAAAATTAATAATGAAGGAAAATGTATTGAAATTTTCTGGGATAGAAGTGGACTGATTTAAAATAGAGCTATTAAGCCCTTTTGCTGGTGGTGATATATATATATATATATATTTTATTTAAAAATTTATTCCTCTCATATTATATAGTACATCCCAACCACAGCCTTACCTCCTCCCAGCCCTTCCTCACCTCCCTTCTCCCCCAGATCCAATGCTCCTCTATTTCCTTTCAGAAAAGAGTTGTCAGGCTTCTTAGTCATAAAAACCAAACTTGGCATAACAAGATGCAATAAATCTAGGAATATATCCTCATATCAAGGCTGGACAGAGCATCCCAGTAGAAAGGAAAAGGCCCTACAAGCAGGCAAAAGAGCCAGAGACACCCCCACTCCCATTGTTAGGAGTCCAACATGTAAGAACTACAACATGTATGCAGAGGATCTGGTACAGACCCATGCAGGCTCCATGCTTGATGCTTCAGTGCCTGTGAGCCCCTATGAGCCCTGCGTAGTTGATTCTGTGCACCATGTTCTTGTGTCCTTGAACCCTCTGGCTCCTACAATCCCTCCTCCACTTCTTCTGCAGAGTTCCCCAAGCTCCACCTAATGTTTGACTGTGGGTCTCTGTATCTGCTTCCATCAGCTGCTGGGGGAAGCCTCTCTGAAGACCTTTGGGGTAGGCACTGATTCTATGACTATAGCAGAAAATCATTAGGAATCATTCCATTGACTTTTTTTTTTTTCTGTCAGTCATGTTTGGTTCTACTCTTGGACTCTGAGCTATCCAGCTTCTGGATCCTGGCCATGTAGGCAGTGTTGAGCATGGGCTCCCTCTCACGGTATGGGCCTCAAGTTAGAACAGTCATTGATGGGCCATTTCCATAAACTTTGAGCCACCATTGCCCCAGCCCATCTTGCAGGCAAGACAGGTGGTTGGTCATAGATTTTGCAGCTGTGTTGGTATTCCAGACCCATCACTGGGAGCCTAGCCTGGTTACAGAAGATAGCTGGTTCAGGCTCCATATTACCCATTACTAAGTCTTCACTAGGGCCAACCTCATATGGCAGCATTAAAGTGTTCATGAATGGACTCTTTGAAGCTCTAAAAAACAGAATGAGGCAGAAGACAAGCATTGAGGAAGGAGGCTATGGCTGACTTTGCAATTCTCCTGGGAGATAAAATGATACAGAAGAGACATTTCTATGGATTTGCCAACATGGAAGGCACAGAGTGGTATGAACAGAAGCAGGTAGGCATGGGTTCAAACTGTGAGTGGGAATTGCAATGTGTCTATCAGGTTTTACATTTAAAATCTTGAAGCTAAACACAGATTATTACTGTTGTGAATCATAAAGGTAGGTATATGAATGTCTATCTCTTTATATTTGTGTTCTTTTTTAACTTCTACTCCCTGGAAAAACAAGCAGTGAAGAGTGAGTGTAGAGACAAGAAGAGGCATCGAGCTAAAACACTTTCAGAGCTGTGGAATGCTGACTCTGTGGTGGATGTTGGAGTCAGGAGAGATGTTTCTGTTTCTTTTAAATGGGAGAGATGAGAGCCGTATAGTGGAGGAAAAGGGTGTGTGTGAAGAACTAAAGTCCTTGGCAAGTAGAAAGGAGGGTCCCCAGAAGGTAAAAGCTTGCCTTTGAGGGGTATAGAAAACCCATGCAATGCAGGGAGAGGAAAAAAAGGGCACACAGGTACAGACAGTGGGGAAAGGTCTGTGTAATTTCTGTGAAAAAATGACAGACTGCTCAGTGACTTTTACTTCCAGCAGTGTTGAGCTGAGGTCAGTGGCTAACAGGGTGAGGGTGTAAGCAGTGGATGTGGATGGGGAGCTTAGGAAAGAAACGTGGACTGTTAACTCCAAGAAATGCAGAGTCAGAGTCCTGAGAGCCACCAGCCCAAGTGGGGACTGAGGATTTAGACTCTGGATCTAGAATGGCTTCTATGCAATCATGTTCTTCTGTCATCTCAGGGTGTCACTGAGGTTCTTAGACAGCACAGAGCAAATTCATAGGAGGTGGAAGTGCTGTTTTTAGGAAATGGATGGAGGAAAGTAAGAGTTACAGAGCATTTGTTTATAGGTTAGGCTGTGTGCCAGGCACTTTATCTACAGTATTCTATAATGAGCTTTTAGCAATGAAGTGAGTGAGGATCAAAGAATATGAATAATATTTCACAGTTACTTGGTATATGTATGTGTGTGTGCATGTGGGCATATGTGTGCACATGTGCATGTTGTATTGTGCACACTAGATAAAAAACATGTGCTTTATTTGTCTAGCTTCACACATAAATACACATAAATGTCCATATATATATTTATACTCTGATGAGATTCCATCACTTAGGAATGGACAAACTGCCAATCTAGACAGGAAGATAAATTTGATATTCAAAGAGACAGAGGAAAGGTCATAAAACTTCAGCCTGTGAGCCAAGTCCAGTGTACTGCCTGATTGGTGTTACTGGAAATAAAGTTTTAGAGGACCACAGTCATGCCTATTTGTTTCTACATTGTCAGCTTTTCTGTTACAACTACCACAGAGTCAAAGACCACATCAAGGAAACAGCAACACTTGCATCCCTCCAGGCCCATCCTTTCCTTCCTCCCACAAGCATATTTTATCATCTTCTATGCACTAAACAGTATCCTGGGTGCTCAGAATACAAGAGACAATGTCACATTCAGATATTTTTGCCCTTGTAGGACCGAATTTTGCAAAGACATAAGAGTTACAATATGAAGTTAGATGAAGTGTCAGTGGTGCTGAAGCAGTGATAGAAAGTTTGGGGATTTAGCTCACTGGTAGCGTGCTTGCCTAACAAGCACAAGGCCCTGGGTTTTGTCCTCAGCTCCAAACAAAACAAAAAAAGAAAAGAAAAGAAATACAGAAATGGGAAGCGACACAGAGTGTCCTGCAGGCTGGGAGGAGGGCAAGACAAAGGATCTGACTACAAATAGAACCTTTCAAAATGTGATCCTTCAGAGTCTCTGAAGAACTTATTAGATATGTATATTCTTAGGAGTCATTTTTCTGATACTTCTTTTTTAAAACCAGTAGTATTTGGTTTCACCCTAGGACTCTAGGCTATCTAGGCCCTGGTTCTTGGTTACCCAAGCAGTGTTGGGTATGGATTCCTTCTTGTGGAGTGTGTCTTAAGTTGAATCAGACATTGGTTGGCTACTCCCACAAGGTCTGTGTCACAACTGCTCTAGCATATCCTTAGGATTCTTTTCCTCCTGTTGGGTTGCCATGTCCAACTTTTATATGATAGGTTTTGCTTCATCTTATTATATTTTATGTTGTCATGTTGGGTTGTTGTCTCTTAGAAGCCTATGTTTTTCAAATGAGAGACAGAAAGGTGGATCCAGAGAGGAAGTGAGGTGGGAAGGAACTGGGAAGAGTAGAAGGAAGGGAAACTATAATCAGGATATATTGTATGAAAAAAGAATATATTTTCAATAAAAGTAAAAATTTAAAAAACATATTCATGGGCCAGTCTGCACCTGCTGTTCCCTACTCTCAGGGCTAGACTCAGGGCTCATACACTGACCACCTCCTCAGGTGCTTCTTACACTTATTAGATCTTTGACCGACTGTGGTAGAAGTCCATTGGTGTCCAATTCCTGGAGGGCGTACTCTGTTACCTATAAGTGGATGGGGCATCCTCATAGGGAAGGGAAAAAGGAAAAGAAGTGAGAAGCTTCCTCATACTCAGGACAACTTAGAATTTATCACAACAGCATAGATTTATCTGGGCACACATGGAAAACCTATAGTGATATTATGGTGAGTGTGATGGCCCATCTATCTAACTAGAGAACCCCAAACTTAGAGACAACTCCAATGCATCTGGGAAACGGGATAGTTCTGAATGTATGGAGAATAGGAAGTCAGACTCCACTCATAGCCCAGCTCCCATGGCCTCACTTCCTAGTGAAGACTGTTAGAGTCTAATAAAGGCTTCCTAATAAAGACTGTTGAGCATTTCCGCCTGTTTCAGATTATGTGGTCTCTAATTATGCCATTTAGGGTGGAAATAGAATGTGTAGTGAAATGATGACAAAACCAGATAAAATTAACAGATAGATAATAGGGTGAGGTTAAGTGACCAGAAATAGCTTATGGAAAGTAGGGCATTATCTTCAATGTCAGAAGAAGGGTGATTATGTCTATGAAAGCAGGAGAAACTGTTTGACATAGGAAAGATAGCATGTCCATCCCTGCAGTAATGAGTTAACTGAGTTGGCTGGGATAGCAAATGCATGGAGTGTGGTAATAGGTAGTAAGCTTGGGAAGGTGGTTTAGGGCCAGATGGTGAAGGGCCTTGAATGCCAGCCTAAGGACTTTGGCATTTATCCTGGAGGCAGTAGGAAGCCATTTAAGATTTTTTTAATCAATGGGATTATGTGAATAAAGCTTCACTTTGGGGGAAATTAAACCAGGGGAAGAATGGAAGATGGTAATAGAAAAGAGAGACTATAGACACATTTTTCTTTGGGCTGCCAGCTCACAAAAAAAAAAAAAAAAAAAAAATGACACAGAGACTTCTTATTAATTATGAAAGCTCAGCCTATAGCTTAGGCTTGTCCTACTAGCTCTTATAACTTAAATTACCCACTTATATTAATCTACATTTCGCCTCATAGCTCTTTACTTCTTTTCCATCTTACACCTCCTGTTTCCTCTCTGTGTCCTCTGGCATCCCTCCCATGCCTAGGTTCATTTCCCCTTCTTTTCTCTCTGCCCAGAAGTCCCACCTAACATCTTTCTGCCTAGCTACTTGTCATTCAACTCTTGATTAAACCAATCAGAAGGCACCTTGGCAAAGGCACATCTCCACAGTGTACAAACAGATTATTCTGCAATGAGAGACTGGAGGTGAGGAAAGTCATTAGGAGATCATTGAATAGATTGTGAGAAATAAGAAATACTGAGGGCTTATGTGGAGGAAGCAATGGGACAGGAGAGAGAGAGGAGTAAGAAAGAACAGGAAATCTGTAGGGACTGCTAAGTGAATAGAGAAATGGGGTATCTCAAGGGGATGAACCCAAGATGATGCTGGAGTTTCCTACCTGGATAGCCAGGGTGGCATTAGACTGATTTATAGAAACTGGGGAAATGAGGGTAGCTATGTGGGAAGTGCTGTGGAGTCTGGTACAGGCCAGCTAAGCAGGTGGTTACAGTGGAGGAGCTGTGGGGGAGGTCAATGATGGCAAAATAGGCCTTCTGAGTTCGCCCTCTGTTCTAGATTCCTTCTGTTGCTGTGATTACAAGACCATGACCAAAAGCAAATCGATGTGTATTTACTCATACAAGTCAAAGTTCACCACTAAGAGAAGTCTGGGCAGGGACTTAGAAGAAACTGAAACAGAAACCATAGAGGAACACAGTAGCTGCCTCATTCCACACAGGCCAATGCTTCCTTTTACAGTCCAGGACCAACTGCAGAGTGAATGGGACCACCTAAGGTGGAATCACCATACTACATCCATTAACAATCAAGATGATCAAGTACAGACTTCAGAGGCCAGTATTGTCTGGGAAATCTCTCAATCCAGACGTCTTTCTAGGCTATTTCAATTGACAGTTGAAGTTCAGTAGGCCAACGGCAAGACAAAATGACCAATGATGGCTCCTAATATGATAATTGAGATAGTTCTATTCTTTTTCAACACACACACACACACACACACACACACACACACACACACACACACATCAGACTCCTTCTCAGTGTATATATGTTGGGAACAAAACCTTGAGCAACAAATGTATGTGGATACTGGGTTAGTTTACTTTACTACATGTAGAAAAGTTTGTGTCAAATATCTAGAAGATGGGGCAGCATTAACATCTACTGACAAAGTATTACAAGTCTACTGGAGTAATAGAACTGACCAGGAAAGAAATTTGTTTTCATTCCCATGTTCCATTTCTAAATATGTTTTAAAACATACCTTCAATGCTTCAGAGGAGAGTATAGACAAGCTGAGGATGGTTGTACTCTCCCACTTCTTGCTTCCTAGTTCCTTCTGTTATTTCTCAATAGTGCAGTGCAAAAGCCAATGACCTTGACAGCCATGCCAAGCTCCCGACTCTGGCCCATCATGAAAGGCTTCTCCGAAGTGAAAAATACCAAGGTAGAAGCATACTGAAAGGTCTCTATTGTTCCACAATTTACTTTTTGGTGGGAGAAGAAGCTGCTTAAGAAGCTTGGTCATTTCAAAACTAAAAGCATTAAAATCACGACATGAGTTTAGTCTAGAAACCTAGATAATTATGGAAGCAATCAAAGCACATGAGCATTTGTGATAAACACTTTTGTCCTCCAATGGCACCCTCCTGTAGGACCCTACCACCTCTCTCCCTGACCTCCTCGGGGACAATCCTACTCACCCTGGAGCTCTAGCCTGGTGTCATCACGTGATCTCAGACTTGACAGAAAGTTCTCTAGGGTTTGAATCCTGCTTCTGTGATACATTAACTGTGTGACCTTAGGCAAAACTCTTAATTTCCTTGAGATTCAATATTCTCATCTGTTGTTATGAGAATTAAATTAGCTAATGAGTGAAGAGTACTCCATAGGGTGCTTGGCATGCAATGGATCCTTGTTTTCAAAAAACTTTTTACTTTATAGCAGTTCCATATTTACTAAAAATGGCAAAGTTTATAGAATCCTCATATAACCTAAGCACATTTTCCCCTAACATCAATTTTTTTTTTCACTAGTTTACTATGTGTTACAATGAAGCCATACTGATGCATTATTACTAATCAATGTCAATACTTTACTTGGTTTTCTTTGGGTTTTATCTAACTCCTTTTTGGTTTTTTTTCCCTGCCCCAGGATCTCATTTAAGATAATCCATTATGGGGTTGGGGATTTAGCTCAGTGGTAGAATGCTTGCCTAGCAAGCGCAGGGCCCCGGGTTTGGTCTCCAGCTCTGGGAAAAATAAATAAATTATAAATTATAAAAAGATACCCCATCACATCTCATCATCAAGTCTCTTTATGCTCATGCTGGTTATGACAGTTTGTACATTTCTCTCTCTCTCTCTCTCTCTCTCTCTCTCTCTCTCTCTCTCTCTCTCTGTGTGTGTGTGTGTGTGTGTGTGTGTGTGTGTGTGTGTATGGCATTGCCTGTTTGAAGGGCGTCTTGTAGAATAGCCTTCTACTGAGAGAGGGTATCTTAGAACTGTATGTCTATTCTGCAACTTGGACCTACCTACAAATAGTAAGGAATGGGGGTATGGTATGGTATGATCAGAGTTATTGGCAGATCATTTTGACACTGTGCAGATAATAGATGGGAGATGTGAGGCAAGATACAAACAGGAGAGTTAGAATCTAGATATGGTGGTCGACATTTGTTTTCTCAGCACTCGAGAGGCTGAAGCAGGAGTCGGTGCAAGGCTGACCTAGACTGCAGGGTGGGGCCCTCTACTGAAGACCATTTCCCCCTGAAAGAGGGGCCTAAGCCAAGAGAGTGGTGGCTCAAATGAGAGTAATTAGTATGTGTTAATTTGTCAGAACCTAGACAATAATAAACAATGAGACTCTTATATTTCTCTTTCTCTCCAAAAAGTATAGTCTGAATCCACTAAAAGAGAAGGGATTCCAATAGACTGCCCTAGGGAAATGTTCATGATCACCCTATGATGTGAGTCTTTAGAAACCAAGTTTACCAGAAGAGGAGCAAAGACAAGCATAACAGCATTTATATATGATGGTAGCAGCTTTCCTGTGCAAGAGTAATCAAAGGCAATTATTACTACAGGATAATGAATATGGGATTTGGAGGCAAGCCAAACAACACTGCATTCCACTTCCTCTCCTTTGCTGAGTTAGCTTGTTCTGTCCCAAGTTTAGGTCTCCTTCTTTGTAAAGTGAGGAAAACAGTAGTACCTAGCTCCTCCAACTCTAAGGACAAGAGCTGACACACTGCCACAGATCGAGGTGCCATCTATTATTATCATAGTCAGACAGTTCCAGGTTTTATTTTGTATTTTCTCATTAAATCATTCTTACTTTCTCAGCTCCTTTTAGGGGTACATTTTAGCATTTCCTCTTTGTACCCAGGAACTTAAGACTTGGAGAAGAGAAAGAATTTACTTCAGATTAAAGCACTTGCAGAGCAGGTTTTGGATTTCAAAGTCAGACCTTCTCCAGTAGAGTTGCAATGTGCATGAACAGAACCAGGGGAAACCTGAAGCTAGCCGTTGCTCAAGTGCATCCCTTCCTCATTTAATAAATACTTATTCAAAGTGCCAGTCGATGGTGAACATTAGAAATGACCAGGAGAGAGGACACAGGGAAACAACTTACCATTGTAAGGAAATGCACTTACCATTCCATTCTGTGTGAAGAAATATGTAAACAAGCATATGTAAAGCAGGGCATTGAATATGTATGATATGATAATGTGGAGGGGGATCCTCTAGTTGTTCAGCTTGAAAGATTCTGCTTTAACTCTTTCACATGTAGCTGTCTTACCACAGTGGCTATCTATTCTCCACTGGTACCATGGGAAGAGCAGTGAGGACAGAAAGTTAGGTGGTATGGTACATAAATACAAGCACAAGGTTCCATCTGACACTGAAGTGCCAGTGTTTTAAGATCATGTATGGTTGTTTTTGGTGGAAGGAGGAAGTCAAAATGCATTTATAAAGGACAAACTATAGGCAAATCAAGTTCAAAAGATAGGACTCATCCTGCTATGCATAGGTTTTGAAGTGTTTTAGTGTCTTCTGACATTTTCTCTGCCAGTTAATTTCACATTTCAAAATAAAATCAGGCTACTCTCAATGAGAATTACATTACCAAAGGCTCCTTTGAGGTATGCTTTTTGATATATGCATTGCATTCTATTGTGGGACCACAGCACCCTTTATTTAATCATTCTATAACTCAGGTTACTTCCAGTCCTTTGGCTGATCAGATATCTACAGTTTGGTTCCCACCTAATCCTCTAGGAGTATTGTCCTCCCAAACTAAATGGTTTAAAGAAGCCTTTAGTATTTTATTGTGCTTCTGTGGGGTGATTAGAGAGCTGCTGGTTTAACCAGAGATCATTCAAGCACTGGCTTTGGGTAGAAAGGGCCATCAAAGTTGGAAGGCTGAGATGGTGACATTCATGGCTGCCAGCTGGTGTTGACTGAGTGTGCGGATAATTCTATGACACCTTTTGTTCTCCAAAGAGCTAGGCTGACTCTTCCATGGTGGCCTTGGGATAGCATTCCAACAGTGCCAAGAACGTAAGACCTCTACAGCTCTCATCTCTATAGCTAGTCCAACATCACTTCTGTCACTGTCATGGTTTTCATTGAAAACAAGTTGCAAGATCTGTCTAAAAACAGGGAATGGGGTGGGTAACATGTCTCATAAGATAAAGATGATTTCTGGCAAGTCTGGCTATCTGAGTTCCATCCCCAGGACCCACATGGTAGAAAGCAAAAACTGAACTGACAGTTGTCCTCTGACTTCCACACATGTGCATGTGGGTAGACACACATGCACATGCTAAATACTAATACATAAAAATGTAAAGACATTTTACAGTTTTTATTTTAAAGAAGTAGATTCTGCCTGTGGGTAGCAGGAGTGTCAAAGCCACATTTGGAAGGGGTGCCTATGCTAGGATGTAAGATGGCTGTAGCCTTTAGTCCATGATGAGAATGACTCCACAGTAGGATTCAATGAATATTTTTCTAGGTGATTATGAGAGTTCAATGTGGTCAAAGCCTTACAAAGGCTAGCCAAGTATTCTACTCCTGAGTTATACAACCCAGCTTCTGCAATAAACATTTTACAAATCAAGTTTTGTTTCAGAGTCTAAAACAGTATTTTCTTGAATGAATTTGCAGAATTTAATTTGCCAGGCCAGCAAGATGGCTTAGTTGGTGAAGGTGATAGCAACCAAGATTGAAGATCTGACTTCAATTCCTTGAGTCCATATGGTAGAAAGAGAGAACCAGCTTACACAAGTTGTCCTCTGACTTCCATATGTGTGTTATGGCACAGGCACATGCACACATGTGCACACAGACAAAGAGACCCACATTGAAAACATTTATATTGCTGTTGCTCTTGGTTGCCTCCAAGAGGTTGAAGGTCAACCTTATTGCTAAAGACACCATGCACTTCATCATAGGATCCAGACCATTTTAACTAGACCTGACCTGAAAGGCTGCTCCCTGAAAACTAGTTTTCATAGTACCAGAAGTTGCTGTGCAAGCTTCTAATGAAGGGATGCAACCAACAGTCCTAGCCAGCTATGATGCATATGAACTAAAACAATGACCAGCACGACACAAAAATCCTAAGGGTGCAATAATGGCACTCATTTCTCAGTGGTAACCAATAGCTCCCTAATTATATTCAAGGCCTATTCAACAAGAATGAAATCATGTCTGGTGATAAAAACCTATCCAACTACCCAGGGTTAGTGAGGTCATGAATTTTGTAGGAGAACCTGAAACTGACACTTTACTAAACCAGCATAATTCCTAACTTCATTTTAAATATTTATCCTTCTAACCATAGATAAGTGCAGCTCTTACCTCAGCAAAGAAACCTATCTTTGCATCAGACAAAGGATAGATGAACTTGCCAGTGAAAGTGAGGGCAAGCAAGCAGAAAGCTTCCTTCTTCCATGTCCTTTTCCATGGTCTACCAATAGAAGGCATAGCCCAGATTTAGGTTGAGTCTTCTGATATAAAATGATCCAGACATAGGGAGAATTTTTCAGCTCAAATAATCCAACCAAGAAAAATCTCACAGGGGTGGCCAGATTCTTGGGTTTTAGATAATTCCAGATGTAGTTGACAACCAATATTATCCATCACAAGTTCACCCCTTGTTAACTTGACACACAATCATATCTCCTGTCATTCTTAATTTCCAATGAAAACAATAACCAGATCATAGACCATTACAGAAAACCACAAGCAATCAAACAGCAGAAAATAAGTGATCATATAGTATCCATCTCCAATTACAACGTAACTCCTGCTCTTAAGGCTCGGGAACATCAGGGGAGAGAGAGGGTAAACATATTCCAAGAGACAAAGGAATAGATTGTCTGCTGTGAAATTAGCTCTCCTTGAAATGTTAGAGAAGCTACATCTATGAAGTCTCAGGAACGTGATGGCCTAAACAAAACCTGAACCAAACAAAACCATGAATATACATGCTAACATGGAAGAGGAAAAACTCATAGATCTCCACCCTTAAACAAATGTTTATAGGCAACTAAGAAATGCTGAGAGCAGGAAAGATAGTCCCCCCCCCCCAGGGAAGGGACCCCCAAATGTTTATCCAAGTGGTCAGTCCTGAAGTCGTGTACACACAGGTAACATAATACGCATTGTACAGGTGGTTTCTATATTGTTAGGGAAGAGAGAGACTTGTACCAACAACTAAATAAAAGAGATCCTTTTGAATTTGAGAGAGAATGGAAGAGTGGTAGATGGTCAGAAAGGGTTGGAGGGAGAAAAAGAACAGGGAAAATGATGTAATTCTATTTTAATTCCAAATAATAATTTGGCCAGATATAAAAAATGGAATGCATACAGGCTCTAAATTCAAAGGGGCTTGTCTCCCAAATGCTTGTAGATAAGCTCCCACTGTCAGAGGGCACCCCAATTGCCCACTCTAACAAATACTGTTCAAATCAAAGCAAGATTGTTTTTTCTTCAAAGAGTAAAGCAGTTTAGTAGCAATGAGTTGGACTTTCCCGTGTCTGATTAAGAATAAGTTTCTCCTTGGCATAAATGAAATCTTGGGTGAAGAACTGGAGGCAGAGCAGACCTTAGATCCATCCACCACACAAATCCCTTGTGATTTGAATATATGAATTGGTTGAGATATCCTGATGGCTAACAATATGCCTTCATGTTAGCAATGACAAAAAACCTAATAGCCAGGCATGGTATTAAAAGGAAAAAAAAGTAGGGCTCTTTTTTTTCGTGTAATTGAATTCTTCAATCTTGCACTGTATTCATTGAGAAGAACTCTTGGGATGAATTTCTTTGAAATCTCTGCTACTGATTTTATTTTCTGATATGTTGACCTTCTTCATCTCCAGACATGTTGCGAGATTGGCAGGCTTCGTTTTCTGTGCATCAGATACAGCGAAAGCTGTGGTAAGGCTCCTGTTGTTGAAATTTATTCAGTGTGGATGCTAATGAAGAATGTTAAAGCCATCTAGCCTGGTTCCTTCCTCTTTTTCTCATTTCTCTGTAAGGGAAAGAAATTGCATCTACTTAGCAATGAGAACAAAAATACAACCATGACTGCTTGTTTTTCAGGACCTAGTCTAGTTTTCAGCTCACTCTGCTTTGTTTTGAGAAGCAAACTATAAATTTGTGTCAAGGATAGAGGTGATTATTACTTTTATTAGTTGCGATGGAATGGATAAATATTGTACTGGTAATTACCCAGTTTAAGTGTGCATTTCTACAATGCATGCATATACCATTTATCAGGCATCAACAATGTGAAAAATACCAATCTAGGCATGGGCAATGTAAGTATGAATTAGTTATGACCCATTCCTTCAGTGTAGCTCACAGTGAAATGTAAAGGATGGACATGGACCAAATTGATTTCCAGTATTTCACTTGGAAATATGTTTAAAGTAAAGGCTGCTTTGAAATTGGAAGTGAGAGAAAGAGGCACTCCCTTCTACTCAAGCAAAAAGCATAATGAGAAGTGTATTGTCTTTGTTTTCCATCTCACCTTTTTGTTTTGTGTTTTCTTTTGTTTATTTCAAAATAAGGTTGTACTATACAGCCCAGACTGACATCCAACTGGTGTTTTTCCTGTCTTGAGGGTATGCAACACCATACCTGGGGAGGAAGGCATTCTTCCTAGATCTGCTTTGTGTGCATTGAACTAGAATCCCCTGCCAAGCCTCATGTTAGTCAAGGCCCCACCTCCCCGGGTTTGATCCCATGCCTTTAGAAAATCACCAGTCCTAGGTGAGCTTAGCCCTCTCTGACTTGGTGTCAATGGCATGCAGGAGACTCCTTGTAGTAAATATTTCTCCATCCTCCTTCAATTCCTAATTCCTCCCAAACTATTTCCTAACCTCTGACTCAGCAACTGTTTCTGCCTTCTCTTTTATATGTGAAATAAATCCATGAGGCGAGAACTCCCTCACCTCCTCCCACTGAACACACACTCCTAAGTGAATGTCCACCTCCTCCCCTCACTCTTTCCTACCACAAAAAGGAGTGTGCTCTGAGTGTCTCGGTGAAGGCCAATTTCTGTTTCCACATCAATCCTTCCTATTTTCCCTTTTGGCACATTCTAACCTGGTTTCATTTTGCATCATTTCATTCCAACAGCTCTCACTGGACACATCAAGTGGTCTTGATGTCATAAAGCCTGCCTCAGTACCCTTCTTGGCTCTGTCATAGCCATCTTTTCCTTCTTTCACCCCAGGGGACATGATTCTCTTGGTTTGCCACTCATATTGGACTGTTCTTCTATGCCTTTTCAAACTGACTATTGAATAGTACTGTGTATTTTTTTATATTTAAAAAGTTTTTTTTTAAATTTTATGTTTATGTATGTGCCTGAGTAGTGTCTGTGTGCCATGTGTTTGTAAAAGCCTAAGGAGTGAGAAGAGGGCATCTCCTAGAACTGGAGTTACAGGCAGTTGAGAGTTTTGTATGCATCCTGGAAACTGAACCTGGAACCTCTGTAAGAGCAGCAAGCGTTCTTAATCACTAAGCCATCTTGCCAGGCTCTGGTGTGGTTTCTTAAAACTCCCAGTATATTTGCTCTGCAGAATACCACATATGTACAGTCTCAAGACTCATCAAATTCCACCCAGACTGTATCTCCAGTGCAGTTTTCTTGAATCAGACCCACATTGAATCAGATCCACATTTCTGCTACTTCACTACTCCACAGAGGTCTCACAGCATCTCATACCAGCTTATTGAAAGCAGGACTTGTGGCTTGTTCTCCTCCAAAATCCACAATTTATAATTACATTAGACCCCATTTTTCCCAGGCTAAAAGTAAATTAAAATCCGAGTCTTCGCTTGCCGGGCACTTTTCCTCAAGCCTCATCTAACTCCTGAGCATATCCTCTAACTTCTCGCTCTAATTCATTTTGTTGCATCCATTTTTTCCACTTCCATCTCCACCCAAGCACCATCCACTGCCTTCTCCCTTCTAGGACTATAGTGGTGGTCTCTTGACTCTCATTATGACACCCCTACTTCCAGTTCACCTCCTATACAATACCAAAGTTTTTCATTTTTATAAATACAAAACTGATTGATCAGTGTTCTGATTAAAATCCTCAACAACTTCCTGTGGCTGTCAGAATGAAGGACATCTTCAACATTTCCTAATAACCTCTACATAGTATGACTTACTCTCCTCCCTCCCCACCCTGCTGGTCATTGCCCTTCCTTTTACCACTTCTTGCTGTAGGGGTGAGGCTAGCACCCTTTCTATTGGACCATCAGTTTGTCTTTAACTCTTTCTTAACCATCATAGTGTACACAGAAGGTTCCTTCTTTGGAGGAAAGCCTCCCAGAATCTCAAGACCAATTCACTTCTTTCAATGATATGCTCCCCAACACAATGCATTTTCGTGGCTACTTGATCAGTGTCTGTATCCATCACTTGAGTAGAAACTCCATGAAGGTGGAAGAGATTGTCCCTGTGACCTACTGCTGTTTTCCTAGCACTTATCCTAGTGTTTAAATGAGACAAATAAATGCACATATTGTATTAGAAAATAATGATTTCTAGAAAGAAAGTAGCACGGTGAAGTATTTAGAACAGTGGAGAGTGATATGTTGGGGGCTCTTTTATTCAGTGTCTAAAAGGCTGTTCGGAATAGAAAAGATTGGTCTGTGGTTACATTTGAACAGAGACCAGAATTAAGAGAAAAAAGAAGACTTGGAAGAAATTTGGGAGAAGAGCTCGCTGGGGTGAGGAAAGTTGGCATATGGGGAAATGGGTCTGGTATGAATGAGAGATAAGAGTTCATAGGGACCAAGGAGACAGTCCTGTCAGCTGGAGAGAAGGGAGGGCAGGTCAAGTACGACTGTGTGAGGATTCATGCTTCAGACCTGGACAGCATTTTTCATGACACACACAGGAACAAGTATCTTTTATTCCAATTCCAGTCTTAAAGGATTTGTCACCAACATCTGTGTAGTGCTCAGTGCACTGCATTTTCTTTCCATTTCCAGTTTTCTTACATAGAATAAATAATGAGAGTTTAGATTGTCTCTAACATTCTTTCTAGATCTAAAGGCCATTTCTTATGAATGTGCTTTGAAAGAACCACATGTTCTATCAGGTTCAGAGTAACTGGATTTATGTTGAGGTCTTTAATCCACTTGGACTTAAGTTTTGTGCATGGTGACAGATATGAATCTATTTGCAGTCTTCTACATGTTGGCATCCAGTTATGCCAGCATCATTTGTTGAAGATGCTTTCCTGTTTCCATTGTACAATTTTTTCTTCTTTGTCAAAAATTATATGTTCATAGGTGTGCGGATTAATGTCAGGGTCTTCAATTTGATTTCATTGATCCACATGTTGGTTCTTATGCCAGTGCCAAGCTGTTTTTATTACTGTAGCTCTGTAGTAGAGCTTGAGGTCAGGGATTGTGATGCCTCCAGAGGTTGTTTTATTGTACAGGATTCTTTTGGCTATCCTGGGTTGTTTGTTTTTCCATATGCCCAGACTCAGAAAAACAAACTCACTCAGAGGTGGATACTAGATGTAAAACAAAGGATGACTAGACTGCTACTCACAACTCCAGGGAGGCTACCTAGTAAAGAGGACACTAAGAAAGATACAGAGATCATCCAACGACAGAGAAATGGATGAGAACTACATGAACAAACTGGATGTGAGTAGGGGTAATGAAGGGCAAGGGTTGAGGGAAAGAGAGGTTAGGGGAGCAGGAGATCCCAGCTGGATCAATAACAGAGAGGGAGAACAAGCAAAGGGAGACCATGATGAATGAAGACCCCATGGGAATAGTAAGAAGAAAAGTGCTAGAGAGGTCCCCAGAAATCCACAAAGATACCTCCACTGTAGACTACTGGCAATGGTCAAGGGAAAGCCTGAACTGAACTGACTACTCTGGTGATTGGATGGCCAAATCCCCTAACTGTCATGGTAGAACTCTCATCCAATGACTGATGGAAGTGGATGCAGAGATCCACAGCCAGGCCCCAGGTGGAGCTCTGGGAGTCCAATCAGCAAGAAAGAGGAGGGATTGTATGAGCAAGAGTAGTTGAGACCATGATTGGAAAAAGCATAGGGACAAATAGCCAAACTAGTGGAAACACATGAACTATGTATGAACCAATAGCTGAGGAGCCCCCAACTGGATCAGGCCCTCTGGATAAGTGAGACAGTCAATTAATTTGAACTATTTGGGAGGCCCCCAGGCAGTGGGACCGGAACTTGTCCTTAGTGCATGAGCTGTCTTTTTTGGAGCCTGGGGCCCATTCAGGGACACTTTGCTCAGCCTGGGTGAAGGGAGGAGGGGACTGGACCTGCCTCCACTGAATCTACCAGGTTGAGCTGAATCCTCAGAGGACTCCTTGCCCTGGAGGAGATGGGAATGGAGGGTGGGTTGGGGGGTGTGATGGGGCAGGACAGGGGAATCCGTGGCTGATATGTAAAATTAAATTAAATTATAAAATTAAAAAAAAGAAAGAACCATGTGAAAGGTTCTTGCTTGTCACTGCGATTTTAGGCAAGCAACTTTTCTCCCTGGGTCTATTTGGGTTTGGGAAACAGGAATAGAAGAGTCCTCTCAGAATTGGTGTGACAGTCAAGAGACAGAATGACTGGGAAGTCTCTTTGTGAAGTGTAAAATGCTTCATCTAGTGTAAACTCACATCTAGAACTTATTGAAAATTTCCAGTCTCCTGGGTACTACTTTAGACTCTTTACATGGGCAATTTCATCCTAATAGCTATCTTAGGATACAGACCCATATATCTGAGAATAAGAAAAGCTCATGTTCAGCTAAATGGAAGAATTCATCTGGGTTGGTCAGCCTGCTTTGGTTCTTTGTTACAATGCAAAGTCTACCTTTGGTAGATGTGCGGAGTGGGTGGGTAGATGGGGAGCTATCTGAAATCCCCATTCCAGAGACATTGTGATGATGACAATGATACTATATGTTTTATTTCAGTAAATAAGACTCTTTGAATATTGTCTGTATCATAATGACTTTTTTCAGATTTTCACTAAAAAAGAGAAAAATAGAAATTGTCTCTGAGATCATCCTAGTACAATAATTATTCCTCTCTTATATCCGTTCCCTTGTCTACTGTGTACCTACTATGTGTTGGAGTTGACACCAACCAATTGCTAATGTGACAGAAAAGAGAGGACTCAACTTCTTGAAGAATATAAAGCTTCATAGTAGATATGGGAGCAATAATGGCATTGTCTGACAGTTGGGATAAGCAGAACCACACGCTATGTTCTGTGGGATCTAGAGAAGACTTAATAGAACACAAAGGGTCTTGCATGGGAAAGACTACTCAGAATTAAGATTCTTCTGTAAGTCATGGACTCCCCACCACTAGGGAAAGCAATATTTTCCCTGTCTAGTGTCACACTTCCTAAACCCTAATATACATAGTTGTTTCACATTTTAAAATCTGGAAAATGAGAATACATCCCAGAATTGCTGACCTCCAAGTAATCAGCTTCATTCACACTGCACAGCTGGCCAGAGCTGCTCACACCTCCATCACTTAACTCAGTCATGCCCACTGCCACTGCACCATCCACTCACTTTGATTGACAGCTGAAAGATCTTTAAGAAATATTACACCCTGATTCTGCTTTGAAATGAAAAGTTATTTCTACTCAGAGTGGGAAGAAAACACAGGGAAGCAAGGGCGGCATGATAAAGGCTACAAACCCATCTGAGGGATTTCTCATCAGGTCTAAAATAAAAATACTAAGTGACAAGAAAGTGTTGTCATAGCTTTTCATTGACAGCCTCTTCCTTTTTAACTTGTGGCACATGAAAGACTAGTACACCTTGTAACTGATGCCTCTTAGGCAGGGTGACATGATGAATGTCAATTAATCTAGGCAAACCTTGTATTTTTAGAAGCTGTATCAATTTACATTGAACTCTGGGTTCACTTGATTTTGTACAAGCAAAACCAGTTTTATGAACTCCTGCCAACCTATTTCTATGTCACTCATCATTTGAATGGATTTTTCCTTCTTTCTTCTCTTCCCTCCCCACCTCTCCTTTTCCTCTTTCTCTTTCTCCCTCCTCCCCATTTCTTCCTACTGCAGTGACATCATGCGAAACTCAGCCCAGTATCCAGGTTGTTGAAAATAGCTCTAGTTTCCTTATCCCATGTATTAGACACAGCTTGTGTCATCATAGTGATGGCTCCTGGTCACCCAAGGATGATCTTATTATCTAAGCATGTTATTTATAAGGAATTTCACAGCTGAAGTGAGGTACAGAATGACCTACTCTAAAACAAGAACGATTAACAAGTTTGGAGCATAGCCAGGCTTGAGAACAAGGTTGTTATTGGCATGATTTTAATCATGATAGACAATTAGCCAGGCTTAATTATATTGAGACGGAAAACCAGAGTGAGCGGCAGTAATGGATTTCTCCAGGAACTCTCCTGTGTCTCCAACTCAAGCTGGCTGACCTATAAAGGGTGTGAAATGATAAAAGATGTTTGCCCACATGGACAGGCTGTGTTTACCTCGAGGAGCAGCCGGCATGGGGAAGGGGCTGAAGGACTCCCTCCCTCTTCTATGGGGACCTATCACATGTACAAACGGGATTCTCCAGCTCCACTGGCATTTTCCCATCAGCAAAGAGATGCAAAAGAGAGGAAAACATCTTTAAGCTGAACTTGGGCACATTAAATGTTAATGTGATTATGTAGCTGGGGATTCTTTAAATGTCGCCCGTGGCTGAAGTATTACTGCAGTTTTGTGTTAGCACTTTTTGGTGTTATGAAAGCTTAATATTTTCACTGACTCTGTCAAGCCCAAATAGAATACCCAGAACTTCAATAGAATCCGAGAGTGATTAGAATTTGAAAAAAAAAAATTAACAATTTGACAGTCCTTGCCTCTAGGTTTGGAAATGGAATTTAAAAGAAAATCTTCCCAAAGTCTCTAGTCTCTTTTTCCATTATAGATTTTAATTGACTTATTATAATTGAAACATGGAAGAAAGAAAAGTTCTGTGGAATAATTGAAACCTCTGAAGTTTGTATAGTTCTTTAGCCTTCCTGAAGTATACTGATATTTAATCTTTATACCAGAGATAGACATGTGTATACACACAGGTGTGTGC
Organism: Onychomys torridus; assembly: GCF_903995425.1. NCBI lineage: Eukaryota > Metazoa > Chordata > Mammalia > Rodentia > Cricetidae > Onychomys > Onychomys torridus. The sequence continues at coordinate 120,935,477 of NC_050444.1, forward strand.
ATGAGAACACACACGGAGAAAAGTAATAATCTATTGTCCCATGATAAAAATTTAAAATGACAAAGCTGAAGTTTAGGTAATGGAATGTCTACATCAAGTAATGGAAATATACACAAAGCCTCTAATTGCAAGTACAGGGTTAGGCTGATTTGGAAAAACAAAATAAAACAAAACAAAAAACGCCTAAGTAGGGATGCATCTAAGCTGAGTGAGAGCTTGGCTTTTCCAGTGTGGCAACCCCTTTAATGGGAAGGCACAGTCCGTGTTTATATCTGAGTCGTGACTGTATCAGCCTGCCATCTTGGTCCATAGTCTACTTCCTGCTTTCTATCACCTAATTCCTTCCCCTGAGTATTCTCATTGCTTCCATTTATTTATAGGATTTGTGTACTTGGTGTTGAGAATATGAAGAAAGATATGCTATAAAATCCAGCCCTGTACCATGATTTCCAGCAGCGCATTCATAGTAGCAGAAAAGCAGAAGCAAGCTAAATAACTGGATAAACAAAATCACATGGACATAGACACACAGGACTGTGTACAATCTTCTGTCTACTAAGGATAAGCATTTGATATATGCTCAATGTGGATGAATATGAGGACATTATTCTCAGTGAGTTCAGCCAGTCACAAAAAGACAGTCTCTAAATATCTTTGAATGAAGTTCCTAAATCAATCAGGTTCTCAGGGTCCTCCACAGTGGTGAAGTGAAGAACCCAGGAGAAGGGATTAGAGAGTTCCTGTTGAGTGGATACAGAGTTTCCATTTGGAAAGATGTTAATGTTCTGGGGTGGATGGTGATGCTTGCACAATTGTCACTTGTACTGGATCACACTCTTAAAGTGGTTAAAATGATGCATTTGTACAACATATATGTTATGGTAATAAAAAGTTTCATATATTACCCTTTAGTAAGTCCCCACTGTGTACCTGATGCCCAATAAGGAAACAAGCCAGAGCATGACATGAGCTCTGCTAGTGACAACACAAGTCAACACAGAGCTGTGGAGCAGAGTTTACACCCAGTGCAAGAGTGAACATGCAAATTAAGAATAACTCAGTGTATGACAAATGCCTAAATGAAGAAAAAAAGAAAGCTCAATGTCTCCTAGCAAAGTTGAGGAACAAAAATGGCTGACCATTCCATGCAAAATCTGCAGGTGCAGATGGAGAGCTTGGGAATGCATTTAGTTACGTTCATGTTGTGATAAAACCCCATGACCGAGGCAGCTCATGGAAGAAACAGTTTATTTGGGTGTACAACTGCTGCATTGGAACTAGTGCATACTGTGAAGATAACTAACGCTTTTATATAGCAACTCTGTGAGGAAGATACTGGTATCTCTACTTGAGCAGTGTGTGAGCTGAACTGAGAAACAAATTCATGAAGATGTAAAGGAATACAGTCAGAGGCTGCAGCCATAGCCATCTGGCTTCTGTGTTTGAGGGTACAGTAGCTCTGGATGAAAGACAGAGCCTCTGTACGCTACTTTTCTATCGTTCATCTACCATTCTCTACCCTAGCCTAATGAACCCAGACCATATGGATCCAGAGCCTTCTTGCAGTAAAAACCTTTCTTGCATGTGATGAGAAATTTCCTTAGTATAATGAGTCTATGAAAGCTACCGAACTCCCAGGTCTGAAAGTCTCCAAACTCAATTTTATACTCAACACAAACTAAAAATCTATTGCAGCTGTTTCTCTAAGAGCTATGCATTTCTGTTCCATCATCCCTCCACCTTTGATATGGTACTGAGAGAGTAGGAGAGACGTAACCCAAAGCCCTGGCCTTGTTTTGAAATCCAAATGCATTGATTAGATACCATCTTCATGACACAGGTAACAGTTTGGCTTTTTGTTAAATGAGTAACAGTTTCTAAGAAAAATGTGTCATCTCCAGTTATTAGTATGCATCCACTAGTCTGGAAGCTAAGACTACAACGTTCTGCTGTATGATGGTGACAGGGTTTAGAATAAAGCCATCACATGGAATTTTATATGTCTTTTTTTAAGTTCCAGAAAACCCTAGAGTTTAAAAAAAAAAGTTCAAGAAACCCACACATTTGTCTATACTTAAAATACTATCATAGAAAACTATGGTATGTAGAATTGATCACCACATTATAATTATTGATGCAACATGGTAAATAATAAGGTGAGCAATGGCTCAGGAGTCTCCAGGTGTTGGTCTGAGATCTTCATCTAGCTAACCTTGAAAGGAACCTGCTGGCAGCCCAGCTCCATCCTCTAGGACAAAGCAATATCCACTAAGTAAATGAGTAAAATGATAAATCAAGGTGTTGTGTTTTAGTATGTTTAGGCTGCTGCCATAACAAGATGCCATTATTAAAATATCTTTTAATCAACAATAACACATTGCTCCCAGTTCAGCAGGCTGGGAAGCCCAGAGTCGAAGTGAGTAGACTGTGTCTGGTGAAGACCTGCTTGCTGTTTCACAGACAATACCTTCTCCAATGTGTCCTCATGTCATAGAGGAGGCACGGCAGTTCTCAGGGACTTCTTCCTAAGTATACAAATCTCATTCAAACGAGCTCCACTCTTATGACTTAGCCATTTCCCAAAGGAAGACTCCCCCTAATCCCGTCACACTGGCAATTAGATTTCCATGTACCAATTTTGTGGAAGGGACAGAAATATTCATAACTTGTTGGGTGAGTATTCTTTGAAATCTCTCCCACACATGGTGTATGACTCATACCTTCAATTTAGTTGCATTTACAAGGAAAGTATTTGGAGTAAAGAAGGAAGTTTGTCTCATTACAGTGCTTAATACATTTACTTGCAGAAAGAGCACAATTCAGTCCCATTTAACTAAGCCTTACATCTATACCTGTGCCAGATATTCCAGTAATCCAGCAATTGGACACAATGACTGAGAGTCATAGAGGTAGACACACCTACCATTGGAGCACAGAGGAGACTGTTCATTGCAAAGGAAGCTTTGCAGGCATGGTAGGAGAGGTGGAGTCAGCATGGGCAGTCAAAGGATTAAGACTTGATCTCTTGGGAGGGTATTCCAGACTCATTTTTTCTATCTCCAGTTTCCCAGAGCTGGTGCCAATGCTCATCTTTGTAAGAAGGTAGTTTGCCAACCAAGTGGATACAGTACCAGTGATGATCAGCCACCAGCTGAGATCAAAGAGCTGAGCTTTCTTTTTGAGACAGCTGTTTCTCGCCCTTCCTTAAGGACCTGGCCTTGGAGGTTTGCTTGTTTATTTTGTGGTCCCGCTTCTGTTTCAGTGCAAATAGTCTATGCACAGTGCAAAGACCAGCAGCATCTTCCAGACAATTCCCTGGAAATAAAACCATCAGATACAAAAGGACTGACAACAGCTTATTTTTGACCCTGGTCCCAATGGTCGTAGATTTGGAGAGCCAGGGTTTTAAAATATTACAGGTGGCTCTTCTTACATTCTCTTGGTTGCATATTTTTCTGCTAACTCTAAATTTGGGATTAGGTTTATGCAAAAGCAGGATAAAGGAAAGGTGACTCAGTCAGTTTCTGGCTTGGGCCAGTCAGCATGCATTTGTCACTTCTACATTTAACTGCAGACAGACTCTGTTTTGAGACTGGGGAGATGGGAAACCAAGACGACCTTTCCCAAAGTCATCACCTAGTGAGTGGCAAATAAGCCCAGCTGTAAATGTTATTCTCATGTAATTCCATGGTGCAGTACCTATCACATTTTGAATGTACATGCCAGTTGACTCTATGAGTCCATTCCAAGTCTGTCTAATTATACTTATATATGAACACACTTATTGGGATAACTAGATCTATTCAATAACAATAAAATATTCATCTTGTGAGTACATATTATAGGATTCTTATTACAATATTCATTATGATAGAGAAAGAAAGGAAATGTTCATCACTGTAGCAAGGTTAACTACAGGATAGCAATTCACTGTGAAATATAATTGAGCTGATAAAAGGTGGTGTGGATTCTGCGTATACTTTCATCTAGACTCTAGAGGGATGTGTATGATGTACTGTTAAATGGGAAGGAGAAGATCTACAAAGGAATCTACTATCACTTTTTTATTGCTCTCTCTGTGTGTGTGTGTGTGTGTGTGTGTGTGTGTGTGTGTGTGTGTGTGTGTGTGAGAGAGAGAGAGAGAGAGAGAGAGAGAGAGAGAGAGAGAAGAATGCCAACAGCAGGTTGCAGGTTGTTAGCCAGTGGGGTTGGGTGGAAGAGAATATAGCCAAGCCCAAATCTTTCAGTCAGTAACCAGGAGTTGAGTGTCAGAGACTAAGTAAGAAAGCTAGGTGCCAGCAGACCTTCTCCTTGAGACAGAGATAAGATCGGAAGCCAGATGAGGGTGGACACAGAGCTAGAACAGAACTGGAAGCAATAGACTGGCTTTAAATAATTGCTATGGCTCCTGGTAGTTCTCAGATACTCTCAAGGGCCAGGAGTGCCCAGACATGAACCAGGTTTTACCAAATGTACTGGCTAGGGACAGGCCAAAGATGAATCATGCTGCGAAGGCCCCTTGAAGCTAGAGGCTGTAAATGAGCATGTGCTAAGAGCCTTTATTATATCCTCGCAGGCCAGGGAAGAGGGAGAAGAGGCCTGCTCTCCACTTGTGTCTGCTCTTTTGCCATCATAATGTCCCTAAAGGCTGAGTCCAGACTAGATCTAGGCCACAACTCATCTTCACTCTCTGTATTCCTCCTGAGAAAATCTTTCTTTAACACCTTGGAGCCTCCTGTACCCTATATTAGCCACCAATCTCTCCCTTTTATTGAGCTCCGGGGTCTAGAAGTCTCTGTCTTCTTTTGTGTTTTTCCTTCCAGGTGTGTCTGTGACTCAGACTATCTTATGTTTCTGCCTAGTACTATCTCATGAAGATTGATCACCTCCATCTTCCGGAGTCTTCCCTTCCAAGTCTACCCACTGATGGCAATGACATTCCCCTGCATCAGGCTTCATTGCTACACCCACAGCTCAGGCTCTTCTGTGGATCAGGCCAGCAATGAAGAAATAAGAAAAGAATGGCTTCCAAAAGTGTTACCCCCATCTTCAGTTCCCCAGTTCCTTGATACTGTGGGCAAAATTTTCTAGGGTCCTTTCTTTGTGTACCCTTCCAGGAGGTTTGAGAAGCAATTATGACAAAACACTAGGTACAAACTGTTCTGCTTGTCAAAAATCAGACTGGCACTTGTCCCCTGTGTCTCACCAAGGGTAGTTCCTCAGTGTATTCCCTCTCTGAAGTTAACAACAGTTAAAGTCATGGGCTCTTTGATGGTACATGTTTGTAATCCTGACACAGGAGGATTGGTGCAAGTTTGGGGCTAGAGTGATGTACATGACAAGTTCCAGGCCAGACATGACTATTTAGCAAGACTCTATCTCAGAAAAACAACCAAGAGTCAGGATCCTTTCCTTTTGGAGGATTAAGGTGAAATCCTAGATGGGGAGAGCTGACTCTGAACACCAGAGAAGCAAGTTAATAGCTGTGCACATAAATAGAACCCAACCTGGGTCTCAGTGTGGCCAACAGTGAGGTCCCAGAGCCTCTGAGTGTTAATCAAATCTTTGGAAATTGCATGTGTTTTGAGTGTGCTTTGGGAGTGCCTGATTTAAAGCAATTGTGAGGGACCCTCCAGTGCTACAAGCAATTAACCCTAATACATCTGTTTTGTAAATCTGAATTTACTCCTATGAATGGAGTGTTTGGAGACTGAAAAAGTAGACAAAAGACAATTAACTAGGAAAGACTTCTAGGAGAGAGTGAACCAGGCATGAGTCTAAGAGTAGACTGGGAACAAAGCCCTGAAGGGAGAGGGGCAGGAAGTTTCAGTGAAATGCAGCTTGATGGCTGGACAGCCATAAATCACTCCTTAACAGCAACGAGGACATCTGAAGGTGCACAGAAGTTTAGTTTTCAAAAGACTCTGCCACATCCCTGTGATGGCTAGCTTTAATTGTCCACTTGACATAATCTGGAATCCTCTGGGAATAGAATCTCAATGAAGAGTTGTCTGGATCATGTGTGCTGCACTGCAGGCATGCCTGTGAGGGATTCTCTTAACTGGGTTAATTGCAGTGGGAAGACCCGCCTTGAATGTGGGTGGCGTCATTGCTGGAGTTGGATCCTGGACTGAATGAACAGGAAAGATGGAGCTAAGCACTGGGAAGCAGGCATGCATTCATTCTGTCTCTTTGAGTTCCTGTCCCCTTGATGTCCCCATGGTGATAGACTGGATCCTGGAGTTGGGAGCTAAAATAAACTCTTTCTCCTTAAGTTGCTTTTGTCAGGGTACTTGAACACAGTAACAGAAAGAAGACAAGGACCATCACCATCAAGATGGCAGTCAGGAGGGCTTGTCCAGTGTACCAGGGCAGCACCAGGGCTGCACCAGGGCTGGATGCTTACATAGTGACCCACAAACAACATATTGGGTTTAGTATTAATATGCCCTTTTCATAGAGGGAGGAAACCAAGACCCTGGTGCTTATATTCACATGTTCTTTGTAAAACTTAGGTAGGTAACAGAAGAGTAAAGATCTGAAGTCTATTGGCTTAGTGGTTCTAATCATATCATATCATTCTCAGAACAGGGGATGGGGGTGGGGAGCTTCAGACCATGGAAAGCAGAAGCACAGCTCCCAACAATTTATTTATTTCTTATTGTCAGGTGTTCCGTGCTCTGCTTGTCAGTTGATAGTATCAACTAACCATCCTAGTAACTTTTCAACAAGAAGGAGGGAAATAGTGGGGAGAGGGGAAGGAGGGAAAAAATAAATTACAGAATTAACATAGCTAGTATCAGACAGCTAGTATAAATATTAAGGCCTTACTTCAAACAAGCTCTTAAGTACTTCTCCCTCCCACCCTGGCCTCTTGCCACCTCCACCATGGCAAGTATATTATCATATTTTTAGACCTTTAGACTTACAACCACCTGAAATATTTATTCTACTATGGATCAATTGATACAATTTCTACTTACTATTCATTTTACCTCTAGGAAGTAGGCTTGTACTTATACCTGCAAGGACTTCCCTGGTTTCTTTATTATCCAGTCTCAGTGTCTGAACAAGGCACTGCATAGGGGGGGATGCTCAATAGAAAAGTTGAATTAATAATTTATCTATTGTCATCAATTACCAAAGCAGTACATGGTCATAGCAGAAAGCTGAGAAATAATAGTAAAACAAAAAAATGCACATTTAGCTTTATTTCTTTTGCACTTTTTCTATGCATATTTTAAAATTAAAATGTTTAAATATACTCAATTTGTATCCCATTTTTAAGATTCAGCATCCATAAGCAATTCGATGCATTGTGTCTCATATCTCACATTATCTACGTTCAAATGGACATCCATTTCTTATTTCCTGTCTTGATTTCCTTCCTGACTACTCTTACATAAGTGTCTCCACTGTTCTTTGATTTGGTTAAGTGAGATAGTGTAGTACATGGGCATGAGTACGTGAGCATATTATTAACATTTCCACACCTCAAGGTCTTTATCTACAAAATGGGGACCAACAAAACCTGCCTTTATTAACTTACAGCATTGTGCCAAGATCTAATGAGGTATCAGGGCAAACATCTCATTAGGTATTTGGGGTAAATGTCATTTTTTAAAACCATAGCATTGTGTGAGTAGAATAAGATTTACAGGAGGGACTGTGACAACAAGTCATTTGTAAAGCAATTTGAAATTGTGAATAAAAAGCTATTGGCAATTTTTCAATGCTGAGTGAGACATGTCCTAATGTTTGCATTTAATATGCTAAATGGTTGCCAGTGCCTAATTCTAGGCTTGTACCCTCTAATAGCCTTTTTTTCCCTTTTGGAATTTTCTCTTTTATTTATTTATTTTATTAACAATTTTCAGCTGTAAAGCTGGGGTCAATTATTTTTAGCTATTCCTTCAGCTTGTCTCATTAGCAAAGGGCTTTGAGGTAATAACTTGGGCATATTTGATGATTGTTCATTTTGAAAGATGTCATTTTAAGACTTTTCTGGGAATTTCAAAGCTGCCTGTGGGAGATCTGTTTTATGCCAAAAATGTCATTTCACATTCAGCCTTACACACTGCCTCACGCTCGGCCCTTATAAATGTTTCACAGTGCCTGCATTTTTCATTGAGGTTCTTTCCTGTGAACTTGGATTTCTTGTGGCTCACCTCCACACTCTGTCTGAAGGGGAGAAAGTGATATTTTTAAATGGCCCTTTCCCCTTTTGTCACAGAAGATAAAATTTCCCAATTATTTCCCCCCTGCATAGATATTTATATTAATATTTCAAATAATAGATTCCTTATAGTGCTATTCCTGAGCCCATGTATTAACATTAAAACAAATGTCTCCTAAAAATGAATATTTAATCTGTGTTTAATACCTGAAGTCAGATTTGTGTTGACTTAATTTGGTTATAAAGGAAATGTATAAAATGGCTCAGACTCTTTCATTCACTCCACAAATATTTTAACAATCTTATTGATTGCCTCCTACATTATCGCTTTTAATCCTTGTAATAGAGTGGCAATTTAGGAATCATCATCATTGTCATCATTAGCAATATCATCATCATCATCATCATCATCATCATCATTATCATCATCATCATCATCATCACCTACCACCACAATATGGTAAAGAATATGGAGTGTTAAGACTGTGAAGAACCCATTTCGACGGCTCTTTGCTACAGTGTGGCTTGGGTAGAAGAATCTGTATGAAGAAAGTCCCTGAGTCAAGAGGTTAAGGGGAAAACTAGAAAAGCTGGGGAAACAGGCTGAAATAACAGTAGAAGAAATTCAAATTAGAGATCAGGAAGAGTGTAGGCTACAGCTGCCTAGTTTTGCTTCTCATTTTTACCACCTGGGTATTAAAATATCCTGAGTTTTTGGCTCCCATCCTCAGACAATATGACATCATGGGTAAGGAGTGTGACTTGTCCACAGGGATTTCTACATAAATGCTTCAGGTTGTTCTGCTGAACAGCAAAGCTGCTGAACTACAAGTCTGTGTGCAGAATAGAAGAGAGATGATCCTGTTTGTCCCCCCTGGATGCTTGATGTTCCAGGCACTGTGCTGCTTCCTAAGCTTTGGATTGAAAAGCACATAGCAGAAGTAGAAAATTAGCATGGCCAATCCCTATGAGAAGAGAGACTCTGCTTTATTAGGATGGTGACAAGATTTGGTTACAAATTCTCAGTACCTCTCCTCTCCCTAATGACTGCTATGAGATGTATCAAGAAGGCTTATTGTAAGAACTGAATTAGTTATAATCACAATTATCCAGTAATATCAGAATCCTTATACAGTTGATTAAAAGCACAATAAGCCCATATATTGGCCATAAATAGAGTTTTCAAAAAAAATGACCCAAAACTAAAACAACCAAAAGAATCTGCACGTTCTTTTTAAAACATGACACCAACATTTTCCCATGTGAGGCAGAGTCCATGTTCTTTCTTCTTACAACCAGATGCCCATACAGCAGATTATATAACAAAGACATGAGTTAACACATCGTAAGAGGCAATACAGCCTTCCTTCTCTTAGAACACAAGTCCTGGCAACCCAAGCTGACCTCTATGGACTCAGGTTACTCTGAAGCCACACACTAGGGAGATCAGTGGAGTAGCCACAAGGAAATGGTAGAGGTGCACCTCCCACACTGGCTCCAGTTGTCAGGATTGTCCCAGCTTCACCTGTCACATACATGAGCACCAGAGTCACAGGTGAGGCTAGCTCTGAATTTCAAGATTCCCAACTGACATCAAGGGCAGCAGAGAGGAGATGCTGCCATGCAGCACTGTTCACAGGAGGATCTATGAGCAAAAGAGATGTCACTTCTAATTTAAAACACTAACTTTCTAACATTTTAATGTGCTGCCTTAGATAACGCGTATATCATTGATGAAAAATAATGATACAGGTAGTTAAATAGCTAATTTCAAACTATTGAACATTGTGTAGTGATTCTCTGATACAGTAGGCTTCTTATGTAGAGTCAAGGTCTTTTCTTGGAGACAATGGCCTACTGGTCAGAGTCTGGGCACAAGTCATACCCATGAAGCTATATTTTGTGATTCACAGTGTATAATTCTGTTAGAGTGTCTGAAAACACTTATGAAAAACTTTGCCACTTACCCATATCCTTTTAAGGCTCCTATTTTACTTAGTATGTTATTAGGCCCCTGGTTTATTTTGTCGTCTTTCCAAATTTTTCAACTTAGAGTTCATTGAGGAGTAAGTTTCTTCTTGTAAATGGAATGAATCTATGTATATATCACTTATATAAATCTCAAAATAATAATGCCAAGCACAGTGTAAATAAATAAATGTATGGTAAGCTACCATAAATACATGTGTACAGCTTCTTTTATTTTAAGTCTCATAGGGTTTTTTTGAGAATTTAGTACATTGTGTTTGGGTTATATTCACCCCCTCTATCAATCTTCACCAGGTCTCTCTCTCTGTCTTTCTCTGTCTCTGTCTGTCTCTCTGTCTCTCTCTGTCTCTCTCTGTCTCTGTCTCTCTCTCTCTCTCTCTCTCTCTCTCTCTCTCTCTCTCACACACACACACACACACACACACACACACACACACCAACATCTTTTTTTAAAAGAAAATGATCAAGGCCAATTTGTAATATCCAAATATTCTTGGGTGTGTAGCCTTCCATTTGAGTGTGACAGTTTTACCAGCCAGGTGCTATACTCTTAAAGAAAACTCATACTCTCTCCGAGCAGCTAACAATTGCCAATAGCTCCACAGCTCTGGATGGGATTTTTGTGTCCATCTCCCCTTTCCATGCTGGGATTTTAGCTGGTTTGTGCTTGCATGCTGTCACAACTATTATGAGTTCATATATGTGGCAGCTTTGCTATGTCCAGAGGACACTTTCCTGGTGGTCATCCACGGCCTCTGGCTCTTACACTCTTTTTACCCACTCTTCTACAATGATCCTTGAGCCTTTCAAGGAGGCTCTTTATGCCTGGGAATCATGAAGTCCCTTATTTTTCTGCACCTGGGCCAGCTGTGTTAATATCTACTGTGAACAGAAGCTTCTGTGATAAGGACTGAGAGATGCATTGATCTATAGGTATAAGAAAAGTCACTAGGAGTTTAATGCTATGTCCACATACCACAATAATAGTAGAAGGTCCTCTCCTATGGTCTATGATTTGTTTAGCCATAGGTTGTTAGCCCAATATGGTACCAGATATGGGCTATATCTTGTGGAGCAGGACTTAAATCTAATCAGAAAGTGGTTGGCTACTCCCATAGTGTTAATACCACTATTGCACCAATGAACATGTCTTGGCAAAGCCAGCCATTATTGTAGCTGTCAGGGCCATCCATGTTCTATGGATATCTATGACTAAAGTATGTTGTGTCTTCAGCAATATGGTCTTACTATCAAGTTCTGGAGGGTAACCAAGAGCACTGGCAACAGACTATAATGTTTGGAGGTCTTCGGGACCTCACTGACCAACAAATACAAAAGAAATAACTCATTCCTGGCATTGGGCTTTTATTTGTTAGTCTCTGGTGTCCAGTAGGGGGATTGTTGCCTCATTGTAGGGTAACTCTTGTCATGTGTGTGCATAGGAAGCTTCTACAATAGTCAGCTTCTATACAACTTTTTCAAAGTCTTTAGCATTAGTTATCTCTCCTTCGATTCACTCCGCTTACCTGCCCTCTCTCTCACACGAACCACAATTTAACTATTTTTATTCGTTATTCTCTTTTAACCTTTTATTATAGTGTGCTCTATATCTCTTCCATTGAGATGTTCTTTCCACTGCCCCTATGTAATTTCCTGACCTCTATGGGTATTCCAAATGAAGCACACATATTTGAAGATTCAAAGCTAACATCCACAAATGAGAGAAAACCGTCAACATTTTCAGACCTTCTTAAAGAGAAGTCTCCTAGCCATCAATGTTTTTTATGTTATAGGTACCAGTCAATAGAGTTATCAAAACAATGGGAACCCCATTAATTTATCAAATTAGATAAGTGAAGATTGGTTATGAGAGCATCTTTCTTCATTATATTTATAAAATCACTTGTCTATAGCAAGTACTCATTAACTGTTAATGTATTTAGCTTCTAAATTCTAATATGCAAAAAAGATAAGCTTACAAATAGTCCCTGCTCCTAGATTCCTGCTGAAGAGTATTATTAACAAAGGGTTTTTTGATGGCCATCTAAATTTCATACTATTGCAGCAAATGCATTACATTCCTATTTATGGAAAATCATTTCCCATGGGTTAGGGTTCAGATCGTGTGCATAATATTTTCAAATCACTTGTTAAAAATAAAATACATCATGACAAGCCTTTCTAATACTGTAACTACTGAATGCACTTCCAGTTAGAAGGAAAAGCTACCCCTGTCGCCCTGAGACCCTGAGATTTCTCTAGCCCCCAGCCAAACCTTTGTGCAGCTGTAAATAGGATAGAATCCAACATTCTGGGGAAAGCACTGCATTTTAGGATGAGGTGTGTAATTTACTGTAAAGTTTAATCATAATGGAATCTAGCACTCACTAGCCGCTTTCATCAAAGCATAAGTCTCTACCTCCCTCTGGTCCAGCTCGACTGAACCGTCTTGTGTTTTGCCAGCAGAGTGACCTCTTGACCCTGAAAACTAAACAGTCAGAATGGCTCTGCAGCTCTTAGCCTCTGGAACAAGGTTCATGAGGAACTTCAAGAAATGGACCTTTGCTTCATTTTAATCTTTCTGGGATTCACTCTGTAGCTGTTTGAATGAGAAATGCCCCCCCCCCCCAAACTTGGATATTTGAACACTTGGTCCCTTGGTGATGGTCCTGTTGGGGGAAGTCCAGGATGTGTGGCTTTGCTGGAGGAAGTATGTCACTGAGGGGTATGCTTTTAGATTTCATGGCTTCACCCTCACTTCCCATTCACTCCCTCTGTTTTGTGTTTGTGGTAAAAGTTGTGATCTCCCAGCTCCCTGTTCCTGCTTCCCTGCCTGTTAATTGCTGCTAAGCTTCCTTGCCAGAGTGGTCTCTTAACCCACTGGAATTATAAGCCAAATAAACTCCTTCTGTACTTGCTTCTGGTCGTGGTGTTTTGCCACAGCAACAGAACATTGACAATATATACTCTTACTCCTTGGCTAAGGACCAAGCACATTAGGCAGCGTGACTGGGCACCACCCATATTTATGCCCAGCACAGAAGCTGTGTAAATGAGCAATATTCTCTCTGTCCTGTAATCAGTTCTTTCCAAACTGTGGAAGTTGGCCCAGTAAGGGGTCATGGTAACAATTTAGTTGACTTCAAGCATTTTTAAAACTCAGGATGGAAAGGAAGAATGGAAAAATAATATAACAGCATGTAATGTAATAGAATAAAGGACAGGAGTATATCACACAAAGTATTGGTTATTAAATTTTGGATCTGAGTGTGTGTGTGTGTGTGTGTGTGTGTGTGTGTGTGTGTGTGTGTGTTAAACTATGATGACAAGTGTATGTTTTACAGTGACCATAAAATCAAAGTGCCAAAACCTTCACATCAGCACCCATTTTGTACAGTGTTCGTTTTCCTGGTGAGATCTTCTGCACCTTCCTTTGTCTTTCTAACAACTTCTGACTCTAAGACACTAAGCCTTCAGAATATATGGGTCACTTTCCTTCCCACAACAAACTTCTGAATAGGGAGCTATTATTATTCCAATTTCATTGGCAGATATGTGAAGCGAATTGTCTAAGTTCACAAGATTGACAAATAGGCAACCTGGGATTTGATCCCATGACCTCTGAGGGATCTGAAGCCTAGGCATTCAGCCATTAAATTGCCCAGTTTGTCCCTCACACACTAGGCTGGAGCCAGCACTTTTTCCTGTCTGCTTCCCTGAGACACAGTCTTCAAGACAGTGCTTGTCCCATTGTTTAAATGTCTGCCTCCTGGCAGTAAGCTGTGACAACCGTAAGGACAAGAGTCACATTCTCTTCTTCTCTTCTACTGTCTTGTAGGAATATGCACATGTGTGTGTCCTGCACTGAAAGCTTCAGTCACCGGTAATCATTATCATATGCTCTTCACAGACTGTACAATGTAAGGCATTACCATGGTTCTCAGGTGAGCTGACAGATTGAACCCAGAAGCTTGGCTCAGGTTCCTTTTCCCCTTTCTGTTACGGAAAACACATGAATGCCATTTAATAATAGAAATGATCACTTTGGACAGAGATCATAGAAAGTCAAAGGAATCACAGAAATATCAGAAATTTTATAGACAGATAATGCATGACTAGAAATGTTACACAAATATTAAATATGTGTTTTCATTCATAACCACACTGTTAATAGACATGAGTGAGAACCAAATTTATCTGTCTTTTAGGTACTGGTTCATTTGGTTTATTTATTCATTCTTTTCTGTAGCAGACAGTGCAGGCCTAACTCCTGTGGTTTGTCCTGGAATACAGGCTCACAGGTCAGTGTTCTCCCCTCCAGGAGTCAGTTCCCTGTCTATCCTGGAGTGAAATAAATACACAGGTAGTTAGAACATGGTTTGGGGCAATTTTATCCAGCAGCAAAGGGCCTGACTCAAAAGTCAGTTGCTTGAGGCTCTAGGCTGGTCTCCCCCAGCAAAGATCTGCCATACATTGAGGACACCAGCAAGGATCTGCCGTACCTCAAACAAGGTACAACACAGGCAAACATCTGCTGTACCTCATACTTAAGCACTTTAGTGAATGTCCAAGCCACTGCTTTATCATCTCTTACAGCTGCTTTTGGAAAACATGCACCAGGTTCCTAAGCAAATATAATTTCTGTCTTCTAAATACCCATCTTTATACCCCCAGTAAAGTGTGTCTCTCACCTTCTCATTAAAAAAAAAAGCCTCATCTGCAACAGTGGAGATGATTACATGGAGCTATATGTGGTCAAAATGCAGAGAAGACAAAACTGTAGAAGGCTGGACTCCAACTGATCCATCTGCAACTGTGCAATGTCTGCACCTAAGGCTCGGGGAAAAGCACATGAAAGAGGGGGAAAGAACACTTCAAGAGGGAGGGCACCTGTTGCTAGTGTCCCTTTGGCAGTAGGGAGGACGCATTCAAGAAATCTCAATAATATGGCTACCTAAACAAGACTAGAGTAATGACATTATTGGACATGCCTGTGTAAGTAGGGGAAATTGCACATGGCCCCACCTCTAGAGAAGAGCTATCAATGATGGCTGACAGAGGAAAATTAACTTCTTTCAGGAATGAGCTCCCTATAGACTGACCAAGTGTTCAGTCCTGGACACGTCCATACAAGCAATGCAAAGTGGACTCAGTAAGTTATACATGCATACATGTGTGTGTGTGTGTGTGTGTGTGTGTGTGTGTGTGTGTGTGTATATATATATATATATATATATATATATATATGTATGTATATGTATATATGTGTGTGTGTGTGTGTGTGTGTGTGTGTGTGTGTGTGTGTACATATAGCAACAATAAAAGAGTTTGTGGATTTGGGGGAATACATAGGAGAACTTTGAGTGGGGATAGAGGAATTGGAGTAATATAAATATAATACTCATGTATAAAATTCTTTTAAAAAAAACTTTAAAACATGCACAAAGAACTATGCACAGAAACAAGCACCCAGCTTCCTATAAATAGAAAGGATGGGCTGATACCCAACATTAATGCTTTTAGATGCATGACCTTAGACAAGGTACTTGACATGCCTCTCTTTGTTATAATTTTCTTGACCAGAGATAATATCTGAATCCAAATGTTAATTACAGTTCATTGGTTACCTTCCATGTATCCATTGACCCAGGCATTGTGCTAAGCCTTCTCCATATATGAGCTCACAACAGGATGATGGAGATGTGACCACTTGTTATTTTAGGATGCCACTATGTTCCCTGGGCCCTAGGCTTGAGCATAGTTCCTCTTTCCTCATCTGTCTTTATTAAATATCTATGCAACATTTTTTCTGCTTCACATCCCCTAGAGTCCAACACTTCCTTGCTTCCTACTTTATATATTTTCATATATCCATTATAGTATATATTTATATCATAATAGTTCTTGTCTTATATCAACATATAATCCAATCTACCTCAAACATTGAAGTTTATGAAAGAGAAACTTTAAATGTATCCTTCTTAGAAGGAATATCCTCCTTTTGCCCAAATGGAATTTCTTTATAAACAAAATATCAATATTCTTATCTCTCATGATAGGATAGTTCTATTCTGGTTCATTATTATACTATAGACCCATGATGCTGAGGCTGTTCTCTTTTATATAGCAGCCTGAGCTTAGAAGGTTTTCTGGAACAAATTATGGAAACTGTAAGTTCATATCTCCTAATGGAACAAAAAATTGTACCCATATTCATCACATTAACTCACTATGATTTCCTCTTTGTGAATTAAACAAAATTGGTCTATTTAGCAGACATAAATGGGGTGGTCAGTAGAATGTAGAGCATGGACTAATTTTCATGCCTAAGAAAATAGAAAAACCCAACAGCAGCCCTCATTTTCCCGGCAAAAGACTGGCTGAACCTTGTCACCTGAAGCAAGTGTCAGACAAGCACTTGCTTTTGTTATGTACCTGCTTCATGGAGAAGTTACACATTTAAAAACTCCAGGACCAGTGGGGTGGCTCAGCAGCCTGACACCCTGACCCCAGAACCCTCATGGTGGAAGCAGAGGATGGACTTTTTCAAGTGGTCCTCTGACCTACACACTCATGCCTCGTCCCTTGCATGCCCAAAATAAACTAATAAACTTAACAAAAAAATATTTAAGGACAGGTCTACCAGCTATTTCAGTATCTCAGATTATATACCCAGTATCCTCACCGTTCCCATAATTTAAAGAGGAACAAAGGCCATCAGACATTTTAAATATGTCAATATTACTGTTAATATGGTTATGTGTAGAACTTCAACTTTTCATTTGAGAGTTTATTTTCTAAATGTCTCGGGGAATCTTGCAAAGTGTATTGTTCCCTTGTTCTGACTATAAATCCTATGACATATTTCTGGTCCTCTTGAAGAGATGCTCTATTTTCTGTCCTCTTTTCGCTATGGGTACCACAGCATTAGGGAAGTAATCGACACTTTTGTGGTTCTTCTGGTTAAAGGAAATATATACAGAAATCAGTATGGCAGAAGTTTGATAGAATGGTGGTAGCAGAGAAAAAGATGGGTTCAGATACCCCCAAAGGTATTCAAGGTACACAGATTCTGTGTATTGATGACAAGGTGAGGTTTGGGGCAGCATCTCTTTGTTGTGAGTGACCAGCATTGTGCTGGAGCCTCCAGATGTGTGGTCACTTACAAGAGCTGCCTCGGGATGCCAGGTAATATACCACCATCACTTAACCATCACAACTCTAGTTTACAGGAAGGAAGTTCCATTGCCGAAGAGCAGGAGGGACTCAGGGAAGATGGGAAGTCGATGCTCAGCTCCAATAACAGCATGTACTCCCCATCATGTGAAATAGTGATTATTGTCCTTATCTTTCAAATGAGGGCTGAGATCCTCAGAGTTTACCTTGCCCAAAGTCACTCTTAGTAGACTGGGATTGGAACCCAGGTCAACAGCTTCATGATCAAGACTGCTTCTGCTATGAGCAAAATCTTGTAAGTTAAAGGCATGCTCAGAGTCCAGAAATAGCACAGGGGAAATGGCACTGGGCTTCCCAGAGAGGTCAAGGAGTGTGGTGCTTTGTGGAGTATAAAGCAGCCCCCCCCCCACCATGCTGCATAAAATGGAGATGACTGTGCCCTTAAAATCCACAGTCATAAAGGAGGAAGATTTTACTATCCTTTTTGTTGCAGGAGGCAATTCTGCTGTGTACTATAAATATAAAGATATGAACATGGTAAGCAAAATAAAGACAGAGTCCCATTTCTAGGGGGAAAATATTTCCCTAACTAAGGGAAGTGGGCAACAACATTGCTTCTCTCCCCTGGAATGACCCTCTATGGATCTTAGAAGTGGAGATGGCACATGTCATTTCTCCAACAGTTTCTCCTAAAACTACATGTTCCAGGAAATTCCCGGAGACCCGAAAAAAACTTAAGCAGCAAAGAGAGCCAGTCTAGAAGCCCACTTGGTGAACTTTCCTAGCTGCCTCTCCAACTCACCCCACAGAGAACAAGAAGAGTGTGTTTCTCTTCTTGTTCTGTTCTCAAAGAACAGAAGGCTTTGCTTTCCTCATTTACAAAATGGAAGTGAAATGTTCACGTGTCTTCTGCATCCTCTGGGTTTGACCTCTGTCATCATCTTTTCCCATGCTCTAGACCAGTGGTTCTCAACCTTTGTGTTGTGACCCTTTGGAGGGTGCAAATGACCAGTGAGGGTTAGTATATGGAATATCCTACATATCAGATATGTACATCACAATTCATAACAATAGCAAAAATTACAGTTATGAAGGAACAACAAAAATAGTTTCATGGTTGGTGGGTCACCACAAAGGGTTGCAGCATTAGGGAGGTTAAAAACCACTGCTCTAGAGTCTAATTTTTTTCTTCTTCATGACTCAGGATCCCCCACATGGGCTCTTTTTGACTTTGTTACATTTGTCACATTAACTTTGAGAAAAAAATGCCTATATCTACATTTAACTCTAGAGTCATGTGAGGTACATCCAAAGCAGTCTCTAATATGGATGTTTGAGGAATTCAGAGGTGACCCATCAGCATGTGAATCATGATTCTAAGTCCAAACATCACCTAACAATGCACTGCAATAGACTCCTAGACTTGCCATTAAAGAAATTTGAGCATTACTTGTGGTTGAGAACTGCTTCCTTTAAATACATGAGAACATTCCATTCACAGAGCGTTTCCCTATCTCAGTGACCATTTGGAAGGTGCTGGTTTGTTCTATGAGTAATTTTAGTCATCATGATCTCTGATATGTCTGAGGCTGGGTGATGGATCACATCACCCTGTAATATCAGGCTCTGCAGTTGATCTTGGCTTTACATTTGGTTCATCATATTCTCTTCAAATATCTCTAAACAAAATAGTCTGAGAAAGTTGGAATTGGATGCCAACTATCTGCTCCTTTGATTCAACTCCAGTGTGGTGATTAGACGAGTGTTTGCCTTGTTGCAGATCAATTATTTTGAGGACTCAGAATTTCTTAGGGTCTTGAATTGTGAGGATGGTTTTTAAGTAGGCCATAAAAATTCCTGAGAATGATTTGTTTAATTATTGTCTTGCTCCTCATTTGCATTTTTATCTAAAACTCTGAGAACTGAAATCTGTATTCAATTCAATTTCCTGTGAGCTACAATTCGCCTTATTGGGAGAAATATCTGGACTGTGCTTTGTGTATGGAATTATATCAGCGGGCAGCCAAATGTCTGTGATGTTGCTCTGATGGCTACAGACATTGCTCTTTTGGCTGCTTTTCCTCGGATTTAAGACAACATTTGATGGTTATTCAATTGCCTCAATTCTTTATGTCACTTGAGCAATTATTAAGGTTTTAATATCTTCAGACTTTCTTATTCTGAATTAGCCTTCTGAGAATGGAGAATTCTGGCTCATTGCCCAGAAGTTGTTTTGGTTGGTTGTTTGTTTCCCTGCATTTTCTTCCTCTTCTTCTTCTTTTTTCTCTAACTTTCTTGAGAAACAGTCCTTTCCATGATACATAGCTAAATGCGTGATAACACAGAGAGCCCATCATAAAGCAATTGGAGACAAATTTAACACCATCACTTTACCACTGAGATAACTGTAATATGCTGTCCTAGAAAGAACATTTTAAAATGGCGGGAATGTGCTTTACAAACATTTCTGTGAGGATCAACACCGAAGAGCTCTGGAAATTCTGGAGTCTTGACTGCAATAACAACTGTGAAGAAGTCAAATCCTGGGGGTGAAAGGCCGCAGTTGCAAAAGACACAAAGCAAAACATTCTCGAGGCGCCAGTGCCACGGCCCACACTGCATAGGCAGCCCATGTTGATGGAAGTGTTGTGAGTGTACTGCTGTCAGATTGGAATGAGCAGAACAGATCCTGTCTTTGGCTCTCCATAGAGACTGAGTTCTGTGCCTGCTCAAGGACTTCCTTGAATTAGTGATACATTGGGGAGAGGAGTAGCAAATCTTGAGTCTAATGTTCTTTCACCCTCAAACTGCTGTAAATGTGACAAATTGTCTTGTTAGTTTAGCCTAGTTCAGCATTTCCTCAAGTGTGGGATGTTAATAGGTGGTACATGAAATAATAGTTTCATGGTCAGATGAGTATAGAAAACGATGTTAAATAAAATTAAACACATTTCTTCATTTCAGGCTTCTCTGAACCTTTAATATGTTAATATACATTGTGACTCTCCAAGAAGGAAATCAGATATACAGCAGCTCTCAAACTTACTTCAGAGAAAATTCTTTCTCACAGAATAACTCACCAAACATATTTGGAGAAGTTGTGGCCTCCTGATAAAAGGCAACCTCTTTGTGTCAGTCAAGGGACTGAAGGAACAATACAGTCAATTATACTTTTAAAATAATGAGATGAGTGATGTGCTACATCTATCATTAGGAATGGAACTACAGAGTAAGCAATGAGGGTGGGTCTCCTACGGGTCAGCAATGGGAGATGCATCACCACTGACTGAAGGAGCAAGGATGGGGACCCAGAGCAGCTAAGAGGGACTCTAAGGGTGGCGCTTACAGGACAATGAGATTTTAAAAGTACCCAAGCTTCTTTCTCCACTTTCTACTTTGTTGTTGGACATATCTGATCCAGAGGAAGCCAACCATAGCCTCATTTCTGGGTCCAGCCTCTCTGCCCCAGACAGGTGCTGTGTGTGCTCTGCCCAAGGTGCTTGGAATGTGTTAATTGCTTCCTTACCTTTCACCATAATCCAACAATGTAGGAATCATTCCCATTTTCACATGGAGCGAGCACAAGCTCACTGAGCTAGTGACAGATAGATTGAGCCCAGGTTTATCTATGTGCCTTCCATTGCTGAGTTGGAAAATGTCAGACTTTTAAGGAAAGGTTGAAGCACTCACAGAAGAAATTTTTCATCTTCAATTTTGAGCAAAGTTAGCTTATCACTAATATGATTAATCCTCTAACAGAATGAATAAGTTTAATTTGAAGGGAATTTTTCCTTGCAGGAGCAGAAGACCTTCTATTCATCTTTATAACCCAAGGACCTGGCTTAGCACACCACTCAGCATAGCTAATGTTTGCTGAATGAAACAGAATTGTAGAATAAATGAATGCATGCATGCATGAATGAATGAATGAATGAATGAGGGGGACTCTATATCTGCATTCCAAAGTTGACTTGGATCTCTCCTAGGTAAGAGCTGTTTTTAAACATTCTAGTTGTTTGAAATGGAACTGTTTCCATCTTGAGCATCTACTCTGACTTTGCTTCTCGGATGGCTGTGACACACACACCCTTCCCCACCCAATGTACACTTTAAACATACACATGTGTGCACAATTCCATGTGTGGTTCTTTGACTGTCTTCACCACACCAATCCCTTTCTGTTTGGAGCTGCCAGACCTATAATACTAATCTTTTGAAGGTACCAAAGACCACCAAATCCTATACCAAACCTCTTCTTCCCTCTGACTACAACAGTAGCCCCATGTTATTCATTACCTTAAAACGCATCTGTCTAATTTGGTTGGAATTTACATTTTCCACCCTGATTCCAATTCTCTACAGTTCTACTGAACTTTACTCAAGCAACCGTCCCACAGTGACCTCTTATATCCACCTGGGAGGGAATTCTCCTTCAAGGGTGTTTTTTATTCTCACTCTTCTGTCTACATTTTACTTCTTCCACCACAGCACTGTCTTCTTGCATTCATCTGTCCATTCAGTTAGTCAGTCAGTCAGTCATTCTCTAATTCACTGAGCTCCTAGTGTATTCCACGAACCATCCTAGTGAAGCAGACACCAATACAAATGATGTTTGGTCTCTGAGCACGCACAGCCTTTCATGGAAACCTCACATATTAAACACGATAACATAATAAAGCATGCTGATGATTGTAATGATGGTATGAGTTCAAGGAGAAAGTGTTGCCGTAGCATCTCCATGAGTTCAGAAACAGGATCCCCTCCAAGCATTTTACACATAGTTAGAGCCCAATAAATGTTTACTAAATGAGTGATTACGGTATCATTTGAACTAGGCTTTTAAAATATGTGTACCTATAAGATCAGCTCAGGCTCTCCATGTTTACAGAGAAAGAAAATACTCTTACAGTTCTCAAGTGTGCTGTCAGATAAGTGTCCTTAAACCTACCTCTGTTTTACCTGTCTAGTAGACAGTAGAAATGCCTAGTAACCCAAAATGTTATTTACACTTTTTTTTTTGCATATACCACCTATCATGGTGTTGGGGACATGATAAATAGCTGAGGATTCCATTGGTTTGATTTCTGATAGAGCCAACATAATTGTACATAAGCATACATCTCAAAGGGGGGCATTTGAAGTGCACAGAGCTGATGATGTAGCTCCATCCTGAGAGAGATTCTTCAGGCAATGCTTGTCAGATTCAAGCTTTAGAAACAACCTGAATTTCTTGTTACAATATAGATTACAATTCTATGGGGTGGCACCTGAGAGTCTGTCTCTGAAATGCTCTTAAGTGGTGATGATATTGTTGACTCATGGAATTTAGTTTGAATAGCAAGGTGAAAGAGTAGATGGAAGGCAGAAAAAAATGACACTCACTGAGTTTCTGTTTATGCCAGGAATTGTACACTGCTGTGGTATGGTCTTTCTGTACGCTGTGAATATGTGTTGCTACTATTGGTTAATAAAGAAGATGTTTTGGCCTATAGTAAAGCAGGATAAGAGCCAGGCAGAAAATCCAAGACAGATACTGGAAGAAGAGGGTGGAGTCAGAACAGATGCCAGTCCACTACCCAAGAAAGAAGATATGGAAGTCCCAGTAAACCACAGGCCATATGACAACACATAGATGAATAGAAATGGGTTAATTTAAGAAGAAAGAACTAGTGAGCAAGAAGCCTGAGCCATAGACCAAACAGCTTATAATTAATGTAAGTCTTTGTGTGCTTATTTGGAACTGAACAGCTGCGGGACTGGGTGGGACAGAAAACTCCGGCTACAGTACAACTTGTTCATTTTATTAAGATTCACAGACTGGCTACACATTCATATATCCAAAGTTAATATACACAGGCTCAGGATCCACTCTTAGACTTGCTGATTCAGATGGCCTGGAACAGAAATACTAATCTCATCATTTTTAGAAGGACCAAGGTGAGGCTGATTTATTTTCAAGGCAGCAGTCTAAGAATGCGTCTTGCCCTGATCAGTGTTGTCCTCTGTCACAGTGCTGATTATATCATATTATGTAGCACAGGAGGACTTGGGGGAGTGAGGTATGGTCTGCTGTATGCAGTATTTTCTCTGGCTTATGCCAGAAAAGGAAGTGAAAGTGTTGTCAATGGTGAGACATAGTGCATGCACATTATTTCTGGGTTGAGTGTGGACGAGTCACGTGAGACAGAATGTTTCTAGCCTTAAATGGTCCCTTACTGACACCAGAAGAAAAAATGGGACCTCAGTCCTATGCTTCATGGAGCTGGATTCTGACACTTATTGAGAGAACTTTGAAAACAGCTTCTTTCTCAGAGCCTCGAGATAAAAGACCAGTCCAGTCTAGCCAACACTTTGACTTTCCCCTTGTGAGACACTAAGCTAAAATCTCAGTGAGGTCTGCTCAGATGTCTAATATGCGAAACTGTGGAAGAATACTTGCATTGCTTTAACCTCGCAAAACTGTAGGAATCTGTCACACAGCACTTGAAAATTCAGGCATACGGGGTTCAGTTCGGCCACAGTAAGTGCTGTGATGTTCCTCAAGCTCTCATTCCTAGACATTGTTGTCCTCCCTTTAGAGATGACTGTGTGAGGCCCAGTGGGCTTAGATCATTTTGTGGAGTCTCATATCTAATGACAAATCTATAATTTAATTTATGGAGCTAAAAATAGAGTCTGGTGAGTAGATACCGAGAAAATAAATCCTGTTTCTTTGATATGGCCACAGGAATTTTAAGTTCCAATTGGACCTCTCTGTCAGAGAGTCAAATGGTCTGAAGATAGAAACAGAAGTGGAGACTTTTTGCTATTGTGATGTAGCCAGGATTCATGGGATGGAGGTGGCTATACAGTCCAGTGCTCCTGACAAGATTCTGAATGTTGGCAAAGCAATAAGGATGTCAAGCCAGAGACAAATGGCATAAGTTCTTCTAGTTCACTCCAGACAGAGAAAACACTTAGGTAAGACCATAACAATCTCCATCAGTTCCAAGAACACAACTTGATTTCACACAATCTCAGCCAAGAAATCAAGGACTGGGACTATTGACAGAGGAGTAGCAAGCTCTCTGGCTGTTGAATCAGGACAGACCTGATAGTCCTGTGATACATTCTCGTGTACCACCACTTGCTTCAATCTGATCTTTTCATTCAGTTTTTCCCAGTTCTCTTGTAGACTGACTAAGGAAAGTCAAGTCCATTTAGCCATGTACTGTTCCATCAATCTTGCCTGCCTGCTTACTTCCTTCTTCTGTGCAGTTTGTGGGGTATGGAAGCAACCAGGCTTCTTCACATGACCTGAGATTTGCTAGAACAAAAGCACTTGCTCGTAAGGAAGAGCAAAAATTAAAAATTTATCCCCCATTATGATATCAGCTTTTGAAAAGAGCTTTGAGCTATATTAACTGATTTGCACAGGCATGTTTCAAAAGCGTGTCATAGAAATTCTACAGAAATGCACCCAAGAATAATTTATTGAGCTCTTTCAAGTGAAGACTGGTAGACCCTGCATTGACTTCACTCTGTATCACTTGTTCATTCTCTCCGGGAATAAACAATGGGCTTTTTTCATGTGCTCCCAAGGGAAGCAAAGTTACAAGGGAAATGAAGTGACCAAAACATACTAAGAATAACAAGACATTTAATGTGCAGAGTCCTCTGAGGGAAATCTATGTCCCTACCTTTAAAGTACACCCCCCCCCTTTTTTTTAAGTGTAACCCAAAGCCAGAGGATTGTACAGGTAGATTTTTCTGCTGGGTTGAATTTTTTTCTTATTTAATCTGCTTGTAAAGCCCTCACTTTGCATTTCTACAGCTGCTCCTTGAGGAATTTTGATGAACTGGGCGGCAGAAAGGCTATCTGTATGTAAAGAAGCCGAGGTATTAGACAGTGCCTTCTGGGCTCTTCCTCTGACAAGTGGTTGGCATCTGCTAGCAGCACTTCTTTTCGAGCTTTGTAACATTGCCAGGCTGAGAACTGAGTTTTGAAAAAGGGAGATGGAGCTGTTAACAAACGCCTTTGTTATCTCTGGAATTGATTATTGTACAGTGGTTCACAGAAGAAAAAAACTTGATGTGTATCTTGTCTCAATATTTACCAGCTCCTCCCAGGAAATATTGTACTAAGAGAAATTCCCTGCCGTACAACAAATGTCAACTTCCCTACGATAACTGATGCAATTCACCAATTGACTGTCCTTTTCCCATCTGTGGGAACAGTATGATAAGACCCCCGGGAAAAAAATTCTTATTAAGTGCTTGGAAATTGTTTGAATTTGCTGAATGTTTAAAGGGTTTAATATCATTTCCTGCTTTTCTTTCATTGGAGAAGTATTTATTGAAGCTTTTATATGCCCAGGCCTTTGCTGGACTCTGGGAATATACTAAGAATGAACAAGGCAGAGGGGCTGTCACGGAGATTATGACTCCTGGAAGAGAGGAAGAGGGAAGGCTCTTCCAGTGTTTCCATTACAGGATGGTGAGCCAAGGTTAGGGAGTACAGATTCTTCTTTCCAGTCCAAGTATAAGAACATGACTTTTAAGATAATAATAATAGAGGGAAAGGCAGGAGTTGGGGGTTATCTGGGAAACGGGTTGGAAGAGTGATGGCTAGAGAGTCATCTTGTTCTAAGCAAAAAGCACAGCATAGAAGAAAAGGTCATAGCTGCAAACGGCTACAGCAAATATGAATGGGAATTTGACTTGACATCTCAAAAACCTCAGTTTCCTCTTCTGAAAGGGGAAAATGATAAAAACCTTTAAGATAATACCTAAAAAAAATGGTAATTCCTATAAAACCGTATGCTCACTGTTCATTAACATGTGCTTGTAGAATGTTAGCCAGTATCTGTGTATTCACTAAAGGTCTTGGGGAAAAAAATCAAGGTCAGTGTAACTCAGCTTCTTTGTGTTTTCTCCCATTCTTGTATTCCAGCCTTCCTCTCCTGCTAGCACATGGCTTGCACTATACCTGAGAAGCTTTCTGGTGGGTACATGTAGGAAATATTTGTCATTTATAAACCTCTAACTACCAGATCTTTGGCAACAAGTGCTGCAACTTCTTTGTTTCTGTGTCCACTGGCCATGTGTAGGGCCTGGCACAGGATAATTCCTTAATAATAGTGTCCTGAATGAATGAAGAGAATAGAAAATAAACCCAAACCAGAGCAGACCATGGCACCACCCCACTGACTCTTGAGGCAAAGATTCAAAGAGCAGTTCATTAATGAGTAACCAAGATCCTTACTATGGAGGGGACAACAGAAACTGCTGCCCCAAGCCACCAAAGGCTTGAAACAGCAGGTGACAAAAGCATTCCCCTCCTAGGTGTTTTCTGTTTTGCACTTTGGGCATCAATCTCTTCATAAACCCTATATACAAACTGTGCTATATGATACCTCAGACACTAAATACTAAATCCATGTTGTATTGTTATTTAAAGAATTGTATGTTTGTGTATATTAAAATATGTGCATTTAAAATATTTTAAACAGACACAAACAGAGCAATAATCCTTGAGCCTTCACCCTTTATCTAATCTGTCAATATTATACATAATCCTTTACTCTTTTTTAACTCTCTTTTTATTTATTCTGTGTCTTTCACATCATGTCTCCTGATCCTACCCATCTCCCCCAGAGGAAAACAAAATAAAAATTAAGAGGAAAAAAAAGAAAAGAAAAAGTGGGAGAGAGGGAAAATCTCTTCAAAATCCTTTACTCTAAATCCTGTGCTGAAAAATATGTGGGAGCTGTCTAGAGTACCACACTTGGCTAAGTGAAGCCACTCATACCTCAACCCTCTGTGTTAACATGAGAGAGTGAATTTAAGGGCTGGAGAGATGGCTCATCCATTAGACTATGAAACCTTTGCTAGCTTTGGGTTTAATAAATATATCCATTTATGGTTATATATACATTCATGATGATATTGTATCCCATTCCCTTCTTCTGACATCTAATGGCCTCTCCTACTCCTCTGTTTGTCTGTACCTCACTCTTCTTTAGGGTTTCTACTAGAATTTGAACCCCTCCAAAGAGCCTTCCCACATGAGCCTGGTCAGAGGGATTGTCTATTCTCCTCACTCCACCCTTTGGCCATCCTGTTTGCCTGCTGGCTTAGTGCTTTTCACATAGAGTTTTCTTTCTTTTTGTACCTAAACACCCAGATCAATGATAAAAACAACAAGTTTCAGAACTGGGAACTCCCTTCTTTCAAATGTTAGCTCTGTAACTCCTGAGCTGTATGTCAGTGTGAATGTTCATTTTGGTCTGCTTCAGTTTCTCTATGTAGAAGAAGAGGAGAAAGGGAGGAGGAGGAGAAGAGGAGGGAGTAGAGAAAAAAGAAGATGAGGAGGACAGTCTGCTCTCAGAGCTGTCTGGGAAAGAAATGAGTTAACATGCACAAGTCACCTGTTGACTTTCAGGAGTTGTAAATTGTTTCCTTGGACCAATAGTTCCATGTGTAGAACTTTGAGTGCAAATGAAGCCCAGTCTGAGGAGAGGAGGCACTGGAGTTTCACCTCTCTGTATGCATAGGGACACTCTTCACTCACTAGAATCTTTGGACCTCCAAAATACAAAGTTTGAAAACTGTTTACTCATTTAACTTTCTTTATACCTTTTGTTTGTTTGTTTTTTCAAGACAGGGTTTCTCTGTGTAGCCCTCGCTGTCCTCAAACTCACACTGTAGTCCAGGCTGGCCTTGAACTCCTGTTTCTGCATTCTAAGTGCTGGGACTAAAGGCATGTGCCATCAAAGCCAGGCTTAAAAACAAAACCTCAGACAGGTGGAGTGACATCTTAAGGTTCCTAAGCCAATAACTGGCAGCATGATCTGAACTTAGGCCAGTATGTTTCCTTTACATTCTAAGGCAATACCTGATGACATCCTAAGGCAATACCTGATTTTTTTTCTCTCTTTCCTCTCCCACCTCTTCGTAGCAAAGCTATGATCTCTGTGTGCTTCGGTTTGTCTATGGAGTGTACGGATAAGACTGAGAGCAGCATGTGTGTTTATGAGGCTCCTGTTATGGAGGCAATAGAAATGCCACAGGTAATCATAATGGGAAAGAGCGGTATCCTAGGCAACATGGAGGAGAGATCATTAATTCGGGGTTGGTCAAAATATGAAAGGATAAGCAAGATATAATGCACAGATTGGGGAATTCTTGGCAAAGAGCATGGCCTAAGTAAACATACAGGGCAGAAAATAGCATGCTATCTCTCAGGAACTGCAAACAAATTCCTTTTTCAACTGAAACACAGTGGACAAACCAGAACATGAGATGAAGTAGAGGTTAGAGAAAAAAGCTGAGGTAATGTACTTGGGAAGTTTGAAGGGAAAGGGCACATGTAGTGTTCTAGAACATCTGTGGATAGGTTTTAGTTTCCAGAACAATGCATTTTAATTTGAAGTCAAGCAGGTTTACGTTTGAGGGAAAAGAACAAACAGAACCCGTGTGTTTGAAGAGGCATTCAAACAGAACATCACCAAATGTATGTTTGTATCTTTGAAAGTGAGAAAAAAGGAACACTCCTCCCCAACAATAGGCCAAGGATGAAGTGCTGAGAGTCAACATAATGAAGACATTGACCAAAGGCTCTGTGTATGGCTGTGGTGCACAGCCCCTTGATAAATGGAGACTTGGCTGTGATGAGGGTCACCAAACACTGCTAAGCCACCTTAGAAATCTTGTGCTTCGTCTCTACCTGAGAACAAATGATTCAAGTCAAAGAAGGCAAATGTTCCACAGAAGGAGAGGAAAGGCAATGGATGAGCCTCCCTCTAGCCAGATGGGGCAATCTGCAGTGGAAGATGCATGAGTCTGGTGTGTGCAGGCTCCTCCACAGTGTGGCCCAGAGCTGGGGAACATATGCAGCTAGAGTAAGGGACCTGTGTGACTGTGACAAGAAGTCCTGGCAGCTAAAACCTATTTATTAGTGTCTCTGCTCCTCCCCTGCTGTTATATTAATATAATGAATTGTTCACAGGTGCATCAAACGAGGTTTAGATGATCACTGGGAGCTTTGCTACCCAAACAGGCCAAATTAGCAACAGCAGTTGCAGCCGCCAAACAACAGTCCCATAGCGAAAGTACAAAGCTGGAATTAATGAAGGTCGGGGCTCACATTTGGCCTTGATGGGCCCTCACAGCAGTGGGGTTTGCCCCCTGTTTAACTCTTGGTTGCCAAGAAGTAATCTCTGCTGTCACTTCGTGAAATTTTGACTAAAGTAATGAATGTTTCATCAGATCCCTCCCCCCACCCACCCACCCACACACAATGAGAAAAACAGTGGCTCCCTTGGGTTGGGCCTCACTGAGTGGTGGTGCAGGCTTTTCCCAGAACCAACTGCTCCCAAACAAAGGGATGAATGGAGGTTGTTAGCCACCCTGTGTCATCCATACCAGACTGTGTGTCCTGCTTGAGTTACATAGCCACTAGAACAGTGGTTCTCAACCTGTGGGTCATTACCCACTTGGGGTTGCATATCAAATATTTACAATATGATTCATAACAGTAGCAAAATCACAGTTATGAGGTACCAATGAGATAGTTTTATGTTTGGGGGTCACCTCAAGCTGAGTAACTATATTAAAGGGTCGCAGCATTAGAAAGGTTGAGAACCACTGCACTAGAAGGAGGGATTCCTTTTGTTTTTTTTACAATTCAGTTTTCATTCTATATTTTTGATGCATGTTTGTGTACCATGTGTGTGTGCACTTGGTGCCTGAAGAAGCCAGGAGCAGGTATCAGGCTCCATGGAATTGGAGGAAGAGAAGATTATGAGCAGGCATGTGGGTGCTAGAACCAAACCCATATCCTCTATAAGAGCAGCAAATGCTCTTAACTATTGAGCCAACTCTCCAGTCCTTGAAAAACCTATTCTTAGTGGCACCAAGTTACCATATGGTTACTCAGAGATATAGCCTTGCATTTTCTTAAGGGTGAGTGTCTTTTACTAACCCCTAACCCTCAGGCTGGTCACCTAACAAATCCAGTCTGCCATCCTATGCTTGTAAAGTATGCAGAGTGCTACGATTCCTGACTTACATATTAGAAAACTAAGATCCCGAAAAATTAAGCAATGGGAGGTAAGTCTGACACACAGCAGAGCCATGACATGACCAAAGAGGAAGCAAATCCTGCCTTCGCTACTGACTTAAACACGGTGTTCATTCAACTCTGGCTTCAGGAAGAGGAATGGGAAAAAGGGCAGGCTCTTTGGCCTGGTAGCATTGAGAGGGGGCCTGACTCAGCAGTGGGAAGATCTAAGGTTGATCTTTGTTGTTAGTGTAGTGATTTGTTTTGGGTTCCAGAGCTGGAGACAATTCTGAGTCCCCACTTCCTCCTCTGTAGAGTGAGTTTCGTTGGATGGCTTATCTCTAAGCTTTCACCTGGCTCTACAACCCAGAAATCTAGTGGGTTTTTCCTTTGGCTCATTGTTTCTGTGAGAGAACCTTAAGATGATATGAGCTCCTTCTGCTTTCGAGGGTGATCTCGAAATAGATACCCAATACTGTAAAAAAATGTTTACATACATCTTCATGTACTGTAATTACAATTCTGGACAGTGCCTCAAGGAAATTGTAACAGATCTTCAAGCACACATGACCTGCAATGGGAGAATTAAAGCATTTACATGTAATAGGGTACCGCATGTGAAGCCTCTTCAGGTAGAAATATGAATGTGCTTTTGCAAAACAAACTAAAAGAAAGCACTGAGTGCACAACTGTTTGTAAACTAGAGCCCAAGTGCCAAAGCCATTTGCAGACTGGCTGAAAAGACACATAACATACAATATAGTTCATTCTGGTTACAGGCTCATGTGTTGTTTAAAGAATTTACAATCTTAAGGCATATCACCTTGAAGAGCAAATAGCTCAAACATCCCCTCTACAGTTTTCATTAAAACTTTATTTTTCTGGTTATAACAGTAAAGTTCTTCATAGAAATTTTAGCAGTTTAAAAAAGATCCACAGAAATTAATACATTCAAATTTCATTCCCTAGAGGCCATCTATTTTCAGATTTGATTTCTATGTCAGGTCTTAGTGTCTGTTAAGAGTGAGAGTTGCTGTGTGTGTTCTTTAATTGTCAGCCATTTCTTCAGTGAAAACTGAGCAGCTGTTGGAAGCTTTGACTGATTTATATGAGAAAATATTGAAGAAACTGAATATTAATCATGGAAAAGGGAAGAACAAGCCCCTGAGATGTGGTCTCCCAGGAAGTTGAAATCTGCTTTGGATAAGAGCAGAAGCTGAGTCTGCAGGGTTATGGGATGTAGAACCAAGGATTCTAGGTGGACACTTGGGGCATAGAGATTCAAATATGAGATTGGAGTCTTCAGAGGATCCGATTGGATTTTGCTCATTGCATACACAGCATCAAACATGGCACCTTTGATGCAGTAGATGATCAAGACTTACAATACGTGCTAGTCATTTGAGAGACATGTTATGAACAATTAATTTATGCAGACAATGGGCCAGTATCTGTCAGAAATCCTCTTTAAGAAATTCCTGATTTGAGAAGACCCATATGCTGAGTCATCTTGAGGTTGTGGAACTTCCATGACCTCTGGACTCCTTTGAAAATGAGGAGGGGGAATCTTTCCTTTTCATCAACAGGACTATGAGTGATGTCACATGGTAAAGTGGAGTCAGGTTTCTACTCTCTCTCTTTTTTTTTTTCTTTTTTTCCAACACAAGGTTTCTCTATGTAGTTTTGGTGCCTGTCCTAGATCTCCCTCTGTAGCCCAGGATGGCCTTGAACTCACAGAGATCCGCCTGGCTCTGCCTCCCGAGTGCTGGGATAAAAGGCATGTACCACCATCGCCCAGCAAGTTTCCACTTTCTTGTCCCAAGTTAGCTGACCATGTCACCTTGGCATCTCTGTGCTGGAGAAACCATGGAGACTGCAGTGGTTCAGTAGCTGGCATTTCTTACCTGGCTTGATGATCATATCCTGGGTAGGGTTTTGGTTTTATTTGTTTTGCCTTCAAACACGCTTCTCTAAACCACATTTGCAGCGTGGCCTGAGGGATCTTTCTAAACTCTGCTCTCATCATCACAAAGCAATCCTTGCAGGCTCTTCCACAGAGCCTAAGGAAGACGTCCTAACTCTCTGGAATAATTAACACTCCACAGTCGAACTCTGTGAGTGTAGATATTGATGTTGGTAATTCCCACGTGTGTGATCTTGGACAGCTGTATGTGTTTTGGTTCCCTCACCTGTAAATGCAGGATAACTACTGCAGCTCCAGATCTGTGAGAATCAATTGTACGTAAACAAGCGCACACCTGATAGGATACACAGAAAGTTTGGCTGCTCCATGAGCTGATGTATTTCTTCCTTATTGCTAATCCTAGGAAGCTCTTATATACCAAATAGAACCACTTAATGTGTCAAGTCTCTCATACACACCCAGCATGGTCTTTGGTTTTGAGCATGTTTTCCCTTCTGTTTGAAGTGCCTTTGGCCCTCTATCTCAGAATTATGATCCTTATACAGTTTGAACCTCATTTGGTCTCTTCTTTCAGCAATGTGCTGTCTTGGTTTAGAAGATGTGGCTCATCCCTCTCTATAGGAGCTGTAAGTAGCTCATAACTCCACTTCTACAATAGCTGAATTTGGTCCATTGTCCTGGTTGGTATTTTTGTTAATTTGACAAAATCTAGACTCATCTGAGAAGAGGGAACCACAGTTGAGGAAATACCTCTATAAGACTAGCCTGAGGAGCATTTTCTTAATTAATGATTGATATGGGAAAGTCAGCCCTTTATGGGTGGTGACCCCTGTGTAGGAGGTCCTGAGTTATGTAAGAAATCAGGATGAATATGCCATGGGGAGCATGCCAGTAAGCAGCATTCCTTCAGGGTCTTTGCTTCAACTCCTGCATCTAGGTTCTTGCCTTGAATTCCTGCCCTTTCTCCCCTCAATGATAAGAGTGTGACCTGAGCCTTGTAAAATAAGCTCTTTCTTGCCTATGATGCTTTTGGTCATGGCGTTTTACCACAGAAATAGAAACCCTAACTAAGAAACTCAGGAACTATGAGATGAAAAAGCACAGAAGGCACAGTCACTATCAGTCATCAAAAGTCTGGGTGGAGCCAGGCACACAGTAGGGCTGAGAGTCAGGCACCTGGCTGACTGGCACATAGAAAGCTAAGACAGACTGGATGCAAGGGCAGGAGTCTGGAGAAGCTGCCCCTAGAAGGGTCTAAGAGCTAGTAGAATTATCTTCTGAAAGGCACAGTTGCTAAAACTAATCAGTAGGATTGTGTTTTCCTTCTTTTATGCATACATACAGGTAAATAACGAAGTCGTGTCTACCATAAGCAACTATGACATTGTATAAGATAAACTAAAAATACATACAATGCCGCATAATGCATTTACATCTTAGGTTGTAATTAATGCAAATTATGCAAGATTCATATACAATGTGATTAGACTCCTCTTGCACATAATTTATGATTGAATTAACAAAGAAGCTGATTAAATAAGAAAATCGATTTCTGTCATTATCCTTTTTTTGGTTATGTTTTTATTAAAACCATATCTGAGGATTCAAAAAAATTAGATTGCAAAGTCAGGTTATGGTTCAAGAGGTTCTTTGCACTGGACGACCTTCTTGCTGATAGCAAACCTCAGCAGCACTGTCTTCTGATGAGACACTACAGGGCAAATTTTGGTGAACCAACAGGGGCATCCACATCTCCAAGACACCAACATGAGGATGACTCATGCATAACCATAATAGATTTGTGTGTTCTGCTTGTGTGTGTGCCTACATGTCTAAGTGTGTGTGAGTGTACACACACGTGCTCATGGAGACTAGAGATGGACAGAGAGAGGATGGGATCCTGATGATATACTAACCTCATCAATAGATTATTACACCAAAGCACTCATAAATGAAGGGCTTTTGGGAGAATTCACCCATTTGGAGAAGCAGGCCGAGGGTTGCCTTTGGAAGGCATGTCTTGGTCTCCAGCTCCTTCCCTTATTTTGAAGATGAGCAATGGAGCCAACCATGAACTGAAATAAATCTTTCCTCCTTCTGAGTTGTTTATCTAGGGTGTCTAAATAACGAAACATTCATAGCCACAGAATGTAAATAATTAATAAGATTGTATTCTTGGATCTAAAAGACCCTTTCTATAAACCTCAGGGTGAATATTTAGTCTTGGTTAATAAGAGACCAGACATTTGACCAAATCATCACCTTCCTAGCATTGCTGAAGGTTCCATTGGGGGTGAGGCTTCTTTTTCAACCTGGAAAGATATGAACAGAGTGAACTAGAATGTTTTGAGTTTAATTCTTGGCTCTGCTACTTTCTGTCTTGGTATAATATTGACCAATGAATTTTTTTCTTTGGATTGTCACTTCTTCAGCTTGTAATGGATAGTGATAAGTTGTTGTGATGATCCAATGTGTCACTACATTTATGTGTAATATTGAAAACAATGTCTGGCAAATAGCAAGTGCTGAGAGAATATTAGGATTATTGTTAACCATGGTCCTTGTGACAGTTGGATATTGGTGAAATTATTAAGACCATTCCATGTAGTTAAAAGGGGTAACTTACAAATGAAGGGATAGGTTGTAGGGTCTGGCAAAGGTATGGCACAGTCTGGTGGTATTCTCTGGAGAACTCTGCTTGGTCTACCTCCAGCATCCCAGGTCCCAGAACCAAGAGAGACTTCTCCTCTCGATCCTGGGTCTTCACCTTCCTCCCTCAGCCCCGCCATTACCAAAGCCTCAGTGGGGGTTGGAACTTCCAGGCCAAGGCTGGGATGGCTACCCACTACAGTTGGATATACCTGACCCATACTTGTGGGGTGGATTCAAATCTGCAGGCAAGGCTTGCAAGTTGTATGTCCTTGACATGAGAACAGAAATTTTCAGGGTCTCCAGTTTTCCATGACAACAATAGTGATAACAATCGATGCTCTACCCATGGAAAGAGTCATGTGCTAGTATATAGGCAGAGATGACTGCACGTGCTACTCATGACTAGGAAGCCACTATCTGAGGATCCAGCTTTAAATCTAAATATTGAGACTAGAATCAGAGCTATGAAAAGTTAATAGTATACCCCAACATCAGCAACATGAATGTGCATGAACAAAGCCAGTGATGAGCACTGCCATCCAAGGGCATAAGTGTTGTTGTTTTGTTGGTCCTATCTAGCCCATGGTCAGGACAATATCTCTCACCCGCCAGTACCACAGGCGCTCAGACCCAACCAAGTAAACACGCAGAGACTTATATTGTTTACAAACTTTATGGCAGTGGCAGGCTTTTTGTTATCTACTTCTTCTATCTTAAATTAACCCATTTTTATTAATCTATACTTTGTCACGTGGCTTGTGGCTTACCATTACCTTGCATGTTTTTTGTCATGGAAGTGGCTGGCAGTGTCTCTCTGACTCAGCCTTTCTGTTCCCAGAATTCTCCTCTCTCCTTATCCTGCCTGGCTACTGGCCAATCAGTGTTTTATTTATTAACCAATCAGAGCAACACACTTAACATGCAGAACATCCCACAGCACATGAGATCATCAGAACAAGGCAGGATGAACCAGACATCAAAGTAAGCACCCATGGTGTCACTTAAACACTAATCAGAGGGAGGGGATTCAAGTTTGGGGGAGTGGGGGCAGTCAGAACAAGACAATAGAACCAGATAGAGGATGTGTATCTGTGGCTTCTCTTAAACTCTAAAAAGAAAGAGGAAAGCCAAGCTTTCTCAAGCACCTACCTACTTCCTGCCCTGCTTCAATCCTAGTATCAGGGAAGGAAGCAGACTATTCTAGTGTTTTCTCCATGATACTAACTGGGTGACTTAAGTTGTCTCAACTCACAGAGCCTCAGCTTTCTTTTGTTGAAAATCAAATAACTTTCTGCTAATTTGGCTATCTTAGAAAACAGTGCCCTGGTCCTGCTGGTTCAACCACTCCAAATCTGAAGCTTGAACTCCTGTGTATCTGTCAGTCTCTTGTAAGGATCGTTATTGTGAGTCAGCCTTCCAAATCTACTTACTTCTAAGACATGACAAGATTGATTTTATGGCTTCAAGTTGGGAAAGTCAAGTCTAACTTAGAAAATTTAATCCCAGGTAAGTGTCACCTCATGAGACCTAGCCAACTGCCAGCCAGTCTCTTTTAAAACAATGTCCTGGGAAAATAAACTATCTTTCCAGTTTCTGCAGGGCTCTGGGTGGGTCACATTCAGTGGTGAATGGGCAGAGATTTGTAAAAGAAGGCAGGGAGGGCATGGCTCTGAGGGGAGGTATAGGGAGGAGACACAGCCTCTGGATGCATAATGGACCTAGTCTTCCAGAATTCCAGGTGAGGCTAGTGGCACAGAATAGCATAGGAACAGTTCACCAGACAATCCCACACCCCCCCACAAAGGCTTCTCCCCCACTCCCCCCAAAATAAAGAAACCTAATTTTTAATATCGAATCCTCCTTGCTGGTTCTGTGAAGGCCCGGAAACAGCAGGTAACGATGTGTAAGTGACTTTGAATTAAGACTGAACTCTGTGTCCTTCGCTTCTCCCTCAAATGTGGAATGATTTTCTAAGAATTTAATTATCTAAGAACACAGCATCAAAGCTGTTAGACCCTTGTTAGTGTTAATTCAAACTTAATGTGCATGAGATTTAGAGATCTTGGATACTAGGGAAATGATTTCAATTTAAATAGCTCGCTTTGTCCTACACATCACAAAACATCTTTTAACATAGGTAATTTTTTTTTAATAGAATACTGTAACCTAGGTCTTTTCTACTAAAAAAGAAACTCACTGCAGAGGACTCAGATGCTCTGTAAATCAGCGGGATGTAGTTGGAAGAACAAATATAGGCTCTAGTGCCTTAGAAACCTACGTTAAAATCTTCGGGGCTCACCTTTTTCCAGGTGTCTGTGGGCAGAAGCTTAACTTCTTTGAATCTCAGTAAATTAACCTCTCAGCAAGGAAGACAAGCTGAAGACAGAAGGTCAGGTGGGGAGTTACAGACAAAGGAGTGCGCCTGGAAGCTGGTGGCCCTTGTGGAGCCTGGGGACTGGCATTAGCTGGCAAGGCATTCATCACAAGGCAAAGCAGATGAAAGACTTGGTGGCAGAAAGGATTAACCAAGTCCTCTGGCTTTCATGACCTGCATTTAAGTCCTAGCTAACCTGCAATAAGATATGCCTTTCCTTTGGAAGATGTAACTAACTATTTAAAAGCTTTGTATTGTGAGGACTGGAAAGGTGACTTGGTAGTTGATAGTCTTGCTTTTGTAGATGACCTAAGTTCTATCCTCAGCAGTCATCATCAGCTGTAACTCTAGCTGTGGGAATCCGACGCCCTCTTCTGGAATCCATGGGCCCTGCACTCATTTGCACAAATCCACTATGAATGTAGCTAAATTAAACAAATAAAAAGCCTTAAGGTGTTCTAAAAAGAAGTGTGTATCACATATGGTGACTAGAGTGTAGAACACATTGAATACAAAACATGAGGTGAGTTCTGAGATGGTAATTATCTTGAAGAATATAAAGGCATAATCTCTTCATTTCATTTTAATATGAAAACATGTTTTTTAGAAAGTTGAAATTCATTGTTTGAAAAGTATGAGATGAAATCATTTGTGATTACACCCACAGATGCATGTGTTTATAATGAATCGTGGATCAGTTTTTTTCTGTGGTTTGACGATCCTTTGAGGACTCTACAACAGTAAACACTGGCCCTGCCCTGAACGTCCCACATTTTACAGCCTTTGATCAATGTCATTATCATTATACCCTCATTTTCTGTGAAGTTGAATCATAAGAAGTCACTCCCCTTTTTATAAATAACTTTGCTCATTTAAGTGTGCCTTATTCCTTCCTACAGAGTGAGGTAGTTTGAATTGAAATGGCCAGATGAAAACCTAGAGCTGTCGTTCCAAAGTTACTATTCTTTTTAACAAATAAAAATATGTGTCTCTTCTTCTCTTTAAATATTTCATCAGTCAATCTATAACAAAAGGCCCACCATAAGTTGCCTTATCCATTGGGCGATCGCTTTCTTTGTCACACTGGTTTCTTCTAACATTCCTTTAGTTCAGAGTCTGGTGGAATCTCTTCTTTGTCTATCTGCGACCAAAAGCTCTTCTGTGACTTCTCCTGAGGAGGTGTAAACAAATGTCTATTTACCCTGATGGGGCACCAACGACAGATCCAAGAAATGCACCATGCAAGTCTAGCTCACTAAACCAGTGGTTATTGGGCTTGTGTAAAGAAGTATAGATGAGTGGTTACTCACAGGGGCCTAGATAACCCAAAAGCAGCTGTGTTGTCAAACAGCTCATCCTAACATGACTGAGCATTGGTGGGAGCCATATCCCTGGAGTTCCCCGACAGCTCTGCAAGTTTAAGAGTCAAGTCTCCCCAGCAGTTGTTAAACTGCCTCTATGGCCTTGGGAAGGAGCCTTGCGAATCTTGTAAATTTCAGGAACTTCCTCAGCCTGCTAAGTTTTGTTTGCTTCTTTGGTTTTAATAAGCCCAAATTTGGGGGACATTGCTATACAGCAAAAGTTTTACTTATAAAATAGTATCTCTGTTGGTTATTTATGCTATAGTATGAATTTAAGGCAACGTCTTGTTGGCTATTATTTTGCAAATTGTAATAGTCTGAGACTGCCATAAATTTAAATATCTAAACAGTTCTGGAATTGATAAAAACCAACAGCTATAATAATACACAATGTCAAATATGCTGTGTTGTCATTAGTTGGATTTAGAAATATAATAAATGACATTTAATAAGTATTTTCTAGCCACTGGTAAGACTGGTAAAGTGCCTCCTAAGGCTCTTGAATTATCCTTTATCACTTATTTGCTCATTTAATAAAATCATAAAGCAGGATATGGAGACTCCAGCTGAAGTAGCAATGTGAATTAAAGTCCCCTTGTTCTCATATTTGTAGTAAAGTTGTCAAACAAGCCATTTTGTGATATATTCCACATTGTTTCTTATGCTTATGCAGTTCCCCTTTGAAATTTGAGATAGTCACATTAGGTTGATGTGTGGCAACATGTTATAATGTAGCAGGAATGGATGTCCCTTTTCTCTTGACTCTCTGTGATAGCATCAAGACACCTAATCAGTGGGACAAAATGTTTATTGAAGACAAGTTAAAATCGTTGTCATTTAGAAAGGATCAAAAATCCAAGTTGGAATTTCATAATATACACAAAAGAGAGACTATGGAACAATGAGCCTAAGGTCAAACTTGGGAAGATAAATACCCAGCCAGCATTTGGAGCATGAAATAGTTTCTGTGAGGTCTGGAGAGGTGAATCAGTGGTTAAATCACTAATGCAAACAAGAGGAATGGAGTTTGAATCCCACATAAAGTCTGGGTTAGTGAGACAGCTTGCTTGTAATTCCAGCCTGGAAAAACAGAGTCAGAGGATCATGGGAGCAAGATAACTAGCCAGACCAGCTGCATCAGCAAGCTCTGGGTTTGATCAAGAGATGTTGCCTCAAAGGACAAGGTAGAATAGTGATCAAGGAAGATGACCAGTGATAAAGCCAGGCCTCCACACATACATGCAATTTGTGCTTGTGCACCCATCCACACATACATGCACACCCCCAACATACAAACATGCATATACACACACATATACATGAATTAAAAAAATATTTGGCACTAAGAAAATAACATATTATGTATGTGTATGCATGTGCCTGTGCGTGTGTGTGTGTGTGTGTGTGTGTGTGTGTGTGTGTGTATGTATGTGATGGTTGACCAAGCACATGTTAGTTCTTATCACTGTGACTTGAAGCCCCACATAAACATTATAAGGAAGGAGGCATTGTTTTGTCTCAGTTTAAGAGATTTTGGTCCATGGCCAACTGGCTCTGTTGTTTTGGGGCATTATGAGGCAGAGCAAGGTAGCAATGGGCATATATAGCAGATCAAAGCTGCATACATGGTAGCCAGGAAGCAGGGAGAGACAGAGAAGGGACAAGAGACCCTTCAAGGACACATGGAGTCTGGCTGGAAATCTTCATTTTGACTTTTTAATGAAGTAATAGTTAAAATAGTAGAAATTCTTTGCAGTTATATTTGTTAGGAAACATTATGAACATTTTTACCAACATTAAGGTAGGTTTTTGTTGTTGTCTTGCTCTTTTATTTATTTATTTATTTATTTATTTATTTATTTATTTATTTAATTGAGAATTGATGGTCTGCCTTATTAAGGAGGGTTTTGAGGAAACAAGTTAAATTGTCTATGAGTTTTTCCCACCATTGCTGCTTCATGCAGGGACTGTGGAGGAAGTTTCTGGAAATGTAAATCAATTTTGATCACTCCTTCGCTAAGAGGCCATCAATGACTCCTCAGGCCACAATGTAAAGGAGTTTTGCCTGGCAGGCTGCTAATATCTGGAGATCTTGATAAAAGATGCTGTGGCATGGTAGGCAAAGACTAACCCAGGAGGGCCATACTATGGATTAAAATTCTTGGTTTTACCCTTGGGCCCTGGGGAGCAGGGAAATGAGTTTGAATACAGGCCCAATTTAATCAGATTTAAGTTTGGTGTTACAAAAACCATCTTATATTTTATTCTGAGATCCTGACTTCTTATTGATCTTACTGAAAATAAAGCCCACTGAAGGAGCAAATATTCCTCTTCAAAAAACCAGGGGATGGATTGGGCTACAGTGAGAATGTGGGCCCAAATAAAAGGAAGTGGCTCCATCTGTAAGGAGCAGTAGCCAGACAGCTGCCTGGAGAGTGATAAAGCTTCACAAGGATTTCTCTCGTTCACAGTCCTTTGAGGATTTTAACACAGTGACCAGTGCCACTAGACAGGATTAAGTTGGAGAGGCCCTATCAGTAGCAAAGCAGTCCAGTGGGTCAGGGGCTCCAGGATGACCTTTGTCCCAGTGGGCCCTAGGCTCCTCCTCTTGAAACCAGGCAGGATGGTGTCTTTCCTTAGACGCCTCTAGGAAGGGGGTTGAAGCACTTAGCTGCCAGTTAACAGAACCAGCCCTCTCTCTAGGCATCTGTTACCAGTGCCTAGGGAAGTGTGTTCTTCCTACAAAGGGCATGCAGGGAAGTGTTTGAATGTACGGACACATGCATAACAAAAATGCAGATTTTTTAAACTGAAATGAGCCATTGTTGTTCAGAGCAATGGATTCCAGGGCTGATTTTAAAAGCTTCAGTCCTGAGTGTCCTTAAGAGAAGACTGGATAAATTCAGAGCTATATATGGGTATGTAAGGCTGGATCTGCAGTGGGGGAACTGACTAAATGACCTTCTGGATTTCTCTAAGAATAACTAGATTCTTGAGATGAAGTCATCAAAGAAAATAACATGTCACACTCTAGCAATAACTATGTAGTTCATTTGTGTGTGTGTGTGTGTGTGTGTGTGTGTGTGTGTGTGTGATGTGTCTGTATGTGTGTATATGTGACTGTATGTGTGTATATGTGAGTGCACTTGTGTGAGTACACTTGAGCATTAGTTCTTTTTTTTCCACTTTGTTTGAGACAAGGTCTCTCTTTTCATTTTTTCCTGCTGCGTTCACCATGCTAGCTGCCCTGTGAGTGAGCCTCCTGGGACTCTCCTGCTCTTGTCTCTTATCTCACTTCGAGAGTACTGGGGTTCTAGGCGTGTCTTTATATGTGTTCTCAGGATTTTACCTAAGGTTTTCCTGCTTGCATGGCCAGTGATCTATCTACTGAGCCACCTCCACAGCCACAGTTGATTTCCCTGACAAGTATTTTATAGATGTACTGTGTAGTGGTGCATTTGGACTGAAGATGGTCTATTGGGAATATGAGGACAAAACAATGATGTACACCAGCATCCACATTGTTTAAATGGACACTGAATGGTTCACTAGGATGGTAACACCATGTGATATTCTGATTTCCAGAATGTCGTTCTTTCTCATACAGAGAGAAGAGGAAAATATCGACTCAAGGTACTCCTTTGTATTGATAGAAATAGATGTTTCAGCTGTTCATTTTTGTTTTTGTGGATTTCTTTCCCCCAGCTATGTACAAATGCATTAAACTAAAACCATAATTGTTAGAGACTCTTCAGGTGGTGTTATCTAAGTCACGAATGAAGTGTGAAGGATCTCACTTCTGAAGTAAGTTGGCTTATTCTATGCATTTTAATCTACTTTTGGCAAATTCTTAAATGAAGAGATTATACCTGATAAACTTCTTAAATATTTGAATACTAGAAGTGAAATCATAATTAAATCAAGTAATAGAATAGTAAGTGCCTGTCTAATGTGGATATTCCCTCTTGGATTCCTTGGGATGTGAATGGAACATTTTTGTTTTTATCTTCCATTTCTTGAGATTGGCTTTAATATTTATTTTATTATCAGTGAGGACCTACACATACTAACTAGTTTAATCACAATGGATGCTGATGTCTTTGGCTGGAGATAGCAGCAACCTACCCAATGGCTTTAATTAGAATGATGCAGATGTATTTAGGGAAGATACGGTAGTAGCTGCTGGTGTGGGAATTATATAAACAAATGCCACTTCTCTCAGTCTGAGCTGCCTGGGTGACTTTGGGGTTAGTCAGATAACCTTTCTCAATTCTGTAATCTCCATTTATAAAAGAAGGGAGTTGCCCAACTTACTCTGTACTTTTTCTTTGCATATGTAACCTCTAAAATGTTTAGTACCTAGAGTTTTGTAAAAAAAAAAAAAAAAAAAAAAAAAAAAAAGAGTTCTAATTTACTACAAGTTGATGATTAATTTGAGTGAGTGCATCTGATTTCCCTTTGGGAGTAGTTTCTGGTATGAATGATGAATGCTGAACTGTGACTCCTCTTCCTTGGATCACTTCTTCATTCACTTATGATACAGTTGTTGGGGGCTGGAGAGATGGCTCAGTGGTTAAGAGCATGTGTTGCTCTTACAGAGGACCTGATTTAAATTCCCAGCACCCACCTGGTGCTTCATAACCATAATGAACTCCAGTTTCAGGGAATCTGATGCTCTCTCTGACTACATGAGCACCAAGCATGCATATAGTACACATGAGCAAGATACTTATATGTATATAATAAATTTCAAAACAATTTAGAGATATAATTATGAGTCGGCATTCAGAATATACAGGTGACAGACACACTGGTTTCCTAGTGTTACTATAACAAGCCACCATGTTTTTCCACCCAAAATAGCAGCTATGTATTCTCTTGGACTTTTGCAGGTGTCTGCACAGCTGTGTTCCTTTGCCCAGGCCTTGCTTCTTCTGGCTTTTGATAGTCTCCACTTTTCCTCACCTTGTGGCCACATCACTCCGATCTCTGCCATTTTGGTTACCTTTCCCTCCTCTTTCTGGAATCTCTGTGTGGTGTAGTTTAAGGACAACTGTGATTGTGTCATTGGATTAAGGGCCTACCTACAAAAATCCAAGATTATATTTTCATTTCCATAGGCAGACTCAATTAGGTTGGCAGACTCTTACTAACTAAGGAGCATTTACACATTCCGGGCGTTTGGATATGGACATACATTGAGTCACCATCATGCAACCCACATAGTGACCAAACAAACAAAAATAACAATTAACCAAAATCATCCCTTTGACTTTATGGTGCCCAGAATCTTTGGGAGGATAGATATTTAAGTGACTACAAATGTCAGTTACATTTTATGTACAATTATAAATACATAGTTGTGAATTTATGGCCAGGTCTATAAAAGAAAATTACAAGGTTCTTTGAAAAATTACAACCAGGGGACTTCATTAAAGAAAGGAGTTGGTCAAAACTCTCTGAACAAGTGATATTTAAACCGATTGTCAATGCAGACATGTGACTTGGGATTTTCAGAGAAGTTGTTGAAGAGGTGAGTGAGGCCATCTGAAGCAGCAGAACATCACTCACCAAGGCCTGTGAGGCGGGGCTTTTAGAAGTGCCTGAAGGCCACTGCCTCTAGAGCACACAGAACAAGATTGAATGTTGACTCCAAGTCAGATCATGGAGGACTTTGGAGCCTTTTTCTAAGTGATGCATGCAAACCTAAGTGCAGAGGGGTACCTTGGGTGTGTTTTCAACACAGTGTGTCAGGAGTTAGGTTATGTCTTTAAAATCTACTGTGACTGATATTTAGAATGTATGTTGCAGAAAAGCAGGAGAG
Source organism: Onychomys torridus (assembly GCF_903995425.1). NCBI lineage: Eukaryota > Metazoa > Chordata > Mammalia > Rodentia > Cricetidae > Onychomys > Onychomys torridus. Next base: position 120,979,995 of record NC_050444.1, read on the forward strand.
AAATAGGAAACCACAAAGCATTATGTAGCAGATGGCCATAGGTTTTCAAGGGTGAAAGAAGGTACATGAAAAAAGCTTATGGACTTGAGTGATATGTTCGAGAAAGGAATGGTCTGACTTGATAGGAAGTCACTTTTAGAGAAGTGAGGCAGAGGGAACTTTCAAAGATGACTTCCTTTTTGTTGAGATGGCAATCGTTAAACCAAAGACTACAACAGGGGGATTCATAATGTATTTAAGTAGTACTTATGAGAGAAACACTAGAGAGTATGGTAAGCAGACTGTCAAAGAAGCCACATCTGGGTTGGACTTCAAGAAAGTCAGGTGGTTGTGTTAGTTACCTTTCTCACTGACATGGCAAAATAATGTACAAAAGTCATTCAAGGCAGAAAGAGCCTATTTTGGCTCATAGTTTTAGAGTATGTTTCATCACAGTGTAATGTGACATGCCTGCTCACATTGTGTCCTCAGCCAAGAAGCAGAGAGAAATGAATGCTGGTGTTCAGCTCTCTTCCTCCTCATTTGGTCCTAGACCCCAATCTTTGGAACATTGCTGCCTACATTCAGTGTATGTCTTCCTTTCTTGCATAAATTTCTCTAGAAGTATCCTCACAAATTGTGTCTCTTTGATAACTCTAAGTCCTCTCTAGATGACAAGGGTAAACATCTCAGTAGGTAAAAATGGTTAGAAAGGCCATTTCATGTAGAAGGAGAAGCCTGAAAATAACATTGAGGTGAATGAAAGTGCTCAAGGGTGTTCTGGCCACCAGAAGGGGTCAATGAAGAGAAGTGTGAAATGCTTGGACTCCCAGCAGCATCTCCTTCAATGGCCTTGTTTCTCTTTGTCTTTGCTTAGAGTAGTATCTCATTTCATTCGCCTGACCTGGGCTTTTCTACTGCAAATCCATTTTAATAGAATGTGATCATCCCAGATAGTCTACACAATCAGGAGGTACAGACTAATTTGTCTTTAAACTGTGCAAACATTATGGTTCACTAAATCTAGACATGGAAGTCTCCAGTAACCAGCTATCCTCTTTTAGGAATTTGCAGTGTTTATATTGAAACCAACATTACATGCCCACGATCCTCGCTTGATCAATTTTTTAAACGAATGTCCAAGATGTCTTGTTTTTATTTTCTTGAGCTTCATGGGTCCTGGTGTTCTATCTGAGTATTGCAGCAAGCAGTTGGGGGAAGACAGAAGGAACACATGAATCCAAAGTGAGTTGGACATATTAATCCCTGTTTGCTCTCACGATGGTGCATCTACTACAAATATTTGGCCCCTTTCTTCAAATATTCAAAACATCTTGACATTGTCCAATCACTTAGAATAGCATTTTCCAAAATAGTTCCCAGAGATACTCACATGGTAATTGTCACTCACATGGGGAGCTCTCCTCCAAGCGTAATGCCTAGAGTCATTAGCATTTCTGGTCATGTTAGGTGCATCTGTCTTTTCTCTCCTACTCTGGAAGACAAGGGAGCATAATAGTACAAGAGTGGCGTGGTTGTGGTATAGGCTGGAATCGGCTCTGTTGTGATACACCACCCAAGTCATTGTGTGTGGACACTGGCAATTTTATGATTTAAAAAAAGGCTATTGGTTGCAGGGACAAGAAGCTCACTCAAATAATTAAGTAGATACAGATGTCTTAATGTTTATGTAGCATGGTTAGGGCATTCATTCTGGAACTGTGGGTACCAGGATTGTCATCAGCACTGCCAAAGTCTTTGTGGTTTTATGCAGGAATGTGAGGGCCTATTATCATCCCACAGGTCATTTTTCTAGAGAAAGCCATGAGTATCTAAGAGATAAATCCATGTCCAAATGAATAACAAGAGTAGGATTTTGTATTGAATGTCACAGACTTATTAAGTTCATGCAGGCTATGGAATACAACAAACTTCTTGAAATGTTATTTCATTTATGAGTTATGATAGACACTGGAGTTAGCTTTTGTAATCCTTGCTCTACAAGTGTCATTATCTTTATTATATCCAATAAGTGCAACAGAACTCCCAAGTCCATATCTCACTGTAGTAGGAATCTTAAAGGTACTTGTTAATAAAAACAAACCCAAGGCCAGTTATTGGGGTGAGTGCTGGAAGATCAGAGAAGCAGAACAAGCCACGGCTATCTCACCTTGCTAGTTCCTCAGGTGATCCTGATTCCTCAGGCTGGAAGCTTCTGAGTCCTCCTCCACATGAATCTCAGCTGAACTGTGTTGCTCCAAAGCTTGAATGCTTAACCAACCAAATGCTTAACTAACTACATGCTTTTTCTCTAGTTCCTGGTCCTCACACCTTATATACCTTTCTCTTTCTGCCCCCACTCCCTGGGATTAAAGGTTGGGTTTCTGGAATTAAAGGGGTGGGTCACCATGCTTAGCTGTTTCTAAAGTGGCCTTGAACTCAGAGATCCGGCTAGCTCTGCCTCTCAAGTGCTGGGATTAAAGGCTTGTACCACCACCACCCAACTTCTGTTATGACTTACTCTTCCCATTTTCTAGCCACCATTTTTGGCTTTGTTCTAGTGGCTGTCTGTTCTCTGACCCCAGATATGTTTATTTCGGGGAACATACAATATTTCAGGGAACACAATACCTACCACATTTCCCCTGTTTTTGTCTAAAATTTAAAAAAAAAGTTATAACTAATACAAGAAAAACTATCCAATAAGTATATACAATATATACAGTCAAGAATTACATTAACAATGTCTAGTCCAGTAACATTTGATAAATTCAGACAAAAAGAATTTCCATTACTTATATTTAAAACAAGTAGCTCCTTTTTAAATGTAGGTCCAATAATTGACCTTTTCATCTGATCATATCCACATTCTCTCTTTTTTCTCTTCATGAAAGTTTCAATAATCTACCTTTTGTCATCTTTCTCTTTTTAGAGTAGATTCAATGATCTACCCATTTATCCTATTATTTCTTTATCTTTTTCCTCAGAGTAGATTCAGTGATCTACCTTATATCTATATTCTTTTTATTTTTTTTTTTTTTAAATCTCAACTCTATTTTTGGGTTAATTGTCAAGTCCTGTATCATTTGTCCAGCTGCTGCATAATGAGAAAGTGCAGGGCTTGTTTCAAGTCCTTGTTCAAGTAGTCTGTCAGGCTGGATCATCTCAGCCAGTCACCTCGAATTGTCCTGACCAGTTTGTAGTACAAAGTCAATCTTTCCGTGGTGCTAATGGCTTTACCATAGTCCACATGAATTTATCTTTGTTGGGTCCCATCATTCTTTTGAAGATTTCAAAGTTGCTGTTAGGCATGTTCAATGGTTCTCTGAAGACTTTCTTTGTGTAATCACAGACTGATAAATGTCTGTCTCTCAGGACCATGAATGTTCCTCCCTAGAAGAGAAAATCTTCACAGCAATTTCTCCCCAGCATTTCTCTTGCCAACCTTTTCCAAACTGACCTTTGCCAATGCTTTCTTGTAACATGCTGGTCCTGGCAATTCTTCTCTGAACAAGCAGCAGTAAATTCTTTGTTCCAGATAGCAGCATCACCACAATCACCAACACGATGAGAAGCAGCCGGCAACTCGGAGCAGCAGCCACTGCCTCCATGGTCCCTCCGACACTGTTTGTGTCTCTGCCCTGGCCGAAGCTTCTCCTAGGGCGGCCTCAACTCGGGATCCTCCTGCCTCTGCCTTCTTCAGTAAATCCTACCAGCATGCACCACCACAGCCAGCCAAGTGTAGCTCAGGCCTGAGCTAGGGCTCACAAGGCCACAGGCAAGAGGCTTTTTCATGAATTCGTACCACGAACGTTGGGCGCCAGATATAGCATGAATCTTAAAGAGTCTTATTAATAAAATCAAACCTGAGTCCAGTTATTGGGGTGATTGCTGGAAGATCATAGACACAGAACAAGCCACGGCTATCTCACCTTGCTAGTTCCTCAGGTGATCCTGTTTCCTTCTGAGTTCTCCCACACATGAATCTCAGCTGAACTGTGTTGCTCCAAAGCCTGAAAGCTTAACCAACGAAATGCTTAACTGACTACATGATCCTTTTTCCTCAGGCTGGAAGCTTCTGAGTCCTCCTCCACATGAATCTCAGCTGAACTGTGTTGCTCCAAAGCCTGAATGCTCAACTAACTAAATGCTTAACTAACTACATGCTTTTCTCTTTAGTAAGCCTCCTTAACAGGCTTGTAGCTAAAGTAGGTTGGGCCTGAGTCCTAAGCTGAGCTGGGCCCGCCCAGGTGGGAAGCCGGACCCACTGCTAAGGCAAGCGGTTTTTTAATGAATTCTTGCCACGTTGGGTGCCAAATGTAGATGTAACTGGCTTGTTAAATAAGAAACACAGAACCGATTGCAGAGTTAAAAACCACGAGGTCAGAGCAAGAGCAGAAAACCTTACCCTTCCCTGCTTCTGCTGTTCTTCCTCTCTGCAAGAGAGCTACCGCTCTGTGTCCTATCTTTTTTATAGATTTTCTGTTCTGTTTTCTCATTGGTTGTAAACCCAGCCACATGACCTCCTCGTCACTGCCTGTTTGTACAGACCTCCAGGTCTTCTATGGTTGCTACTGAGATTAAAGGCGTGTGTCTGCCATGCTGGCTGTGTCCTTGAACACATAGAGATCTACCTAGCTCTGCCTCCCAAGTGCTGGAATTAAAGGCGTGCACCACTACCACCCAGTTTCTGCTCTGGCTTGCTCTGACCTCAAAGCAACTTTATTAACATATAAATAAAAGCACATTTCAATACAAATAAAGTATCACTATATCTCACAACTCAGAACTAAGATTAGAAATGAGGCTACAGTTTTAAATGGTATACTCCTGTCTATCACCCCTGGTTTGTCCTTGTACCTCAGCTTCTCTCCTTGGCTCTGACATGCATTCTCTATGTTTCTTCACAAGCTCCAATTGGACTACTGTCAAGGCATCCTGTTTGTTAGGCATTTCCATGTCCTCACATACTTTTGATCGATGTTTGCCAATGAAGACTTATGGTCACATTGACCAAATGGACTTGGACACTAGTGCTGTGGCAGATGTTACTTCCAGCTCTATCTCTGGGAGATTAAAGTTGCAGAGGGGAACCAGCCATGTAGAAAATTGCTCCAACACACAGCAAGAATCAAGACTGTAAGCAAGCAGCCACAATATAGACAAGAAAGGAAACAAAGGAAAAGATCAGAGGAGGTTTCTTTTAAACTGTACATCAGATTGGAAAGGACTACAGTAAATGAGATCCAGGAAGAGGAATCCTGGAGAAGGACACAGCAGGACATAGTGCTAAGACAGGCTAGAAAAGGCAGTCACAAAAGGGGCATGACTTGGTGCTATTCTGTATGAGTGAGCCTTCTAGAAGAGGAAGTAGCAGAGAAGCAGAAGAAAACTCATTCACTGTAGGCATCTTATGTCCACCAGATTAGGGCATCAGGCTTGTGCAAGGTGATCATACCCCCTTTTACTTCCATGGTCAATGGCATCATTAACACAATCACTATGGTTGAACCTGATTGAATTTGACTCACAACTTCATTAGGTCTTTCAAAGTGCTTTTTACCAAGTTTTGGTAGAAAGTAAGAGAAACTGCATCTAATAAGGCTTATGTATTGAAAGGACTATGTTGGCCCAAATTATTGTTAAGGAGATGTTGCCTCTAGGCCATGACTCAATAATACAAAAGGAATAAAATCTCTTCCCATCTCTTTGATCTGATCTCCTCCTTTCAGAGCCTAAGATGTTGCTCTTTGGGCTATATTCCTCCTTGTTAAAATTTGGAAAGAGGGTTAGGGATGTAGCTCAGTGGTAGAACATGTGGTCAGCATGTTCAAGATCCTCAGCATGAATTTTTTTTTTTTTTAAGAAAAAGAAAACAATGTAGGCATTTTGTCGTCTTTCCTGAGACTCATTCTGGCTGGACAAAGTTATCCTCTCTGCTGGTCCTGGATCAGCCACTGTGGCCATGAAGATGGAAGGCATCAAGTGACACACCCTGAAAGCCCTGTGATCCAACCCAGAGCCGAAGGGGGGCAGGGGACATCAGCCTCAGATATCGAATACTTCCTCATCCGGGGACTGAGATTTTTGGGCAGAATGAAATGGAGAGGGCAAGAGCCAGGGGAGGAGAAGGCAAATGAGTGTCCCTTGTAGAAATGATTCCTTTATTTCACAGCTGAGGAAATGGGGGCCTCATAGTACTGTTAGCTGCACAGAGATGAAATAGCTCTTTTTCTCTAAGAATATCTCAGATGTCATGAGAAAATACCTTAACTACACACATTGTTATGAAGTCCAGAAGATGAAAGGATGCTATGTGCCTGCCCCCTGGACAGACGGGTATGTACTGTGTCCTAGGCTGTGACCCTGCATGAGTTATTCAAGTTCTATTTTCGCCCATGGGAAAATAGAAATAATAAAAGTTACTTCATGGGGTTGTTGAGAGGATGAGATGAAACATTTATGCATACAGGTGACCCAATGCCTTTCTATTCATTGTGTGTCCAGACTCTCACAGTATCCAGGGAGGCAGCAAAGACATTCTGTCTAAGAGATGGAATTGCCAAGGCTTAGTTATTACTTAGAAAACAAAGGTAAGTCTTGTGATTCCAAGTCTGACCCATTCCTTTTCCAGGGCATCATGTGCTTAATGAGATCCCCAGCTCTCTGTATCAATGCCTTCCAGTTAATAGGCTTTACACAGAAGGAACCACACATGCAAATTATTATTAGCATAAATATATGTAATTATTATTTTTTCACATTGCATCTTCACAGATGATGTTTATATTAGGTATTTTTTTAAGCAATGAATGACTGAACTATAGGAATCCTGTTCATTCAGACAGTCATTAATTCTAAGTAAGAAATTAATTTCCTATCACTCATGTTGCAAAGAGGAGGGCAACAACAGAGTCATAAGTAAGGGATATAATGGAATCTGGAAATTACCTAGCCCAACCTTTCAGTTCACAGATGTGGGGAAAGAAAGCTAGAATGGAGAAAGTCACAGGATTAATTAGTGGCAGAGCTAGGACTAGAACCTCTTCACTTCTCTGCCCAAGTCTGTCATCAAGCCACAAATGCTGATGCCTTGACTCTCATTTGCTTAGGCCTCTCTGAAAGTTTAACATGTGTAAGGACAGAAAGATTATTGTTGGGATGAAGGTTCCCCAGTGAAAGTGTATTGAGCATCCTTCACAAATTCCCTTGTGCTGTATTAATTTTATCTTGATAATTTCTGCAATGTGCTTGTGGCGAAGGGGGACAGCTATCTGTCTATACTGAATGGTCTCATTTGAGTCTTGCCAATGTAAAGGTATGAACTAAAAACCTTCTACATTAAAACAGCAAATTGCTTATGGTAACCATTGCATAATGAAGGAACACAATGAAGAATTACAGTTCAAATTACTTATCAGGTCTCTTCCATTTTCTAAGTTTTTAAAGTAGAAAATTGCACAGTATAATTACAGTAAGTTAATTTGCATTCATATTACAATTCAATGAGCAATTACATTCTTTTTATTTAAAAAAATATTTTATAAAATGTGATTTGCATCAGTATGTTTCTAGGAAGAGTGGTGACTTTTTCCTTGTGAGGTTTTCATGCAAATTGAATGCAACTGATATATTCCGGTACAAAACTGGGGCTGCTTGTGGGTGGATGTGGGGCAGAGGAGCAGACAGCCATCTGAAGAATGACTATGTCTTCAGAGCTTATGGATTCTTCAAAGCATAATAGATATCAGGTTTTGGAAGGAAAACCTAAGATCTTATTGCTGGAGACCCCTTCTCCATTCTCTTTTACCATCTTGAATTTGAATTTCTCTATAGAATTCCTGCCAAGCCATTATCTAATCTCTATTTGATTAACTCCTGTGCCAGGACATTCTTTGCCTTCTGATGACATCTACTTCATCACCAGGCAATGCTTTCATTTTCTGGAGGGTGGTTCCATTTTGATCTGATCGTTGGTGTGTTAATGTAATTTAAAGGACACATTTTACAAATCCATTGCTCTTCAAGTGCCATGGGTGGCAGAGAATTCTTTTTACATTGAGAGCAGAGTATTTTTTCCCACTGGTACTTGTATTATTAGCATAAATGTCTAAGTTGGGCCATGATAAAGAAGTACACACAACAGTTGTAAGAGCTTATTGGCTAATCCATTTTTTTCTTGTACCTGCTCTTCTTAATGATGTTTAAAGTAAAAGTGACATACATTGAAATGTGCAGATCTGTTTTCATAAAGATATTTGCTTATATAAACACTTTCTTTAAAATACCATTGAAACTTCACTGTACTCCTTTCAAGCCAATCCCTCCTCAAGGAGCCAACTGGAATCCTTTTTTTTTTTTCCTTATTGGAGACTTTATTTTGTCTGCTCTTAGTTTTCACAAAGATGGAAACATAATAGTCTTCTCTTACACTTGGTCTCTCTCTTTCCCTCAATGTGCTATTAAGATTCATCCATGTTGTCACACATGTCTGTAAAGTACTTAATTTCTTGCACAAAAGTATGCCAGTGTGTGAAGATATTATGACTTGTTTGGCCATTCAGTACAGGATCTTTTAGATTGTTTACAGTTTTACCTGTTGTGAACAGAGCTGCAATGAGTGTTGCAGTGTACATGTGTGTGTGCTTTAGTTTTCTTGACTAAACACCTAGGAGAAATAAATATGTAAATACTAAAAGAGCTCATAAAGTATGTATGTGTGTGACTTGACAAGATTGGACCAGGTAATTTTCCAAAATGTAAAATCATTTTATACTTTTATCAGTAGTGTGATATAGATATAATAGGATGAAAGGGTAGATTAAGGAAGGAACTTACTTCTAAAGAGCAACAACTTGTTTAAAATGTTTTACATTGGTATAGATTTTAGTCTATTGATACAAAGTTAAAGTTAATTTTGTTATACTATGTATATATTTCTACTCGTGTTTAAGGTATTATGTTTGTATAGCTCATTTTAAATTGAAATGGATAATTAAAAATAGATTAATAATTAGTCATCTATGATAATCATACTTGTAGCCATGTTAGTTAAGTCTTGTAGATATACATAGAGATATTTTAGATAGATAGGTAATCTTCAAATACTTCAAAGACCTACAGAATATGGCATTTAAAATATTTTTAAAATTTGGACTTTCGGGACAGTGAGACATGTCTGCTCCTGGCAGTACCGTTTTACTTCAGAGAGGAGGATGGGCATTGAAGACACTTCATATGGAGTTTATCTTCACCTTGACAAAAATAGCCATTTGGACAAGAAACTGTTCTTGCCTGTACTGCTTGATCGACTGGACATGCAGGACCCATAGAAAGGTGACCACTGAACTTTACTTGACAAAATGGTTCTTCAGGTTCCTGCTTCACAGAGGAAACTGCCAGACATTCTACAGGACACTGAGAGAAGTGACCGAGAGACTCTAGCCCTATGAGCTGAAGACAAATGCTCCAACTTTATAAAGGAACATTAGGTGACTGTCCAGGCTGCCAGCTGTCTCTGTCTACCCTGCAAGACTCCCGAAAAATGCTCGCATCCTTCTCCCGGTTCTCAGGTAATATTAAATCCTTCTGAGGTCTTTGATGTGGTTGAAGACTAGATAGTTATAATTTCCTCAGTTATGATAAAAGATAAGTTAGATATAAAACCTTAGACTCACAAATATAAGATAGATAGAATATCTTCTTTAATATTGTAAATGTAATTCTTGCTTGATAATTGTTTTGTTATATGTAATTGTACTATGTAAAAGTTAAAACCTTCCTTAAAAAAAAAAAGAAAAGGGGAAGTGCTGTGGATATTGCTTTGTGTAAATAAAGTTCTGATTGGCCAGTGGCCAGGCAGGAAGTATAGGCGGGACAAGAGAGAAGAGAATTCTGGGAAGTAGAAGGCTGGGGAGACACTGCCAGCCGCCGCCATGAGAAGCAACATGTAAAGACACTGGTAAGCCACAAGCCATGTGGCAAAGTATAGATAAGCAGAAATGGGTTAATTTAAGATAGAAAAAGTAGATAACAAGAAGCCTGCCACAGCCATACAGTTTGTAAACAATGTAAGTTTCTGTGTGCTTTCTTGGTTGGGTCTGAGCGACTGTGGGACTGGCGGGTAAGAGAGATTTGTCCTGACTATGGGCCAGGCAGGAAAACTCTAACTACAGTAGTGTACAAGAGTTCTATAGCTTCACCAACATTATTTAATGTCATCTTTTTGAAGAGTCACTTTTACTAATTTGTGTGTGTGTGTGTGTGTGTGTGTGTGTGTGTGTGTGTGTGTATAGGTATATGTACCTGAGTTCAGGTGCCCATTGGGTCCAGAAGAGGATGTCAGGTCCTCTGGAGCTGGAGTTATAGGCAGCTTTGAGCTACCTGATGTAGGTGGTGGAAGCTGAATTCTGGTCCTCTGCTGAGCCATCTCTCCAGCCCCATCATCATCCAACTTTTAGCTGTAGCCATTTTAGTGAGTGTGAAATAATGTCTCACTATGTATATGCATATCTTTCTCCCATTACTAATGTGCCTTTCCACTACTGTGTTTATTGGTGCATTTTCTTTTGTGAAGTATCTATTTAGATCTTCTGTCCATTTTAATTAGGTTGTCTTTTTTATTATTAATTACTAAGATTCTATGGTTTTCAAGATTTAAGTCCTTTGTCAGATATGCATATTGGAATGTTTCTTTTCAGGCTTGTGGCTTACCATTTAATTTTCTTAATGTTGTCTATTAATCAGCAGCTTTAAATTTTGATTAAGCCAAATTTATTATGTTATACTCCGTGATTCTTGCATCCTCTCCATGGAAACTGAACATACTTCCAAATAATGAAGACAATAGGGCTCGCTACTACAGTGTTTTGTTTTTAAGTGTTTCTATGTAGCCCAGGCTGGCCTCAAACTCATTTTCCTCCTGCTGCAACATCTCACATGGTGGAACCAGGCATGTGCCTCTCTGTCTGAAATCATCCAGAACCTTTATCATTTCAGCTATACCTTTTGTTCTCACAAATGGTGCAAAGTGGGGTACAGCTCTTTCCTGCTTCCCCAGCTGTTCCTGCCAGATGCCTTAAAGGCTGTTGTCACCTCTTTGAATTACAGTATCTTTGGGAGGAAAAGAAATCAGCAACTGAATAATGTTTGTCCATTTCTGGGTTCTCTGTACTGTTCTAATGATTATTTATTTCATTGTCTTAATCATCCTGTTTTGGTGACTGCCACTTAGGACATGTCATAAAATCAGTGTAGGACAAACCCTCTAGAGGTGTTCTTCCTTCTTGAAACCATTCTAGCTTTTCTAAGTCCCTCTGCATTCTTATATACATTTCAAAATTGTTAATTCCTTGAAAAATGAATTGGAATTCTTATTGTAACTTCATTAATTGCACATTTCAATTTGAAGATCATTGATATTTTAATAATAACTATTCTAAACCATAAATATGGTATACATCTCTACATTCTTGGGTTTGCCTTGGCTTTTTTTAAAATCTGGGGTGTGTAAGTTTTGGTGAACAAGTCTTATACATCTTTTGTTAATCTACTATGAAGTGTCGCGTGCTGGGCTACAGTCAGCTGCATTTTATCTGTGGTGTAGTAGCTATTAAGTTGAATGCTGTCCACAAAATACATAGCATAATATTTAGTACAGAGAATTATTTTTATTAAAGTGAAAAAACTCCAACAAGTCAAACTGTCTTAAGTAAAAGAGGAAATATACTTACAGAAAAGTCTATGGAAGAGATGGTAACTGTTTTTAGGTAAGGCTAACCCAAATACTCTAAGAGTCTTCTTAAATCTCTGTTTCTCAACTTCTTACCACTATAATTATCTTTTTGTTTCATACTTTAACATCTTTTCTCCACTGTTATATATGGGTCTAATTTCTTCCCAGTATTGAGTCCAGTACTAAGAAAAAAGTATCTTCTGCAGCCACACTACCCTAGGTACATGGTACATCTCCAATTTGGTGTGGCCAAGAGATACATTTCTCTTTGTCACCTGTCTGTCCCTGGGCTGGAGGTATAATCTTCTTTATCAGAAAGAAAAAAAAAAAAAAAAAAGATCAGTAGAGACACAGTAAACCAATGAAATAGAATCTAGGTATTACTTTACAAGAAGGAAGAATCTTACCCCCAGCAGCAAACAGCACAAAAAACATGCAGTCCTGTAAGTACAGAAGCAACAATGTATGCTTGCTGGGTTGTATGCTGTGCTGACCATTCTGCTGTGTTTCTATGACACTCCATAGGTGCCAGACTCTCAGTCATTTCCCACTCTTTTCATCTGCTCCCCCAATACTAACATCACTTACACTCCACTTTATGAGTGAAAAAAAATTGGGAGTTTGTATTGGAGCCTAAGAGCCCTCTGATAGCCACTTAGGCTCTCTACTGTGTTTCTACTGTGCATTTAGCTATAAAGAGCAGATTGGTGGGAGAACTGCCATCCCCACATTGCTATCCCCTACTTTCTCGTGGAGAATGAAAGGGGTGCTATTTATAGCTGCTGGAGAGCAGAGTCAAGCTTAGTAACTCCACCAAGCCACCTTTCCCTGGAGTCAGACTGGCTGGGGTCGGATGAAGAGGGCATTATCTGTTCATGAAGCACCATAGAAATATTTTTTTATTGTCTTTTTGACCACAGAAGAGAAGTAGCAATTGGATGGTTTACTTGTGTCTCATATGGAAAACATCATCTTGGAAAGAGGGTTAAGACATTTTTCAAAATATTTACCTTTTAAAAAAAGTGCATCCCTGCATTTCCACCCTAAATTAAATACAGCAAGCAGAGCTTTAAAAGTGGTTTATGCTTGCCTCTCAAGGGTCAATTGTAGCTACCTTCAAAAGAGGACCCTACCTTCTTTCACATAACCCTTCTTTCTCTGACTTGAAATTCTGATCCAAAATGCCTCTCCAGTTTATTCACCTAGTAGCTAATTGTGTTTCAAAATGGTCCTTTTTTTTTTTTTTTTAATGAGGTCCATATCACCCACCCCCACTCCTTTCCCAACCTGGATTCAATACAAATGTTGATGCTCTTCTAGCATCAGGCCCATCATAGTTTTAACCCCAGTGCCATTTGATGATGTGTTTTGTGGGCAATTTTCTCTGCTCTCTGCTGGGATCTTACATTGCCCCTTATAGAGTAAGCATTGTTTTTATTTATTTTATTTTATTTTATTTTAAACAAAGGAGTGATACTTTTTCTTCTCAAATACAGATTTTTGAGCATGACAAGAACATCTGTAAAAGGCTTAATATGGAGGCTTAATGTACCTTCTGTGCTGTGGATATCTCTCTGTACAAATAAAATGCTGTTTGGCCAGTGGCTAGGCAGGAAGTATAGATGGGACAAGAGAGAAGAGGATTCTGGGAAGTAGAAGGCTGGAGAGAGACACCACCAGCCGCTGCCGCCATGAGAAGCAACATGTAAAGACACTGGTAAACCACAAGCCATGTGGCAAAGTATAGACTAACAGAAATGGGCTAATTTAAGATAGAAAAGGTAGATAACAAGCAGCCTGCCACGGCCATACAGTTTGTAAGCAATATAAGTTTTTGTGTGCTTTCTTGGTTGGGTCTGAGCGACTGTGGGACTGGCGGGTAAGAGAGATTTGTCCTGACTGGGCCAGGCAGGAAAACTCTAGCTACAAATGGCGCCCAACGTGTTGGCAAGAGTTTCCACCTAAAACTTGAGAAAAAAGATTCTAAACAGAGCTAAAAACAGCTTCCTAGTTGTCTCCCTCAAGTTAGCGGCAGCCTGCCGGTTTGAGCTACTCTGGCGGGTTCCTGGCATGTGCGTCTGACCTGTACTGCGGCGGGAATGAGGAATCTACAAGCAGCACTTTACTCTGCTGCGTGGTGGATTTAGCCTTTGGTAGTTTAAAAAAAAAAATAATAAGTTTCTGGGCTATGCACTGCTTTGATAGAACTGCTTCTGATAGCTGATGGTACACATGGCTCCAGACCCAGAGCTGGTGGTGAACTGTACCACCGCCATGTTGGGAAGCTGAGGTGGGCGGAGCCAGCAGCCACAGCAGCATTTCAGTCTTACAAAGATGGATATTACACAGAGAATCTGGTTTATGTTGTCTTTGGGATTTTTAACCACAGAAAAATATTTGATCATAAAAGCTGTTGAGTTAAACAAAAATGTAAATTTTAAAGGTACCTTGACTTCAAAATTTGGATATAAGGATATGTTGCTTTGGAAAGGAGTCTCTGCTTTTGTTTCCACAGAAAGCCAGAGGGTGTGGATTTGTTCCAGATTAAGATACATCAGGTTTGATCAGCCAAGACCACCTGAAAGGTCTCTGATGACACCATGGCCCAGATGATCCAACATCCAGAATGGTTTCAAGGCAACTGGCTCAGAGGTTCACCCTCACGGACTACTCCATAATCCTAAAATTTTCTTTGTGTTCCCATAAGATACAGCGCCCCTCTCCAGCAGGAAGTAGTAAGAGAAACTTCACGCAAATTCCCAGCTGGCTTTGGAGATGGAATTGTCTCACTCCTTCTCTAAACCCAGACATATTGCTAAAAGAAATGGTTAAGAGATTCTTGTGTCCCAAATCAGAAGAGCCCTCTGGTGTGGGACAGAGAAAAACCAATATTTTTCTTTAAAGCAGGTTGATTATAAATGAGATCTCTTTCTAAAGAAGAAAGGGGGATATGATATGGATATAATAGGATGAAAGGGTAGATTAGGGAACTTACTTCTAAAGAGCAACAACTTGTTTAAAATGTTTTACATTGGTTTAGATTTTAATCTATTGATACAAACTTAGTTAATTTTGTTATATTGTGTGTATATTTCTACTCTTGTTTAAGGTATTATGTTTATATAGCTCATTTAAAATTGTAATGGATAATTAAAAATAGATTGATAATTAGTCATCTATGATAATCATACTCGTAGCCATGTTAGTTAAGTCTTCTAGGTATACATAGAGATATTTCAGATACATAGGTAATCTTCAAATACTTCAAAGACCTACAGAATATGGCATTTAAAATATTTTTAAAATTTAGACTTTCTGGACAGTGAGACATGTCTGCTCCTGGCAGCACCAATTTACTTCAGAGAGGAGGATGGGCATTGAAAACACTTCATATCTTATCTTCACCTTGGCAAAAATAGCCATTTGGGCAAGAAACTGTTCTTGCCTGGACTGCTTGATCAACTGAACATGCAGGACCCATAGAAAGGTGACCACTGAACTTTGCTTGACAAAATGGTCCTTCAGGTTCCTGCTTCGCAGAGGAAACTGCCAGACATTCTACAGGACACTGAGAGAAGTGACCAAGAGACTCTAGCCCTGTGGGCTGAAGACAAATGCCCCAACATTACAAAGGAACATTAGGTGACTGTTCAGACTGCCAGCTGTCTCTGTCTACTCTGCAAGACTCCCGAAAGTTGCTTGCATCCTTCTCCCGGTTCACAGGTAATATTAAATCCTTCTGAGGTCTTTGATGTGGTTGAAGACTAGATAGTTATAATTTTCTCAGTTATGATAAAAGATAAATTAGATATAAAACCTTGGACTCACAAATATAAGATAGATAGTATATCTTCTTTAATATTATAACTGTAATTCTTGCTTGATAATTGTTTTGTTATATGTAATTGTACTATGTAAAAGTTAAAACCTTCCTTAAAAAAAAAAGAAAAGGGGAAGTGCTGTGGATATCTCTCTGTACAAATAAAATGCTGTTTGGCCAGTGGCTAGGCAGGAAGTATAGGTGGGACAAGAGAGAAGAGGATTCTGGGAAGTAGAAGGCTGGAGAGAGACACCACCAGCCGCTGCCGCCATGAGAAGTAACATGTAAAGACACTGGTAAACCACAAGCCATGTGGCAAAGTATAGACTAACAGAAATGGGCTAATTTAAGATAGAAAAGGTAGATAACAAGCAGCCTGCCACGGCCATACAGTTTGTAAGCAATATAAGTTTTTGTGTGCTTTCTTGGTTGGGTCTGAGCGACTGTGGGACTGGCGGGTAAGAGAGATTTGTCCTGACTGGGCCAGGCAGGAAAACTCTAGCTACACTTCTGTATTAACCTTTGAAATTTTATTCATTCTATACTAGTATCTTTTGAGTATATGATGCCTCTGACATGCAGGGCAGATTTTCCTACTAATCATTTCTTAAAATTATATGAGTTTGGAAACGTTATACGTATATTGACATTTGCATAATCTTGATATATGTAAGTGCTACGGTCCACTTAATAAATAGGAAGTATTCCAAAGCTAAGCAAATGATTTCATTTACAATAGCATAAAAAGAGGAGTAAGTTTAACCAAGGAGATCCATAATTTTTATCCTGAATTCATAAGACAGCAAGTAAAACAATTAAAGGGCACAAACAAAAGGAAACACAGCCCAAGCAGGAGAATTAATATCAGTGTTCCTACCTACCCAAAGCAGCCTCCAGATCCAGTGCATTACTACCAAATTTCTAGTGACATTTTTGAAAAAAAAATTATAAAAAATCCTAAAATTCTATGGACCCACAAAAGACCCTGATAAGCTGAAACCTAAGCCAACCATACCTGTTTTCAAAGCATATTACAAAGATATGGTAATCAGAACAATATGACACTATCATCAGAACTGATAGATTAGGCCAGCAGAACAAAATGGAGCTAGCCTAGAGACAAATGACCACATACCAAGACTACACAGGAGAAAGGATGTGCAGGAAAGGATGCTGGGAAAACTGTCTCCTTACAAGGAAGAGAAAATCAACCTCCTCTTACACTTTATACAAAACCGATTCAAATTGGATTAAAAACTTACATATAAGATCTGCACCACAAGAATTCTAGACCAAAACATCTGGCTAAATCTTTTTGACATTTGGTATTGACAATCATAAACAAACAAACAAACAAACCAAACAAACAAAACCCCCAAAAGAATCTGACACCAAAGGCATAGGCAACAAGAGACATAAACAAAGTGGGCTGCATCCAATTGGAAAACTTTTCCAAAGCCACAGAAACCATCAGTAACTTAGAAAGGTAGGGAAAGGCAGCTTTGAGAGTGGGAGAAACCTTTTCAGATGTTGTGTTTGATAAGTGGTTAGTACCCTAGACATAAAGAACTCAGAGAACTTGCTTGCAAAGCATAATCAGCTTGGTCACAAGATGGCAGCCAGGCGGTGGTGGCATACGCCTTTAATCCCAGCACTCAGGAGGCAGAGGCAGGTGGATCTCTGCGAATTCGAGGCCAGCCTGGTCTACAGAGCGAGATCCAGGAAAGGCACAAAGCTACAGAGAAACCCTGTCTCGAAAAACCAAATAAATAAAAAAAAAAAAAAAAAAAAAAAAAAAAAAGTTGGCAAAGGGCCTGAACAGATGTTTTTCTCCACAAGAAGACATGGATGACAACAGGTCTATGAAAAGTTCCCAGACCTGAATCAAACACACAAAGAGGTAGAACTGTATACCTGCTGCAATGATTGGCATATAAAAGGCAGATTGGAGCAATTATTAGTAAAGATGTGGATAAGAAGGAACCCTTCCCTGTGCACTGCTGGTGGGATTGGGAGTTGTTACACCTGTTTTGAAAACAGTAAGGAGGTTCCTCAAAAATCGAAAGTAGAGCTCCTTTTTAGGTATGTATCTCCAGGAAAGGAACTGATTATCTCGGGGAGATAATCTGAACTTCCTTGTTCATAATACAATCAATGTAATGCTTGTGTTAACAGAGATATGGCTTAAGAAAAAGTGGTGTGTGTGGCTTCCACAATGGAATATTATTAAGCTTTAAAAAGAAGTAAAGCCTGGCAATTATGACAACATGGACAATGCTCAATTGCACTATTCTACATGAAATAAGCCTGGCACAGAAAGATACACAGCATATTTTCCTATACATGGAATCTAAACAAGACAAAGCCATAAAATCAGAGTAGCATGGTGGTATTCAGTAGTTACAGGGTAAGACAAATGTGGAGATTGCTGTCAATGGTATTAACCTTTGTTATAAGTTCTGGAGGTCTTGAGTACCACAGGGTGAGGCAAGTACATTTAATAATAATCTACTATGCACTTGACATTTGCTAGGGGCTAGATCTTCAGTGAGCTTATCACACATGCAAAAAAAAAGTAACTATGTGAGGTAATGAATATGTTAATTATCTCAATAGTGCTAATCATTTCACAATGTGAACATATGTCAAAACATCGTATTGTGCACCTTAAATATATACACTACTGACTTGCCAACTATCCAACAATAAAGATGTAAGAAAAGACCTCCAAATTTAGAGCTCATTACATACCATCCAACAAGACATATACTTGGAAAATTATAGGAATAAACAGGGTTTTAAAAGTACACAGTTTACAAGGGCATCATAAAGGCTCTGCATTATTTTCTTTGGGGCAGTGGTTATCATTCACTGGATTTATGACTTGTGAGCACAGGTCTTGTTCCCAATCATTGGTTAGTTGTCTTAGCTGACTCTTTGAGGGCTTGTCAATCACATGAGCAGGGATGACTTATGAAGCTCAGTTGCTCACCTTTTTGCCCTTCTTTGTGCAACTCATTTCACATCTCTGTCCAGTGGACTGAGCCTCTTACACAGACCTGGATGTGCAGAATGGGCTCTGTTGATGTTTGATGAATCAAAATGAACTATTCGGGATGTATTCTGGGAAGAGAACCAATGTCTCCAGGGCAGTAGTCCTTCTGCCTATATCTCATTGAAGGCTTCTTTAGTGAAGTGTTCACTACCACTGGAAAGCTGAAAATATAGGCACACAGAGAGGTGGACTGCCAGAGGTGAAGAAGTCCCATCGGATTTTAAAGTCCATGTTGTAAAGGTTATATGAGAAATATCTCAGACTGCCTGTAATGGAATAAGTAATATATACAGCTTCACTCTTCTTATTACTTTGCTGTATCTCAGAGTAGATGATGAAAGCACATTTATTGATTTTTTTCTTTATGCCATACTTAATACAAATTACACTGGTATTTTCAAAAGAACAGCAGTAAAGCCCCACACCTTATCTTTCAGATGAGCTATTTCTTGACATTTAGTGAAGTGACAAAATGTTCCTTTAAGATTTCATTCAGTTTAACCAGGAAGGCCCTGAGGACTATAGTGGGCAGAATGTGCCTATACATCACACTTTCTTCCAGGCTTGAGAAAGGAACAGCTGCGGCTTGTTGCCCCCACTGGATTTCATGGGTATCTGCCCAGTTTCCATGGTGGACTTTGTCCAACCCTGAAGAGAGATAGAATTTTACATTCTATTACATTGTATGGCTTGGCTAACTCACTTTCCCAATTCCTTCTGATGTCTGTAGCCACTATGCCAGGTAAAAACAGGAGGCAGGGGGCAGGTACAGTTGGGCCTTAGATATGGGCTCTTAAAATGCATATCAATGGAATGGAAATTTCAAAGCTGTTCTTAAAACCTAGAGGATTTTAGACTTTTGTGTTGGTCTTATTGTTTTGTTTAGCAGTCTGTAAAAGGTTGAACTTATGCTGCATCATCTAAGGTTTGGCATTCTCTAGCCCTCAGAAATGACCTACACTCAAGTACACTCTTCCCTGTTTTCCCACGACTTCTCACATTTCCCTTTGTTTTCATGGTGTGGTGTTCAAGTCCGGGGACTTGTCTTCAGGGAAAAGTGAAATGTTTTCTTGATGGCAGCAGTGGAGGTGTTCCCTAGCCAGTCTCAACTTCACGAGGGTGTAGAACAGCACCTGGTATCCAACTCCTCCCACTTTCTGGAACTTTTCTAAAAGTTGAAGAGAATCTGGTGGGACTCCATGGTCACCCCATAAGATTGACAGCCACCCCAGAGTTAGATAGAACCATCAAGAATGGAACCTCTCTGCCAAACTGTGGGGCATTTCCTCTGATCAGCTCTTCTCAGTAGAGTATATCCTGCCAATGACCTCAGGAATTTTTTCTTGTCTCTATGTAAATTGCTATCTTTTCAGAGGTGCCTGACAGCCAAGTTTGCAGGGCCTCCATTTGTACAGAAGCTGTTATTATGGGATAAGTGTAATGGCTCGTGAATTTTGTGGAGGAAGGGAGGGTCTCCAGATGACTTTGTACGAACCAGCCACGGACCTATTGACTCCACAAGCAGTTGCATTAGGCTAAATATTTTTAGCCCATTGACTCTAGAGGTAATAACCCTAAATGCATCATTAAATGTTCATGGGTGAGTAACAGAAGCTACCAGAAAAAAAATCCCCCCAAAACAAGCCACCACATTAGCTTTATCATCACCCAGCTGGAGGGCAGGAGTGCCACCCCTCAAAAGAAGAGTAAACTTTAAAAGCAAGGGTTGCCGCCTCTTCTTTCCTCTTGGGCACCTGGCTCCTAGGGGGCAGCAGGAGATTTTCACACTACACCCTCCCACCTAGCATTCAAGCCTCTGGAGACAAGTATGCCACGCTGGCCTTGACAAAGCTGAATCCAATCTCAAGGTGGAAAAATTTCCGACTAATCCAATTATTTTTTGCCACTCGGTTGTTTCTGAGATCTTTGTAAGATAGGACCTGAAGAGCCTTCTTTAGCACAACAGGTTCTAATTTACAGGACTGTCTAGGGCCCTGCATTCTAAGAATGGAGTAGGGAAAAACAAGTTAACTGGGGCCCGCGTGCCCTCGGGGGCACAGGAAGTTGCCTAGAGCTGAGGAAATCATGACAGGTGCAAGACAATATTGCCCTGGAAACGTCAATAAAAGGTGGGTGAAGCCGGCCCCGGTGGCTGGGAGAGAGCGCCCCCTTCTGCCTAGGGGCGCGGGGCAAGAAGCTCGCACAGCCTCCACTTGGCTCGGCGCCCTCTCTACTTGTGTGCAAAGAGGCTTGGCTGAAAGCAGACGCTGGAGAAACGGAGGAGTCCGGGCGGGAGCTGCGGCGGCTACTGTGGAGCGTGGTCCGCTCTCAGCGCGCCCCCCTCCGTGGAGAACGGCAGGGCGGAGACCCCAGGCTCTCGGCTCGGCTGGGTCTCCACTCCCGGGATGGGGGACGAGCGCAGGGGCTGGAGAAGCGCGACCCCAAGCCGCGGCGCCCCGGCTCGCCTGCTTGCTGGCTCGTCCTCTTCCTTGTCGCCCAGGCGACTCGGCTGAGCTATCAGAGAGCGCTCGGGCAGCGCACAGAGCGTCCCGGCGGGAGAAGAAGCCGGAGTGGACGGGCTCGGAACGCGCGCTCGGCCGGGAGCTAGCAGGTGAGCGGCGGGGCTGGCGCGGGGCGGGGGCTGCGGGAGGAGGCGGGTCTGCGCACCGCACAGGGTCCGGTCTCCTCCCCCTGCTCTGACGCGCGCCCGTGGCTTCCCGGGGAGGATGGACCCAGATCCGCGCTCACCCGGGCTTCCCCGGGCTGGAGAGCGCGTCTGAGTGCGGCCGCCCGCAGGGCATGGAGAGCCGCGTTTCGGGCGGCTTCCGCAGCCGAGGAGGAGGAGGATGCTCCGGAGAGCCGAGGTGAGAGGCGCGGTTGGGGGCACGCGACGGACCCCGGAGTTGAGTGCGCGCAGGTGGCCCGCGGGGACCCGGCTTCGGCGAGCCTGGGTGGCTCGGCTGGGGCCCGCGAACCCGGGTGTGGAGGAGGGTTTTCGGGGCGCGTCTCTCGGGAGTTTGGCCCGAGGTGCTGAGCACTGGCGACTGCCGCAGTTGTCTATCCTCTCCCACCACTTGCTTGCGAGGGGAGGCGACCCTGCGTCTCCTTCCCGGTCGGTCCCCACTTCCATCGCCCTACTTCTGAACACGCGCGATCCTCTCTGTAGGCTCGCCTACCCAAGACCCTCGCTTGTCGCCGGACCCCCTGCATCCTCCCTAGCTCTGTCCGGGCTCTAGCCATCCGGAGGCTGCCTGCTACCACTCTAGGACCTGCTGAGTTCTCGCTTAGCCTCCTCCCTGCCTCGCTAGTGGCGCCGGCGGGTGCGACCTCTTTCCCCACTCCGCGGAGCCCGCGTTCTCACTTCTCTACATCCCGGCAGTTCTGTGGTTCTGCCTCGACCTCTGCGTTAATCGGACTCATCGCAATCAAACCAATCCTTTTGGCGGACACCGGCAGCGCTGGACCGCAATCTTCCTTTGGGTCCCGCTCCCGGGTGTTCCCTGTCGCGCCCCCTCCACCATTCGGTCCTCAGGCCCTTGGTCACCCGCCACTCCCCTCGCAGCGGGCCCTCTTCTCCAACTCCGTACCCCACGGTCTGTCTCCAAAGCAAGAGCAGGATTTTCTTGCTGGGGAAACTTTGATTCCCCGTGGTTAGTCTCAAAAAGGAGCCGTACGACCCGGTCTCAGCCGCCAAAGGAACCCCAGGGTTAGGAGTCTTGATTTTGGGGTGGTTGTGTAGCGGCGCCAGGGAAGGTACTGGGTGAGTCTACAAAGTGCATTTCCACACCCTGCTGGTCATTGCCTCCGCTGGCTGCGTCCCCTGGAGTATGCTGGTGACTCCTGGTGGGAGGGTGCGTCTTTACTGCACTTTTAAAGGCGCTTTTTCTTTTCCTTTCTTTTTCTATTTTCTTTTGGGGTGGTGCTACTGGACCCGGCCGGGTGGGTAGGGGTAGCTGCATGGCAAAGTGGTACCATTAGACTGCTACGTGGTCTCGTAGCCGACCCTCCACGCCTTGTTTCACTGGTTGTAAACGGGCCCCAACCCCCATCTGCATCACACAAGTCCTCATTGTTGGGGGTCTGCGGGGTATTTCCGCCTGGGCTGGGAGAGTGAAGGAATGGGGTGGGGGCGGGGAGCCCGAAGCTCTTGGCGACGGGCGGGCGGGCGCTGGAGACGTGGAGAGCGCCGCGGCGCGGGCAAGTGCGAGCTCGGATGTGTGTTTCTGAGGCAGGGTACGTGCCCGCGTGGGTCGGTGCCTGCGTGTGCGTTTGTATGTCTGCGCACGCCTGTGTTTAGCTTCCTGAGAGAAAGAGAGCCCCGAGTGGAGAGATTGTGGAGGCCGGAGCACCATTCTCTTCCGGAGCTGGGTCCGGCAGGCAGCGAGGCCTCCAGAAAGATACAATGCCTCCCACTGCCAAACTCTGGCTGAGAGCTCTTCCTTGCCTGCCATTGCTTCTCACTTCTTCCCTGCTCTTCTTGCGTGGAGCTGGCGCAGTAGACACACTTTCACAATGTTGATGGTTTTGAATCAAGGCCTTGTGGGGGTTCCGCTGACACTTCCGAACACTTAGCATGTTTTCAAGTAATCATATAAATTAAAGGTGGCTTACGTTCACATCCTCGCAATTACCCAGTTCACGTTTGTACATTCATGTGCCAATTATGGGTCTTCGGGAAATCCATAAAATTATAAACCATCCCCACCCCCTGAATTAGCACCCATTGTTTTTATTATCTCCAAGATGAGCAATTCTGGATGGAACCCTGAGTTGCGCAGGCAAAAAGATAGAAGTACTACGGGATGAGGTGAGATGGAGTACAAACGCCCCCTTCCCATCTCATTCCCTTCCTATCCTGACAAGGCTTGGTGGCTCTTCTGGAGACTGAAAGGGATCAAAGATTTTCTTGATTTCCCATTGAGCAGGGCGACCTAATCAAAGATGTATAAAAGTCAACTTCTGAGCAATCAAATTGTCTGCTGCTGTCCTTGATTGAAACCCTAGCATTCAAATGGAGTATTGAAGAACTCTCAGAAATGGCTTTAGAAGTGCTATTGTTCTTTTCCATACTCGGGGGCCCTCTTAGAGGTTTAGGAAGTTCAAATGCCGTGATGTGAAAGGACAGACTTTGTAACTATTTGGCAGCGCAGGCTGCCGCAGGAGAGAAGAGAGCAAAGTGGGAAATGAAAACATGTTGTTACTGTATTCCTGGGAACCAGGTGGCTCTCAAGTGAAGATGTGCTTCTGCTCATGAACTGGGCAATTAGGTCTCCTGAAATCAGACTTCAAAGATGATTTTTTAGTTGAGGATTCTATTTATTTATTATTTTTTGGCGGTTTTCTTAAGGTCTGAATAGGCTTGTCTGAAACATTTAATCATGTTCATTGTACTCAACAATAAAATCTGAATAAAAATCACTTATTGTTGATGAAGCTCATCTCACAGGCTGTTTCACAGAATGTCTCATTTGCAAGAAACACCATTGTGTCCTCAGGCTGCAGGGGAGAGATTCTGTCACTTATTGTTCGTTGTTTTTTTTTTTTCTCCTCCCCAGAGCCCCAGTGGAAGCTGCTGCTTCTGTCCCCTTTGCCCTCCAAAGTCATTTTTCTCAAGCAGGTGGGTGTTTGGCTTCGCAAGTGATCATGTACCCATCTTAAAATTGCATTTGGTGGGTTTTCAAGGCTTGGAGCCATGCTGTAGGCAGATGAAGAATCTATTTGAGGCAGCATTTCATTTTGATAATTCACTCAAGTCAAACATAAAGCAGGGAAGCACGGGTGATGCCTTTTAGATGGCACTGTAACAAATAGCATGCATTAAAGGGTGTTGCCAGAAACTTTAAGTGTTATTTAGGACTCACTGAATCTTAACCTCACTCGCTAGTCACTGGTGACAAAAGACGTTCACTACTTCAGCAATTAAGAATAAATCACGTGACTTCTCACAACTTGGCTGTCGTTGTCTGCAAAGCAAGGACCTTCCTTGTGGGTCTTGGATCAGTTTTAAGGGAAAACCTTCTCCTTGAGTGTTTTGGCATTTAGTAGTATTTCAAGAGAATGGTAAATTTTAGTAATAGCATGGAAATTGGGGAGGAGTAGGGATGCCTTTTGAATTGGAAGACTAGGATTCGATCCAGATTTTTCTTAGGATGTTTGACAAGTCATTCCTTACAGTAACAAAATCAAGAATAACCTTCCTGAGTCCTAAATAAGGGCCTGGGACCCTTCTCAGCACTTGGCGTAGGTTACCTTACTTCATTTTTCAGACATTCTTTCGATCTCATTCTTGTTTGTTAGACAGGGAGCCAGGCACAGGCAAATCTGGCCATTAATCTGAGATCACATAGGAGATAAGGGAACTTAAACCCATCCACCCACTCTAGCTCCAGGGTCCACCCAAACCATGGGTAGTGCTGCTCTGGATAGGGAGGGGAGATGAGCTACTTCCAGGGCCTCTGTAAACACTCATCCTGACACGGAGCAACGAGAAGACCTCTTGTGGAAGCTGGCTCTAGATTTTCCCATTTTGCATGCAGTCAGCACACATGGGCGTGGCTTTACTCCCAGCAAGTCATTGGGCTGATGGTTGCACTGTGAACACTTGTGACTTAGCTAGAGCTTCTAGAAGGTGCTGGTTGGTATTGGGTCATAGCTATCTAGTCTGTGGAAATATTTATTAATTAGGTAATTAATCAGCAAGTAATTGATTAGGCAGTTCATTAACAGGGTGTCATTGCTACTGTCGGTGACTGCTGTTGTAAACAATACTCAGACCAAGAGATGGGAATCACAGGTGGTATGAATTCTACAAGAGTGGCTGCGTCACCCGTCAGTTACAGACTTCAGCCACCCCAGCTCTACAAGCACTTGTCCGTCCTTTAGTTTTGTTCATTCTAGAACAGTAGTACCTATTTCATAACTGTTGTGAAGGATCGGGAGAAAGTGCTTAAGACAGTGTCTAGCAGGAAATATTGACTACGACGAACTAGGAATATTGTCCTTCAAATGAGGTAAAATCCTCTTGGTGATGAACATACTCTCTCTTTTTGTGCCAGTTTTGCTAACCAGAGAGGTTCATTTCAAGATTTCCAGTGAACAGTTTGTTTCTTGATGTTTTTACTGGAAATGTGGCCGTATGTGTTTCCACTGTGTGAACAGCAATGGTGGACGTGAACTTCGTGATGAAATTGCCACATCCCTGCCCTCTTCTGTACTTGTTCTGAGCAGAGAACAACTTGGCTTGCTTTGATTGAATTCTTAAGGGATAAGTCAGTTTGCCCAGTTCACAGATGGAGGCAGGTCAGGCGAGACACAGGCTAAAAAAGATAACATGATTTTGCAGGTGAGAGGCACGGGTGTAGCCCAGAGTCCTTGGACTCTTCGCACAGTGCTCCTTCTACCAGGCCAGATTGCCTTCTGTACCAGGATAGAGAAGTGGCTTGAAAATATAAATAACACTTGGCAGGGAAGTTGCTGTCAGGCTGAAAGCAGGAACCAGCCAGACATTCTGTACAGAGAAAGGAGTGTGAGTAGGGAATCTACATTCATATCCGTGAACGCTAGCACTGTGTTCCATCTATGACATGCATGTCAGGGTACGAACTCGTGTAAACACAAAGCAAAACAGAGAAACCTATTATGCCAGGTAATCACCTGAAATTCCCTGAGGTTGGAGAGCAAATGTTCAGTTTCTTCTTTTTTTTCTGTGACATCCCAATTGGATTGTTCTTCCATTTAGTCCTCAGATATGGGGAGGTTTTGGTTGAGGAGTCATAAAACTCCTTTGGCTTCTATTTCATGAAATATGCAGCATATTCTATTGGAAAGAAATTGCCAGCTTGCTTTTATTATTATTATTTTATTTTATTTGAACCTGACATATATAACCAATCTACAATGCCAGTGGGGGATTCTCATAAAGCGCAAGGAAAACAGAAATAAAATTCTGCTGAATAGAAGAGCTCGCCGCTCAAATGATGAAAGTTTTGTGGGTCAAGGTGGGCTGCTTCGGTTAGGGATGAGGGTGAGGGAGGCTTCCTCAGACAGCTACAGTTGGAGCACAGTTAACCATTTCCAACAGTGCGGACATCTGTGGGGAGACTTGCCACACTCTTATCCTTGCATCTGTTCCAGGCTTCATTTCTATCTCTCAGTCTCTCTGTGGTCAGTCTCCTGCTCTCCCAACTGGGCCATAATCTGTTGATTCCCCATCCTTCAGGTTAGTCCTTTCCTCCTCCCCGCTTCTCTCTGCCTCTCCTGCTTTTGCTGTACGTCTTTGTTTCAGGAAGTCTTTATGTCTGGTTGTTTTTAATCTTGTTAGTGTTACAGCCAAAAACAAAGACTGACAAGTTACTGATCTGCATTGGAGTGCTGTGGTTTGAGCATTCCCCCAAGCTCCATGGATTGAAGTTTGGTGGAAATTGTGAGATATTTAGAGGTTGAGAACTTAAATACAAATGTAGATAGTGCCTGTGGGAAGTGATTAGAATCCAGTCATTGTGATAGAGGCCCATTGATTCAATCCTGGTGCCTTTAAAGAAGAGACAAAATACTCACTCCTCTCCCATCCTGTGCAATGACATTGCCACTTCAGGAATCTGGCAGCATTAATCT
The DNA here is from genome assembly GCF_903995425.1 of Onychomys torridus. Lineage (NCBI taxonomy): Eukaryota > Metazoa > Chordata > Mammalia > Rodentia > Cricetidae > Onychomys > Onychomys torridus. Next base: position 121,007,196 of record NC_050444.1, read on the forward strand.
GTAGCTGAAGGTTTTCTGGTCCCACATGGCTCCTGGTCATGAGAAATCTCTCTCACCCAAGGGTCCCGTAGTCACTCAGACACAAATAAACATACAGAGGCTTATATTATTTTTTAAACTATGGCCATGGCGGACTTCTTGCTAGCTAGCTCTTATATCTTAAATTAACCCATTTCTATAAATCTATACTTTGCCACATGGCTCATGGCTTACTGGTACCTTTACATCTTGCTTCTCTTGGTGGTGTCTAGCATCCTTAGCAGCTCTTTCTTCTTTCTTTCTCTGTAATTAGAATGTCCTGCCTAACCTTATTCTGCCTCATTGTTGGCCAGACAGCGGCTTTATTTATCAACCAATCAGAGCAACACATATTCACAGCATACAGAGCGACATCACCCATTATTATTCTCCAGATGCTATCCCAAGACCTTAGACTTGCAGAACCATAAGCCAAAACCAACCTGTTCCTACTGAAACTTACTCAGTCTATACTAGTAGTATTAGCAACAGAAATTCGTGAATACAAAGGGCTTCTGGGCAATTAAGGAAGAAAATTCCAGTCTTATGGAGATATGTCCACTCATGTCACTGGAATACCAGCTACGTCTGGCTCTGTGATAGGCACTGTGCATACTATCAGGATGTGAAGATGCATGCAGCCTGCCATCAAAGACTACAGCCTCATGCATGAAAGACCGCTACAGCATAAGATGTGGCATAGAAAATATCTGTTTAGCCATTGAAACTTTTGGTAGTCTTTTGGAGAATGATGAGAGTGGGGAAGCTGGAATTTCAGCTGGGCCTTGAAATCTGACTAGGAGCTTCTCTGGACTTAGCAGGAGTCCAAACCAAGTGAACTACATGGCAGTGTCAAGGTTTGGAGGTGGGCACAAGTGAGCGCAGTTATAAAGTAGAGTATGTGGTTGAAAGCATTTTCCATGGAGCATATTCCTAGCTGAGTTCCGGGGAACACTAATGATTCCCAAGATCTTTTCGAGTAAATCAAGAGGAAGAGTGCTCAGAGTGCAAATAAGTGCATGCTCCGAACTGTTTGGAAGGCAGAGCCCCACTCCTAGGGAGTTGTGGCATTTCCTCATTGGTGACAGGTCTAGAGGTTCCAACATGGCAGAAAATCATTTTCCATGTGTTAGACAGCTGTAAGGCTGTAACAAAATACCCGAGATCCAGTTCAATTAAAGAGAAGGGAGGCTTACTTTGGATCAGGTTATCAGACTTTAGTCTTTTTCTTTGTTTGCTGGTGTTGGGCAGGGCCTGTGGTGAAAACCACTGGTGGAAAGCTGTTCACTTCATGGTGGATGGGAAATCCAGAGGAAGAGGAAAAGGGTGGGTTCCTAATACCCTCTTCAACAGTGTGTCCCCAGACACCTAACCTCTTCCCTGTGTATCCATCTCCTGGTCCCACCGCCTCGCACAAGCTTCATAGGCTACCTTTCCAGCCTCTCACATGTGTGAATCTGACAAACTCTAGCACCAAATCCTCTGGTTTCAAGAGGTCATTCAGTCATTGATGAGGTAGACAGGAGAGGCGGGGGAAGGTTTGTGGGGGAATACAAAGATTTTTCAATATGAAAGTGACAGGCGTGATTTGGGATATTGGTGTATCTGTTGGATAAAAGCAATGCAAAGAGGAAGGATCAATTTCGGCTTACAGTTCCAAGTAGATATAGTCAATCATTGTGGTGAGGACATGGCTACTGACGGGAAAACATGGCGCCAGGTGGGAGACTTGCTGGTCATCCCTACTCAAGGAAGCAGAGAGTGAAGAAGAACTGGGACAAGGTTATAAAGCCTGAAGACCCAGAAGTCCTCAGAACCTGCTTCCTCTTTAGCAATGCTTACCCTCTAAATGGCTACACAACCTTCCCAACTAGTGCTAACCACTGAAGACCAAGTGTTCAAACCCAAGAGCCTAGGAGAGACATTTCTCCTTCAAACCACAACAGTAGAAGAGACCAAGAACTATGCAGAGTTTAAATAACAGTATATTTTCTGTGAAACTTGGTTAGCTACCACTCAGCTAAGGAAATGCAGCTATGCAAACACAAGTGAAGCCCCTTCGTCATGCTCTCTAATCTTAGCATCCTCCCTTCATCCTAAATTTGACCATCACCATTCCAAATGATCTTTTAATATGCTCTTTGAAAAAAAAAAAAAAACTTAAAGTATTCCAGTGACTTCCCATTCAGTGTCTAGATAGTTCTTAGGTCATGAGGAGAAAGTGGCCTTGTCCAATAAGTGTCCTGGAATAAATTACATTTGTTAGTGGTAAAGAAGCATAGCTTCTACTTTTAACTCTAATGTTTGGATATGGTTGATGCTCAATAAATTCCTGCAGAATTGTAGTGAGCATGTGTAGTCTCATGCGGCTCATTAAGTTGACCGAGGTAAAAAGCTTAAACTGGTCCCCACCCCCCACAACTAGATGCTACTGAAACATGTGGTCAGCAATCCTAAACTTTTGTTATACCTCTTCACTTTTGTGGTATGGGTTTGGGAGAGAAAGACAACAGTTACTCGATGTAAAGGTGTTTGTCTGTGTGACTGACAACTTATAGGATCAAGAATAAGAGCTTTCTGTCGAGTCAGCTCCAGTAAAGAGTGAATAGAGTGGGACCATCCACGTCTACTCCAGGAAGATACTTTCAGTAGAAAAGGAAAGTTATAAATCATCATGCTTATTATTACTCATCCTGACACTAAATACTTGGAAGGTTTATGAGGGTTCTGTCCTTGAAGTCTTCGAGAACTAGCTCGCAGTAGCAGAGCGTTGTAGTTAGGTGCTCTCATGGCAACAGGAGTATCTGTCTTGACATATGGAAGGGGCACTCTCCTGCATAAGTGTGCATAGGCTCTATAGAATACTAAATGCTGTTTTTCTTTCTAATTGTCCTCACTTACATTCATGTTACTGTATAACTATCAGCCTGTCACATGGAGAGCAGAATACTGACAAAGTGGCAGAATGAAGGCCCTTTAGAGGTTCACTGGGGTTGCTTTTGGGACCAAAGTGTGGCTTTTTTTGGAGGCAGCAGATTAGCTTCTCCCTTGGGCCCGAAAGCTGATTGTGCAAATAGTTACCCCTAGGGTTTCCTGACTGTGTTTTTTGGTGGTAAAGACATTTTTGAGGCTCATAGTTACATCCTAGCAGATAGCAACAGATAGAAGAGCAAGAATGAACTCTGTGATGTGAATGGGTATGAATGTAAAAGAAAACACATGGGGTTTAGGGAGAGAGGATTCTGTATGGTTATTAACCTCTGGGTTGATTGGTGACTAGTACCTATGTAGTGTCACTAATATGTATGTAGTATCACAATGACACATAGTGGTGCTTGTCTTAAATTGTGGGTCACTTTATTCTGAGCAGCTTTGTGTATGCCTACTCACAGAAATCTAAATACAAACCCACCACCATTCAAAGGTACTCAGGTTTAAAGTGGAAATGCACACAGGTAATCCAGCTGGGGATAAAGTCCAAGATGGGTCAACCATATGCTCAGTATAGGTTCTGGTGTATGTTATTAGAGTGTCATTCCAATGAATGCAAAAAGCTTGCTGTAATTTACTCCTTTAGGAAGCTGAATAGATTTATAGACCACATAGAAGTTGGGTACTTGCCCATCCTTGGCTTTCTAACTTCTTAATTTTAATGTAACTGAATTTATCAATCTTTCATAGTTGGCAGTTTTTAATGTCCTGTTTGAGAAAGACTTTTTTTCAGATCTTAATGTCATAAGATGTTCTCCTTCATTGTCTTCTAAAAACTTTATTGTTTTGCCATACCAAAGTAGGCTCTGTTACTCCTGTGGAGTGTTAGATGTGTGGTGTTATGGTGCAGGAATTTGATCTAATTTTTATTTAATATGAAAAAATCACTTTTGACATTTAGATCCAGTTTCTAAACTCCCTTTTCCATTCTTTTCTCAAACCAGCATTTACTATTGTAGCTTTATAATAAGTGTTCATATTTGACAATGCAAATTCCCCACATTGTCCTCTCCAGAAAGGTCTCAGCTTTTTCCTTCCATCTATATTTTAAGATGTCAGAAAAATACTCTTGAGATTTGATTTATATAACATTAAATTTATGGACTGAGAGTGACGACATTGTGATATTGAATCTTTGGATCTATAAATACAGTAACTGCATTAATTTAGTTATTTAATATCTTTCAGAAGAGTTGATAGTTTTTTCCAGGAGGGATGCACGTTCTTGTTAGATTTATTCTACTATTCTTTATATTTTTTGTTTAGTTGCTAGTGTAAACACCATCTTTAAAAATTATATTTCCTAGCTATGTAGTAGCTTTTTATCAAATGCTGCTTTCTCTGAACCAGAAGAAGATTAAGAGCAGAGATTAGTACAGGGTTTACCATACTAGGTGCTTCAGATGTGTGCTTTTGATCCTAGAACAGCTTTAAGAGAATCGCTGTGGCTCTTTGTCCTCCTCCGCAGACTTACAGTACCAGGCCATTAAAGATGTTGATCCCAGTGGTCTGATGGGAATTCTGAGGGATGGCAGGCTAAGGGGTGGTAAACTGGCATTGCAGCTGCTCATTTTGCTCATTTGGGAGGTTTGTGAGGGGATAAGATACCATTCCCTTTTGGTGAGGTGTTGTGTTTGTCAGTCTTCTGTTACGGTGACAAAACACCTGAAAACAATACACTTACAGGAGAAAAAGGTCTTTCTGGCTTACAGTATCGTAGCTTCCAGTCCATGGTCAGAGAGTGAAACAAAGCTGCTCACTTTCTAGGAGCCAGAAATCAGAGCAAGCCAGAGTAAGAGCAGGAGACAGAAGCTAATGCCATCCAGCCTTTAAAGGCAAGTCTCCTGTGTTTCTTCACTTGTTGCTGTGACAAAAGGCCTGGCGAAAGCAGTGCAGAGAAGGAAGGACTGTGTTGGCTCACAGTTTGGGGGTACAGCCTGTGATGGTGGGGAAGTCATGCTATAGGAGTGGAAGGCTACTGGTCATGTCGTATCTGTGCTCAGGAAACAGGGAGGGGTGGATTCTGGTGTTCAGTTGACTTCTCCCGCCCCTTCTATTTGGTCTGGACCACAGCCCATGGCACCGTGCTGCCTTCTTTCCCAATGGGTTGGTCTCCCTCCTCAGTTAAGCCTCTCTAGAGATGCCTCCATGACACACCCAGATTGTCATCTTCTAAGGGATTGTAAATCCATTCACGTTGACAATGGAGGTTAATCTGTACACTCCTCACAGCCCCCTCAACTACAAATTCCTCAATGTTCTTTGACTAGGTTAGCACCCTCATGATCTACTCCTCTCTAGTGTCCCACATTGCCACTTTGGGGATCAAGCCTTTAATACACGAGCATTTGGAGAACCCTTTGTATCTAAGCCATGAGTGTTGGGAGCTGGGGCTGGGCCAGACTCTGGCTGTGCTACTGTGCTGCATTTCAGGCTGACAGTGGTGATTTCCTGCCTCCTTGAGGGGCAAGTTCTGGCACCACCACCACCATCACCACCACCACCAACAACAACAACAGCCCAGTTTTAGATTACCAGATGATTGAATTTCAGTCAGTCCTGCTTTTTAGGTGAAGAACTTCAGGTCTGGGGAGTTGAAAGATATTTGAACTGGGATGGAGACCCGGGGCTCCTTGCATCTAGACCAGCACACTTGCCAACACTGCCTGCTGATTTAAGATGTTCAAATAGACTATGATGGCAATAGGAAGAGATGCTGTTGGGAGTCACCGTTCTAGGTGGAAACTGTTACATGTCATCTGTGAAGAAGGGTCTTGTGGGAGAACTGAGTGTGGTCCTCATACAGGTGATATCTCTCAGCCTCTCCTCCCTTTTCTTGCTTCATCTCCACTGCCTTCCCCTGTGCTGTGACTCTTTCCCCACTTGTCCCCCTGCTTTCTTAAATTTATTTTTTTTTGTTTTTCCCCCTTTTAATAAGATTTTTATTTTAGATCAGGTATTCATTCCTTTCCAGAACTGCCTCTTAAAACATCTGTGTTCGTAAAATTTCAACTCCCTCCTTTCTCCTTGCCCATTTCCCCCATATTTTATTGTTAGCTGTTTCTTTGTGTTCCTGGAATGAAATAGTAAGTGCAGTATTAGTTCAGGTTGATATGGAGGAGTCTGCCACACATAAAACAAGGTTAAAGGAAAGAAAAGGTGACCATTTGCTTAACCCAGTCGATTGATCTGTTGTTGTGTGTGGGTTCACACGAGAGGCCATTTGGTGTATATCCACTGCCCTGCATGTCTCAGTGGAGAATGAGGTCTTGATTTGTTTGTGTTGCCATAAGTCAGCATGGCTGGAGGAAGAGGTGCTGTGAGCAGGGTATGCGGGACTGGGCCTTCATTGGTCTCTTAACTAAAGGTGGAACAGCTAAGGTTAGTCTTGTCTTAGCACCTGTTTACCCTGAGTGTAGGACTCTCAGCACCTCACTTCAAGATGACTTCACCTGCCTCTCCCAAATTTGTCAACCTAGATGTCTCTAAAGATCAAGGATTCCTGGAGGCCCCTGTCTTTTATGCTCCCCTTGCTTGGATATGGAAGAGGTCCACCATTAATTCTTGTTGGTTTGAAGTCTAACAGAATTGTTTTTAGAGTAGAGGAAAAAAGTGTCCCATTGTAGACTTTGCTTAGGTGTTGCCTTTGGGGACAAGGTTTTAGTGCCTGGTTTTGAGATGGTGCCTTGTCCTTCCCTCCCTCTGTCCTTCCTTCCCTCCTCCTCATTTAATGAAAACATTATTAGTGTGTGTGGAGCTCAGAGGACAAGTTGCAGGAGTCAGTTCTGTCCCTCCACCTTGCTGAGGCAGGGTCTCTCTTGCTTCTGCTGCACTGCGTGTTTCAGTCCTGCACACCCCAGACCTGCATGCCCCAGGCCTGCACACCGCAGTCCTACACACCCCAGTCCTGCACACCCCAGACCTGCATGCCCCAGTCCTGCATGCCCCAGTCCTGCACACTCCAGACCTGCATGCCCCAGTCCTGCACACTCCAGACCTGCATGCCCCAGTCCTGCACACCCCAGTCCTGCACACTCCAGTCCTGCACACCCCAGACCTGCATGCCCCAGTCCTGCACACTGCAGTCCTGCACGCTCCAGTCCTGCACATCGCAGTCCTGCACACTCCAGCCCTGCACACCGCAGTCCTGCACACTCCAGCCCTGCACACCCCAGTCCTGCACACCCCAGTCCTGCACACTGCAGTCCTGCACACCCCAGTCCTGCACACTCCAGCCCTGCACACCCCAGTCCTGCACACCCCAGTCCTGCACACCCCAGTCCTGCACACTCCAGTCCTGCACACTCCAGCCCTGCACACCCCAGTCCTGCACACTGCAGTCCTGCACACCCCAGTCCTGCACACTCCAGTCCTGCACACCCCAGTCCTGCACACCCCAGTCCTGCACACCCCAGACCTGCACACCCCAGTCCTGCACACCCCAGTCCTGCACACCCCAGTCCTGCACACCCCAGACCTGCACACTCCAGTCCTGCATACCCCAGTCCTGCACACCCCAATCCTGCACACTGCAGTCCTGCACACCCCACTCCTGCACGCCCCAGTCCTACACACCCCAGTCCTGCACACTGCAGTCCTGCACGCTCCAGCCCTGCCTGCCCTAGGTGAGCTGGTTCAGAGCTTCCATGTGCTTCTCTGGTCCTTACCTTATATTTTGTGTAGGAGCTCTAGAATTAAAGGTGTGCATCCCACATCCAGCCTTTTTGCACGGGTTCCAGGGATTGAAGTCAGGTGGCCAGGCTTCAGAGGTAGTTCTTTTACACTCTGAGCCATCTTCCTGTTCCCCCTTCTCCCACATTTTCTTGGGCCAAAGGAGTGTCATGAAATCACTAGCACCTGCCAAAGGCTTCGTCCCCTGAAGGTTTTGGGTGTGATTTTGCATGGCTGATGGAGTGTGGCTTACTCCCTATATGTCTGTCAATCATTCTGGTGAGGTGGAAAGCACTGGGAGATAGTCAAGAGGAGACTTCTAGCTTCTTATCAAATCTCATAGTCATGTAAATATTTTATATGCATGATTGTTGGCTTAGCAGATTCTCCATAGCCACTTGAAAATCAAAATCTGAAACTCTTCCAGGCACTTTGTGTCACTATGTCTGGGTGAGAGTATCTCTCTGTGTTATCCTTGAGCACACTTCAAGCAGCAGAGATCTCCCTCACCCCACAACCATGACTCCCAAGCAGAATTTAATCATTTTAATGATTCTCCATTGGTGACAGTCTAGTTGGGATATCCACACCAAGTAGCTTAACAGGAAAGATCTAATACAGGAAACAAGTCACATAGGTGTTAAAAGAACTATAAGTGTTAAACAGAAGGAAATGGCAAAGATGAGCAAGAGCAGGAAGTCAGCCAGTCTGGACCTCCAGGTACCAGGACTATGAGGCATATCTGAGGTGGAAGGGGCTCTGAAGAGGCTGTGGGGCCAGAAGGGCAGCAGCATTGAAAGACAGCCAGAGGCAAAGCAGGCTGTGAGATGGGAGTGGGTGGTACACAGGGTTTATGCTGGACCACTGGAGGACTCAGCCACTCTGGAGATGTTTACCTGAGACAGAATAAAACAGGGAAACATGCTGACTTTTCGTCCCTCCTCCAGTCCCCTGTCACCCTTTCTGGTGGAATCAATCCATAGTGGTGCCTGAGAAATGTAGTTTAACCCAACTTCCTGCAACACCCAACAAAGCAGGAAAGTGGATCAGTAGGAACCAGGAATGGATCCGGTAGAAAAAGGCAAAGGGTTTGTTCGTATGCAAGAGAAAGACAGTTGCAATGCTTAACAAAGTTTGAGATCACGGGGTGTATGTACTTCCACAGACGTCATGGCGTAGGTCCATCAGAATGTCCTGCAGAAATGCTTATGGATATTGTAGAGTTGCAGGAAATCAGCTGAAGGAAGCACTTGTGTAGCTGGAATTTTTCTGGTCCTGCCTGGCCCATGGTCAGGACAAATCTCTGTCATCCACCAATCCCGCAGCTCCTTAGACCCAACCGAGTAAACACACGGACACTTATATTGCTTACAAACTGAATGGCCACAGCAGGCTTCTTGTTATCTAGTTCTTATATCTTAAATTAACCCGTATCTATTAGTCTATAAGTTGCCATGTGGCTCGTGGCTTACTGGTATCTTAACATCTTCTCATGGCGGTGGCTGGCAGCATCTCTCTGCCTCAGCCACACTTGGATTTGCTTAACTCCTCATTTCTTCTTTTCCATACCCTACCCAGAGCCTACCCATCCTCATGCCAGGAATGGCACTGACTATGCCCCCAGTGGCTCTATCTTGTCATAGAGGGTCCTTGAGTACTGTCGTCCTGGTGAGTGTGGTGGCAGCTAGGGTACACAAGCCTGTTATAATTCCAGAACCTGAGAACCTCTAAAGACCCAACATTTTTGAAACTCATTTAGTGGTAAGGCCTAGGCTGAGCCTGACCTAGGGGGCACAAATCAGCTAGCAATCTGCTTCTGACTCCTTTCTGTGCTACTGGCTGTGCATTTTGCTTTGGAAGCAGTGAAGAATGTATTTGATTACAGGGCATCACCACACATCTGGGTAAGGATATTACAAATAAAAGGTAAGAGGTTGTGGTGGTCTGAAAGAAAATGGCCCTCAAAGGGAGTGGCACTATTAGGAGGTGTGACTTTGTTGGAGTACGTGTGGCCTTGTTAGAAGAAATGTGTCACTATGGGGGTGGGCTTTGAGGTCTTCTATGTTCAAGCTACTCCTAGTGTCACAGATCACTTTCTGTTGCCTGCAAGTCAAGACATAGGACACTTGGCTACCTCTCCAGCATCATGTCTGCCTACATACCATTGTACTTCCAGCCACCATGCCTCTAGTCATGATGATAATGGACTAGACCTCTGAAACTGTAAGTGAGCCACCCATCCTCATGCCAGGAATGATTAGATATTTTCCTTTATACGAGTTGCTGTGGTTATGGTGTTTCTTCACAGCAATAGAAACCCTAAGACGGAGGTGTACTATATGCAGAATTTCTAAAGCCCAACATAAAACTTGCCTGTAGAACCCATCACATAGCAGAGACTTGGGATGAGGTTTGGGAACTATGTCTCCAAGTGATGGAGAAGGAATGACTGGAACTGTAGGTCAGTGGCATGTGGTTACAGTACAGTGGGTGAAGTATACACCAAGACCCCTACAATCATGGACTGTCAGAGCTAGATGGGCCGCTGTAGTCTGGCAGGGAAGCCCACTCTGTAGGTAAAGAGACTACTTGAAGAGGAGTCTGGTACACATGTAAGCTTGGGTTTCTTGTGGAACTCAAACCATTGACTTACCCTTTGTGGTGGATGAATGTCCTGTTTGGTCTGAGTCTTTGATTATATACGTTCAGGCATTTAAGTGTTAAATGGAATTGAAGGAAAATCTCAGATACCTAGGTATTACAAATTGTAACTTCAGTAATTTGACATTTGTGTATTTCACATATGTATTTCACATATCTACACATGCTCTCACCCCCTCTCTTCCTCTCTTCCTCTCTTCCTCTCTCTCTCTCTCTCTCTCTCTCTCCCTCTCTTCCTCTCTCTCTCTCTCCTACCCCTCCCTCTCCCTCTCCCTTTTCCCCTCTCTTCCTCTCCCCCATTCCCTCTCTTTTCAAAAGTCTTCAGAACAGCTCTGCCTATGGACAGGGTGGTTAGTAAAGCCGTTACTACCTCATTTTACAGATGGTCAGCCTGAGACTTGACCATTAACTAGTTTGTAGCCATGGGCAAACCCTTAACTTTCCAAGTCTTAGTCAACGATGATTGTTATGGGAGTTTGTTTGTTTGAGACAGGGTCTCATACAACTCAGGCTGGCATTGAATTAGATATGTAGGTCAGGATGACCTTGAACTTCTGTTTCCTCTGCCTCTACCTACCAAGTGCTGGGACTACAGGTGTGCATTGTCTTGTCTGGCTTCATGGGGACTGGACCCAGGGCTTCACATGTATGGTTAGGCAGGCTTTCTGCCATATGAGTTCCATCCCTCGAGCTGGGTTTATTTTGTAAGTCAAAATAAATAATGTACTTAGCACAATTAGATTTGTGCCTGGTGCACACTGTGCTACCAATGATGACTCTTCTGTTCTTTATCTTCCACCTTCAGAAACCTAGACTCTGTCACATGCAGCCACACAGCTCCTCCCTTGACAAGGAGCTGCTTTTGTGTGCAAGAATTCAGTGGTTGAGTGATGACAGACCTCTGTGCCTTTGTAGCAGTTTGTAAAGATGACTTTGAACAGGAGGAGCTTGACTTTAATGCCATATTGTGCTGTATTTTTCTCTTTCTATCTCAAGAACCCAGTCCTGGTTTGTTGTAACCTCGGTGGCCTTTTTGTTCTCATGAGTTAGGAGGCAGTTTGATATTTATTTACTCCAAATCCCACTGGAGAAAGGGAACAACTACCACCCCGAACACAATTTGCCATGGAGAGCAATGTCATTTGTTGTCAGCCCACATGGGACTTTGGAGGCTGTAATTCATGTTGGGGATGAATAAGAAAAGATTTTCTTCTTCTGACGTATTTTGCAAGATTCATAAAGCCATATTCTTAGGCAAAGTTTATTAATCCATAACTTACAGAAAACTCCAGAGGAAGGAGAGATGAGAGATGTTCTGTAGGTAAAGACATCAAGCATGTCATGGCCAGAATTGAATTCTGCATATATTGTTCAGTGAGCTGTCTTCTGAGCATATAACAGGTACTAAGATCATGATGACTGTTACCTAAACAAGTCATTATTTCATTTTATATTTAAAATGGAAGGATTTGGAAGAGGGAAACATGCAGAATAATCATTGTGGGTGGGATTGCAACCCTCTTACTCCCCTAGGCTGCACTTCAGCTACATCCGTGAAAAGGCATGTATCTGGACTCTGTGCTCTGAGCTGTGCCTGCTGGGTCTCAACAATAGAGGTGGTAATGATGAGGGGGAGAGACATGACTACTTCATTATCCATTATATATCCATATGGAAAGTATCCATTTATATGAAATGACTCTCTGCTTCATTATGTCATATGTTCCTTCAAAATTTATTGAGTTGGTGCACAGTCCTGTGCACAATAGTGTGCTCTGTGGATGTGACCCTATGAAAATGACACAAGCTCTCTAGCAACAAATAGTGAAGTGGAAATAAGTAAGCTGGTAGCCCAGTACAATGCAAACGCCAGGGGATGAATTTTTCTGGAATCTGGAAGGGTCAGCCTCTCAGTTAAGCATTTTGAGAATGAGTTGTTAGTTATCTGACATGTGGCACAGGCTACACTCAGCTTCTAAGTGCATACAATCTACTACAGAAGACAAGACTTTCTGAGGCAGAGGGTCATAATGCCCATGGAACACACAATTTTGAATGGAGAATGCTGACTGATTTGGGACAAGTGGATCATAGATATGTGTATGGAGCAGGGATACAGGAGTCAGGGAAAATGAGGCTGAAAGGTCAGTAGAGCCAATAGTGGTCACTAAGTCTTTGAAGTGTGATTTTGACTTTCCAGGTTCTTCTTTGGCCTGGAGTGAAGTAGCAGACTGTGGAGAAATAGTGCTGGGTTTAATGAAACTGTATCAGATGTGGTGTATATTAATTATCTTATAAACCTCTCCAGTTGTAAGAACTACAAGGATGGGTCTCCTTGAGTAAAGTAGACTAGAAGAACCACTGTTCAGCTTAGCTGGTGGTTACTGTGGGGAATGTCGGACTGAGGCATGCTGAAGTAGAAAGTGTGTGTGTGTGTGTGTGTGTGTGTGTGTGTGTGTGTGTGTGTGTCCCCATGTGGGTGTGTCTGTTTCCTCTGAAGATCAGGCACTAAATTAAACAAACAAGCATAAATATGTTACAGTTTTTTAGTTTATCCAGCACCTACTGGTGAATTTCTGGCTGCTTCTTCATAAGTAGTAGGTTATGACTATATATAAATTTACAAGCAGAAATGCAAATCAATATACCAAAGGGGAAAAAAAGGACCATTTCTTAGTAAATGACAAAAGTTTTGCAAGATAGCTAAAAGTGGTGAGAATTGGCCCTTGTTTATTTTTATTTTCTCAGTCACCTTGTTTGTCTTTTGTGATTAAACTTTGCTGATGCATGGTAAATGCCCGAGCAGAGCCCTTGTCCGCAGTGATGCTGGCATGCTCTGGGCTGTTGGCTCAGCAGTACTGAAGTCTGTATTCGCCTCTGCTGCAGCCCTCATAATTAAGCCCCTTACGTTTCTGCTCTCAAGCCATATCCTTGCAGTGTGTCAAATGAGTAGTCTAGGGCCCTAATGACAGTGCTGCCAGGCTTCCTCATTGAAGGCTGAGACTCCCAGCCACTGAAATATGCACATTTCAATCCAGATTTGAGAACACCAGCAACTTAGTAGTTACTGTGGAATTGAGTGAGTGTCATAAATATTTATTTATCTTTTTCATAGCTGGCATAAAAATGTTAGGATATAAAAAAGTTGTTCAGTATAAAAACAACAGGAAATTCATTGGCTATACATCTCCTGAATGCGTGTGTCTCCTCAGGTTTTCATTAGCGTCGAGCAATATACTTTGAGAAATTAGATTTGAAGCAAAGCTCTGGCAGAATATGAAAGAGCCCAGTGCTGTAATTAACCCGTTTTAAGCAAGGATCCAGGCACACAGCAGCCTACTGTTAACTGTGTAGACACTCAAGCCAAGTTGAATGTGTTTCTCTTTTACAACTTTTAAAGATAAATGAGTTCCATGTTAGTTGAATTTGGAGAGTGTAAAGGAGCACAAAACTGGGGGAAAGGTAACTTACACTGTTTCTCCCAAGAGGCACCCTGTGGTCCTCTTTTGAGTTATGGAGATACAGATACTGTGGGGCTCCATCAGCATCCACACAAGTGTCAGGTTACTGGATTATTCCAACTTCTATTTCTCTCCTCTGCAAAAGACAAAGTTACTATCTATTCATTGTCTATTTTATTTTATTTTTTAGGGGGGATTTTAAGGAATTTATTTCTTTTTCTTTTATGCTTTTTAATGTGCTTGGTGGGCTACAAGAAATGTGTTTGACAAAACAGGATGCAATTCAATAGTGACTCAAAGCAAGCATGCCAGGTAAAACATACAGAATCACCAGCTAAACCTAATTAAAACATTGAGGGAGCTAGCATGTATTGTGTGCTGTGGCACTGGGAAGAATACCCACTGTGACCTTGTTCCGAATGATCATCACATTCATTATTGCTTTACCTCTCCTTGCTACTCACTCACTACCTTTCCCTCTTGTGATAGAAGGCACTGTCTAAAGGGAGGGACATGTGATCCAACTCATGTCCTACCCCAGATTTTAGGCAATAAAAGTCAATAGAAGGAGTCCACAGAGTAGAGTGTCATTTAGATCAGTTCAGTGATTGACTGATTGATTTGATGTTTTCATTGGTTGATTAATTGGTTGACTGATTGGTTGATTGAGTTGATTCTGTTCATTTGTGTATTAGTCAGCATTCTCTAAAGAAACAGAACTGATAGAGTACACACACACACACATACACACAAATACACACACACACACATACACGTGCGCGTGTGCGCTATTTATGAGAGTGTCTTACAGGTTGTGGTCAGACTATTTCAACAGTGGCTATCTCTTGACAGAAAATTCAAGAGTACAGTAGTTGTTTGGTCCCTGAGGAAGGATGTCTCAGCTGCTATATGCTGACTACACATGGAATCCTGAAGTAGTCTCCAATACCAGTGAAGGAATGAACTTGCCAACCATCAAGAATGAGGGAAAGTAGGCAAAAAGGAAGCACTTCCTTCTTCCATGTCCTTTGTATGGGCCACCAGAATTTGTGACCCAGATTGAAGGTGGTCTTCTCACCTCAAATTATTCAGTCAAGAAAAAGTCCTTACAGGTGTATCTATCATCCGAGTTTTAGTTAATTCCAGATGTTGTCAAGTTGGCAACCAAGAACTAAGACTAATCATCACAGTCTGATTGACTTTATTGGTTGAATGGTTTGATTGGGTAGTTGGTTGATCTGATTGGTACTCTTTTTATCTTTAAAGGTATGGTAGAGTTCAGGAATGAGTCAGGAATCTCTGGTTCCAGGCCTTTTTGTCTTTATTTTTTTAAAGGATGGGGAATACCCTTCTAATCTCATTATTTGGTATAGGTTTCTTCAAGTTTTTATATCCTTTGGGTTTAATTTTGGAGGGTGATATTATATTTAGATATGTATTTGTTTCCTCTAGGTTTTCCTATTTATTGGAATATAGTTTTAAAAGTATTTCCTAATGCTATTCTGAACTTCATTAGTCCCCCTTTTCATTTATAATTTTATCACTTTTGGTCATGCCTCTCTTTAGTTCTTTTGTTTAAGGCTTTATCTTTTCAATTAACTCGTCACTTATGGATTCTCTTCATTGTTCTTTTATTTTCCATTTCAGTGATTTCTGCTCTGCTCTTTATTATTTCTTTTTATCTGCTAATTTCAGGTTTGGGAGGTTTGTTTTCTTGTATCTCCAAGATCTTGAAATGCATCTTTAGAAGTCTCTTTTGGTTGTTGTTTTTGTTTGTTTTTATAGGCACTCAGAGCTATGAACTTCCCTCTTAAAACTGTCTTTACTATATCATAAATGTTCTAGAAAATTGTGTTTTCAGTTTCACTTGATTCTAAACAAATTTTAAGTTCCTACCTGATTTGTTCAGTGCCATTCAAGAGTGTACTGTTGAATTTTGTGTGTCTGTTTTTGTGAAGTTCCTGTAGTTTCTCTTGCGATTGACTTTAGTTTTACTCCATTTTGATTTGATAATATCTCGTAAATTATTTTAATTCCACTTTGTCAGCACTTGATGTGTAAGGTAGCTTGTCGTTTACTTTGGGAAAACCTCCATCCATGGGCTGCTGAATAGAATGTGTATTTATCAGCTTGGGTAGAACAGCCTGTTCATGTTTGTTAGTCCATTTGATATAAGACAGTGTAATGGTGTAGTTTCTTTGTTGCAGTTTTGCTTGATGATCTTTCCATTTGTGAGAATTGGGTATTAAAGTCCCTGTTATCCAAACTTATCTGTCCCTCCCATGTCCAATAGTGCTTTTTGAGATTTGGTATTCCAAAAATTTGATGCCTATATATTTATAATCATTGTAATATTCTTGAGGGGGATATATACCCTTTACCAATATATAGTGACTTTATTTCCTTGGACAACTTTGTTAGGTGTAAGAATGGCCACTCCTCCCTGCTTCCTGCTTCCATTTGTGGGGTATATAGGATCACTCTATTGACATTTGGTCTGTTGAGTCTTTGTCCATAAGCTGTGTCTCTTGTGGACAGCCAATGGTTGGATCTTAATTTTTCATTTACTCAACTAGTTTGTGTCTTTTAATTGGACAATTAAGGCCACTAACATTTAGAGTTATCATTGAGTGATATTTGATAATTCCTGCAAACATTTGTATTGTTTCCTGCTGGGCTCACATGTCATTTCTTATTTTCCTTCCTCTTTATTTATCCTTGAGATTTGCTAATTTACTAAGATGGGCATGCTTGATTCTTTCCTAAATCTCATTTATTCTTCTAGTCCTCCTATGAGATTTATTCTTTCCTGTGGTCACATGTTAGGCCATCTTCCTCCTCTGTGTAGAATCCTTTGAGTCTCCTCTGTATTGCAGCTGGTGGTCATTCATTGCTTTAGCTTTTGATGGTCTTGGAAGGTCTTTATTTATCTGTCACTTTTGAAAAACATGTTTGCTGGCCGTGATAATCTTGTTTAGCTTGTATTCACTTTGAGGGCCTGGAATATATCACCTCATGCTTTCTAGGTTTTCAGCATGTCCTCTAAAAGATCTAATGTGATTCTGATGAGTCTGCCCTTGGAAGTAAGCTGGATTTTCCTACCACTTGCTGCTTGAATATTCTTTCTTTCTGTTGGTTTAGCATTTTATTACCGAGGTGTCAAAGAGTGATTTTTCTCTACTCATCTCTAGTTGGGGTTCTAAATGACCCTGGCACATGTGTGCTCATAACTTTCTCTTGACCTGAGAAAGTTTCTGCTACACGTTCAGCAAGTAATTTTTCTGTCTTAGTTTTTAACCCGTTTCCTTTTCCATGCTGTGATGTCTGGGCTCTCTCCTCCTTCTGTCTCAGAGTCCTCAGAAGTTGTTGTCCTATTATGATTTCTTTCTTGCTGCTGTCTGAATGTAACACTCCTCAACCTTGGGCTCACTCTCCAGGACTCTCTTCTGCTCCAGCTCGTCTTGTCATTTGCTTCTTGTGATTGATTGACTTTTCATTTTCAAACACTTCTGTTTGGTTATTTTCCAGAATCGTAATTTCCTTGCTGAACTTTCCCCCTGTGTTCTTGCAGTTCTCGTCTGTTGTGTGAACATTCTGGTCTGCACCGCTGACTTTCTGATCTAGGGCCTGGATTGATTTCCTTACTTGACTCATCTGCTTGTTTGAATCTACTTTGAAGTTGTTGAACATTTTGAAAGGTTAGATTTCGAATTCCTTTCTTGGCATTTCTGTTGCTTCATTATCTTGGGCTGCAGGTATTGAGGCGTTGTGGACTTTTTAGGAGTGTCAACTTGGCTTGTGTTTTCACACGTCGTGTGTTGTGATTTCTGCACCTCTTGGGATGGATGTGCCTTGCAGTTTGGTATTTTTCTTTTGCCCACTCTTTGGTTTTGTTTATTTATTTATTATTTAAGTTATTTATCATTTAATGTGGAGCCTCTTAGTGATCTTCCCCTGGGCCGATGAGCCTAGCCTCTTTAGGTTGCAGAAAGACATTGCTGTGGACCAGAGGAGGAGTTTGACATCAAACTCAGTGAAAAAGCAGTGAGAAGAAATGGGTGCTTGAGGACCATTGAGCTAGCTCCATACGGTGGGTGGCTCTTGTCTGTCATCCCCACAGTCAAGAGGCAGAGGTAGGAATCCTGCTGCTAGTTTGAGGCTGGCCTGGGCTATATAGGGAATTCCAGGCCAGCATGGATACAAAATGAGACACCCTATCTGCAGCCAAACCAGCCAGGAAATGCAGACAAAAAGGCTTAGTAAAGCACAAATCTCTAACGAAGTGGTCAAAAGGGTAGACAGTAGGGAAAGGGAATGAGAGGTAAGGCAAGAGTGAAACATATGAATGGAAGGTAGGGAATATAGAAGCAACAGAACAGTCACAGGTGTCAGCGACAAGGCGAGCTCTAAACCCAAACAAGTACTATTGTAAAAGCGAAAATTGGGACAAGCGAAATGAAAATAAAAACTACGATAGAATCAGTCAATATTTCTTCTTTACCAGGACAGGTGTGAGCTCTCTTGCCTCCTGAGTTGTCTTTTGAGGTAATTCAGCTGGTGGTAAAATAGCTGCAGGTGTCTCTGAGGTTCAGCAGCTTGGACCAGAATGGTATGTATGCTGCATTGCTCTGGCACTCAAACAGGTTAGAGTGTTGTCTGTCTCCATCCTGAGCTGAACTCCTGCGCAGGAGTGTGCCTCTGCTAAGAGTTTCCCAGCCCAGCATTGGATGCTCTCTGCTCTCTCTCAGATTGTCCCTATCCTGCTGATTGTGTGTGCTCTTCTATATAGGCTGAAAGGCTAAGCTTGGGAAGAACAGATTTCTTTGTCCAGGCCTCTGAGGGGACCATGCACTCATTTGTATTTACATTTGTAGCTGGGCATGCTTATCTTTCAAGGGGTCAGGTTGCCTCTCTGCCAGCATCCCACAATCTTTCTCTGGAGTATTTGTGTCCACAGAGTTAGTGTCAGATAAGCTGTCCTGGGGTTTGCCATGTTTTCTGGGGTTATCATCACTCTCTTGGTCAGTGGAGGTGGCAGAGGCTTTGGGGTTTGGAGACATGGCTGCCTGACAATTGTTCTCCCCACAGAGTGGTTTGACTGCAGAGTTTCTCTCAGGATCTGCTCACTCCCTGATAGGCAGTGTGGGATAGCTAGAGTTGGGCCCACCCCCACTGCATAGACTTACTTCGGCTTGCAAATCTTCCATTTCAAAAGTTTAGGTTTGCTCTGTTTGTTTTTGTAGAACTTAAGCCGAGGAAAGAGGGAAAGACATCTTGTTCATGTTCTAAGTTCAGCTGTTTGGATTATTAAACCAGACAGTGCACTTAAACATTTAACTATTGCTTGACACATAGAAAATATTAGAAAAACTATGATTATGTAGGTATACATATTTTACTTGGTGACAGCCTATCATTATATCATTACCTTTTGTTAAGAAAAAAAGATCACTACTCTCATATCTCTTTACAGAGCACTATCTAGATGGCCTTTAGCAGGCATAGAGTGTTTACTTATATGCTTAGATCAGAATTCAGCCTCCCTTTGGAGATGTAAGTGGATGCTCATTCTTCAGCATCTTTATTCACTAAGATTTGGTGGCAGCTCAGTGTTCTCCAGTAGGCAGACATGGAATAGCAAGGTACCACCCCTTTGTTCACTGAACTTAAGGTGAGGAGGGACATGGTCTATGCTATCTAGTAGGATACCTACAAGCCACCTGTGGTTGCTGAGCATTAGAAGTGTAGCTAAAATTAGGGCCTAGACAGATGGCTCACCAGTCAAGAGAACTGGCTGTACTTCTAGAGGTCCTGAGTTCATTTCCCAGCACCCACATGGCATCTCACAACTGTCAATAACTGTAGTCCCATGAGATCCAGTGCCCTCCTCTGGTGTGCAGATGTAGATGTACACAAATGATCTTTATACATAAATAAATATATCATTTTAAAAAAGCTGGGTTGTGGTGGTACAGACCTTTAATCCAAGGACTCAGAAGGCAGAGGCATGTGGATCTCTGTGAGTTCAAGGCTAGCCTGGTCTACAGAGAAGTTCTAGGATAGTCAAGACTAGACAGAGAAAGCCTGTCTTGAAAAACAAACAAACAAAACAAAAGTAATATAGCTAAAATGACAAAGAAACGAGTTATTTTTAATTGGATTTCTTTATTTTACATTATCCAAGTGATCATGGACCACCACTCTGGCTAGCACTGGGCTTACACTGTTCCATTTCAGTGACTAGAAAGGACTTGGGCAGGGACTTTGGTTTCTAGACTTTGGTCCAGACACTTCATAGAACATTTTCTTTTCTGATCTTCTGATCCTTAATATAGTCTGAAGGTCCTGTGTTTTTGTCTTAAGATTCATTCACATTTGGTGGAAAGTTGGTGGAGAGTATCTCACCTGCCTGATTCCATGATCAATTAATTAGATGTACAAGTAAGTGGAACACTGTATGGAAGCCCTACAGGTTATTGATGACAAGAATCTAGCTTAGTCTGTTTTTCCTCTAGAAAGGAAGTTCTTGACATACATCAACTATGGGTATGGCCAGTATGAATGCTTTTTTCTGCTTTGTTTTCACATCCAATTTACATTTTTGGTGTTGGTTTTGTTGGTAGATTCTATTCAGGCAGCACAAAGAGAGCAAGCTAGGCTTGCATACCATTAACTTAACAATTCCAGAAAGAGAGGGCTTTTCTTCCCCTCCCGAGAGGCTGTCAGAGTGGGAAAGAGTCAGATCTCAGAGGCCATGTTTCCAATCCTGAGCCAGTCATGTGGTCAGGACTGAGGAGGTAGAATCCATGCCCAAGCTCACGGGCCAGGGCAGGATCTCAGTTATCCCACCATTGGAGCCAAAGAGTATGAACTCCAGACTGTATGAACTGAAACTGAGAAAATAGGATAACTCTCAAAAAAAAAAAAAAAAAAAAAATCAGGGTAGGGCATGGATCATCCATCAGCTGAGAGGCAGTTGCACAATTGACAAGATAAACAATTAAAGCATGCTGCATTGTGCTGTATCACATAGAAAATAGTTTTAATAATCTGACCTGTATCTCTGAAGCATTCTTGGTTCCTCCATTTCTTAAGAACGTTAGCTTGTTGGGCAGGGGGAGGGAGCACAAAGAGGTGAGTAAGATTTTTCTGTCCTGTAAATTGCTGTCAATTCACATAGTGGGCTTGTACAGCTTAATGGCACCATTCTTTTATCCAGAGGAAGGCTTTTGAGATGTATCTTGCAATTTCAGAGATTGGGATGTTTGGCTTCTGCTTGGTCTTGTGCTTATGTTTTTGACAGCATACTCACAAGCTAATTCCTTCCCTCCAGGGAGCACCAGCGAGTTAGCGATGTTAGTAAATTGATGCATCCATTGTGATTACTTTTCTTTATGAATAAGGCAAAAGATATATTGCCTAAGCCCCTTCATGGATGCGTGTGAATCAAAGCTGATGGGATTTGCATGTCAGACTCCAGGTAATCTCAGATTCAGGTAAAGAGTGGGCACTTCAGTCCTCTGCCAGTGTGTTGGGATTTATAGGTGTAATTAAACCATATCTATTAGTAATTACAAAAGCGGACACATGCCCTTAAACGTGACTGTAGCTTATCAGCACTTCATAAAAACATGAATCTATTTATTTAATAAGCAAAGCCTGTATAGAAGATAGTTTATTAATATTCTAATTTTCTGATTCAGCCTCTTTGAAATAAAATATGGCAACTAAAATGTTTTCCTTTGTATTTTTCTGCCCAGTCTTTTGAGAGAGACTGACGTCTCACAGCACCAATTATGCTCAGTCTCCTTCTAAACTTTTCAGTATGAAACTACTTAATATTTCCCAGCTGAAAGATGAGTTTGACCTCATAGAAATAAGCTCATTTGGGGGTCCTAAGCTCTATGATTTTGTGAAATTAGAGAGCACTTTACTTGTCTTTCTCATTTTTTAACTTTATTGTGGTAAGGTGCTCATATATTACCAACCTTTAACAAGTCAGTCACTATTATACACTGCATAGTATCATGGGGATAGCCTGGTTTTCAGTCTTGCTTTATTTTAACCAGATCACAAATAGGCTATCTATATTTAAAGCCTAAATAATGGAGGGCAGTCTTAGAAAATCCCCTGGTCACCTCTGCTGAGTCACCTAGGCTACGTTGAGTTCCCTGTGGGCAGATAGGGGAAATTAAGCACTCTTGCACTGTGGAGAATCCTGCAGTGGGCCACATATACAGCTTCTACTCACAGGCCAGGTGTAGATCTGCATTAACCTTCAACTACCTACTTCACCTCTCTGGCCCTGCATATTCTCCACCAAGGAACAATGTTTCAGCTGGAAAATCACCAAAAACCCTGCCTACTGTGTCCTTTTACATGCACCATGATGGCTTGCTAAACCTTGGCAGTTGTGATGGGTACTTACTAGATAACACAATGTTGCACAATTTCTTGGCCTTTCAGAAGTCTTCTCATAGCCTTCTGCCCTGAGCTCTATCCATCTCTTAGTGTACATTACACACAGCAGAATGGTCATCCTTGCATCTCTTGTCTCTCCCACCAGGCCCTCAGCTCCTTGCCACACAGGTGCCTTTCATATCTGAAAAGTATTTTAAATTTACACACACAATAAATATTTGGCGACCCCATACATAAGCTACATTTTAGAGGTGTTACAGGGAAAGATAAAGCCAAGGAAAATACAGACACATCAAAAAGGGGGTCTCTTACATAGTTGTGGTGAAATTGCTTAGGTACTTATGCCCTATAATGCAAATTCAATAGTTTCTCTGGGAGATTGCATTTTAATGTATATGAAATGCCAAATTTTTGCAGTTGAGAGGAGAGGTAAATCATTTCTTTCACGTAATGGAATCCTTTTATGCATTTCTGATTATTCAGCACCTTATGGTAGGCCTGTGCTATGTTACTTTCCATCATTGCAAAATGTGTCCTTTTTAGTGGTCAGGTCAGTACGTTGTGTTTGAAAAAGCATGGGAGCCTACACCATGCTCACTCAGGTTTTAATGTTTGCAGATTGTGTTTGTGTGGGCTCAGAAAGACTCAGTCTACAAAGCAAGGTAATGTGCACAGATCTCCCCAAATCAGTGAGGACTGTGCTGTTCTCTAGAAAATTGGGTTTGAGCTGCACCAGTGTCCATGGCCAAGACTCAATAATTCCCACTTCACAATCATACTGTGTGAATTGTGTAATGTGTCTAATTGGACACAGTATAATTACTTCCCATTTCTCAGCATTACTAAATGGTAGTACCATGGACCTATAGTATGAGAACTGTCTCAAACAGCCCAGGCTACCCTAGATAAGACAGGTCTTCCACTTGGGAAGTTTCCCGAGAATCATATGAGATGTTGCTATTAACCAGAGCCAATGTGAAAAGCTCATTGGCTTGTTTATATAAACAGCTTGATTCTGGCATGAAGGGCTCAAACAGTCTTGTTGCAAATAGTATTAAGTGGAGATATGCCATGTAAAGGTGGTAAAAACAGCCCTGACTTGTGCTCTTTGCCCAGGAGTTCATGGACAGATCACATGAAATATGTGGCTATTGAGTGCCAAGCTTGCTGGGAAGGTTTCAATGGGCTGCAAGAGGGAATCTGTTCTTTTTAAAGATAGATTTTTATTATTTATTTATATGCATGCATGCATGTGTACATACATGTGTAGGTACCTGCAGAAGCCAGAAGAGGATATCAGATCCCTGGAGCTAGAGTTACAGACAGTTAGAAGCCACTTAATGTGGATGCTGGGAACTGAGCTCTGGTCCTCTAAAAGAGCTGCAAGTGCTCTTAACTGCTGAGCCATCTCTCCAGCCCCAGAGCCTGTTGGTTTTTCATATTCTCTCTGTCTATAGTCTTTAAAATACATTTGAAAAATAACTGCCTCATTTCCAATGCACTGTACACTTCTTGCATCCATGTGTGGACACTAGTCACTCATATTGGAGGGTGATGTGTGTGTGGGCACTAGTGGCTTATCCTGGAGGGTGATGCTCACTTAGCTGAGTCTTTGGAGCGATCATACACTGATGCTATGACAGCATCCCAAAGGCTCCCCTTTCTCCTTATCTATTGGAAATTACCCATTATTTCAATTCAATAAATGATAGGCACAGACAGCCATGAAGTCAGCCCAGATTCTAATGTAGGTAGAATGGACTATTAAAATTAAACACTGTCATTTAGAGCAACTGTCATTTATAATTTGGCTTTAGCTGTCACTGTCTTTAGTTTGTTGGTTCTTCAATGCAAGGCAGGGACCATAGAGCTATTTGAGTCCATTAAGTGCACTATGGCTCTAGTTAATGTATATTCTTTTTCTACCTTGAATATGAATGACCAGCATCAATGAAATTCCAATAGATTCAACCCATGCTGTAGAGTTGATTAGTAATACAATCTTGGGCAAATCAGTTTACTCTTTCCTCACTCCTTTTTCTTATACACCTAACAACCTCATGTTTTTTTTTTTGTTGTTGTTGTTGTTTTGTTTTTGGTTTTTGGTTTGTTTGTTTTTTGTTTTTTGATTTTTTGCTTAAAACTTCCTAGAGTATACAAACAGGATGATGGTTCTTAGTGACCTATGAGCTACACTAGGGAGCTGGTAGGAGCCATTTAGTGTAGCTGCATACTGCAGAGTCCTAGAGTTATCTGAGTTGACCTATCTTCTGAAGCAGATGTATATTATACAAGTAAATATGACTGTCAGTGTTTAATTTATTTTAAAAATGATACAAGTCTAGAATCACAGGTTTGAATTAAAATTTAATTAGAGTGCATTTTGAGATTAGAAAACTGTGTTATCCATCCATCATGGTACCCTTCTTATTTGATATTTATTAATATTGAGTGCCTGCTATATGATTGGTGCTATGCACAGTGCTGAGAAAACAAAGAATTATGAAAAGGCACAGTCCTTGTCCACAAATCTCTAGTCAGGGAAAAGTTTGCACTGAACCCCACATGCCCTCAGCTGGGTTGCTCTTGTCTCTGTGGATTGGGGATACGGTTTGTATGTAGGTAACCACCAATAGAAAAGAAGGGAAAAGTTTCTCAGCTCTAGCTCCTGCAAATACCTTTAATCATTTTAAGTTTCAGCTAGAGATTGAATTGGAAGAAAACCTGTGGAAAGCCCATTTGTAAACAAAAGCCCAGCTAGGAGGCTGAGTACATTTCTCCCAATGAAGCTCTTGGTACCAGAAGAGTACACATTCAAATCCAACCCATCCTTCAAGCCAGTGTTCAAAGAAAGGAAAGGCCACCAGAAAGTGCAGTGTAATTGGGCACCCTAGGAAGAATGGGACAGAACCAAGCAGCATTGTGAAGGCTTATTGTGGGCTGTTTCTAAGCCATGGCCATTCCCAAACCACAGACACAGCCTTTCAGAGAGGAGTGAGCAGTTCCAGGGGAACACACACTGTGACACAGAGCCTGGAAGACTTTTCCCTGGTTTGAAAATGTGAGGTGATTTTGCATCATACTTTAAGGGGGAAAATGAATAAATTTTATTATAAATCAGATCTTTAATGAACCATTTTTGGATAAGGGGAACTATGTGAGATGACAGTGAATATCCTGAGTACATTTCAGTGCAGCTCTTAGAAAAAGGAAAAATATTCCCATTTAAGCCACCAGTAGTCACGATTACTTGAATCATATACTGATACACTTTTTTTCAGTGGTCTATCCTTTCCACACCATAGCCTGTTGAGCTCCTCAGGTCCATTGCCCTGCCTACTCAGGGTCTTCTTGGTCAGAATGAATGGTTCTCTCTCCAGTCCTAGTGACACCACCATTAGGTCCCACATTGAGTTATTAATGACAAGTTTACTGCTTACTTAAGACTTTGTGTCCAATGCTTGGTGATCATGTCTCTTGCATTTTAGAATCCACTCCCTGTAGAAAGGTCTTGCTCAAAGAATGAACTCAATGTAAACGAACAAATACATGAAGGGAATGTCATTCATATCTAGTATCTCTGGTGAACTCAGGCAGTTGTATGGAAGATGTTTGTTATGCTAACTCTATGATATAGGAGAGAGGGGACAATGTCTACCTACTTTGTGAAGATATGAGCAGTGAAAGTTGAAGGTTTTGCCTCAAGAAAGTAAAAATAGCAAAACAACCAAAGGCTGGTCTTTACATAGGAGAAGGATTAGCTGATGTGACCAGTGTAGTTTTTAAAGGGAGACATGTAGAGCTCTGTACTTCTCCAATAATTAAAATATAAGCAGGAAAGTGGAATGCAAGGATATCTAGCACTCCTTATGAAAGAGAAGGTCTCAAAGAGGGGTCATCAATTTAAGTTGATACATTTTATTGATAGTCTATAGAAAATGTCTGGTTGCCCTCGTGATGGTTGATAGGAGTCTTTGGCTCATAAAGACATTATCCATAGATTCCTGTCTCTTACCCCCAAGAGGCAGTAATAGTTCAGTTATTTATGGACACATCTGCTCCCGCACTGCTCAGTGATGCAGGGAGTCTTTTGCCTCAGCTTCTTTCTTCTCAGACTAAATGGAGTCTTTGGGGTGATGGACAGATAAGTAAACGTTAGGCAACAGGAACTGACTGAACTAGATTATGTGCACAAGCAACATGGTGGAGGGGCAGAGAGATAAAAACACACTGTCTCTCAAAGAAATAGACGAGAGATAGAAGTGATCAGATGTTGGTATGCGGAAATGTCTCTATTGTTGAGGATGAGTGCTTGGGGCAAATTCAGAGTGTGATTGCCATCTTCACATACTAGAAAACTGCTGTACAGAAATATGGAATGGGAAGAAGAAACTTTCTGAGCACCCCTGAAGGTATGGTGGATAGAGAAGGCAGGTTGGGGCTCAAGGAATTATCTGGGCACACAATGGGCTCCCTTTCTAAAGTTTACAAGCTGAAAAGTGTTCAGGGAAAAGGATACTGAGAAGAATCCCCAAGTTGTACTGTAGATCAGATAAAATGAGTTCTAGGAACCATTTTTTGTTTTGTTTTGTTTTGTTTTGTTCTTTTGTTTAGAGACAGTGTTTCTCTATGTAACAGCCCTGGCTGTCCTGGAACTCACTCTGTAGACCAGGCTGGCCTTGAACACACAGAGATCAGCCAGCCTCTGCTTCCTGAGTGCTGGGATTATGGCTTGTGCCACTACCACCTGGTTTTAGGGATCCTTCTAATTCTAACATTTCATAATTTGTTTTGAATAAATAACTGGGTTCTCTTGGCCCCAAGGAGAAAGGTAATATGGTAATATAAAATAATAACTATTGTTTCTTTGTGTTTCTGAAAACGCGTTTAATTGCATCATCTCAAATGACCTGACCCATACAAAAGAGCACACATAGGAGAAACAATACCATTATATATTTAAAATCCACTGATTTACTATGGTCATTGCCTTGAATAGCATCACTAGAAGAACACAGTCCTTGACTTGGTAACCAGGACTACAGTCAGGCTATATGTTGGCATGTGAGAGCATCCTAAAGACACAGGTTTCACTCTTGTCCCCAGCTTACAGATGTGGCACCTGAGGCATCCAGGCGTTAAATTGACATGATTATGGTCACATAATTACAGCATGGGAAACTTGGTGTTTGAACTAGATTTCTAACCTCATAGTCAAAGACCTCTGGTCCTGCATTTCTGTAGTTCTCACCCCTTATCAGTGAAACTTCTATAACCAATCAAATTGCAGAGTTGTGGAGCCCAGTCTCAGCTGATACACCTCCCAACTCCCACATCTAGGGTTCAGGGATCCTTGAAGAAGATGAGGGTGGAAAGATTGTGGGAATCAGAGGAACGGGGTGTTTGCTATGGGATTGTGTCTCCTTGAAATGTTAGAAGCTGCATCTGTGAAGTCTCAACAACATGCCTAAATATGACCTGAACAAGGCTATTAGACATGCTAACATGGAGAAAGCTTAGAGGCCAGAACTCTAGACAAAGGACTGGCAACTAAGGGATGCTGAAAGTGAGAGAAATTGACTTCCCCAGGGAAGACACACCAGTTGATTATTCAATGCTAAGTGGTTAGCCCTAAAACCAAAACATACACATACAAGTAATATAATATTATTTATATTAAAGGTATGTGTATATCTTTAATTGTTGCTTAATTTCTTTAACTGTTAATATATATCCACAATTAAAAAAATTGAGGCCTTGAATTGGGAAGGGAACAAGGGGGTATACATGAAGAGTTCAGAGGAATGAAGGGGATGGGGAAATGATGTAATTATGTTATAATCTATAAAAATAAGATCTAGCTACACTAGCCAGTTGCCTGTTTGGTGCTCAGTAGTCTCAGATGCCTGGTGGCCACGATGGTGGAACTAGTGGCCAACCCATATGCTGATTATTTCCATCATTCTAAGTTCTGTTGCTGCAGAATTGAACCAGACAGATACGGGTTCAGTCCTGGTGACTGTGTAGTTGGGAGACTTCCTTTCTGGTCCCAGTGTCTTAATCTACAAATGGCAAATAGCAAACCCCTCCCATGCAGATCATCTGAAGGTTCAATGGGATGTCATAACAGATCAACTCTTATCTACAAGACATCCATTCTTTCTTATTCACCTTGGTAGCTCAGAGCTAGTTTGTAATGATGAGAGTTGCAAATCTTGGCCCCTATGTGAATTGTCTTTGTGGGTACAACTGATAATTTAGAACTTAGCATGTACATTAGTGACCATTTGCTCACTTCTGGGCAGGATAATCCCCAAACTGTCTCTCCCCCTCAACATTTAAATAATCCGGTACTTAGGAAGCAAGTTACTGAGAGTGAGTGCATTCATCTAACATGTTTACAGTCTAAATAATCACCAAATTACATTCCTAGGATAAACAGACTGAGAAAGGTTTTCTCCAATCCAGTATGTTTGGTGAACCCTGGGAGTGCAATGCACAGGTTAAATGTTCCAAAGGAAACATTTGGCAGAAAAAGGATGCTTGCTATTTCTAACTTGGTGTTTTGAGCTTTTGTGGATCTGAGACCCCCTCTCTCTGCTCTTACAGAGCACCCATTAAAATAGTGTTCACAGAAACCATTGTTCAACACACTGCTCAGAAAGCATGGTCAGAGGGCTATTTTCCAGAGGGATCTGCAGAGAAGGAACATTGAAAAGCATTTTCTTCTGTACTAACCCCTAATTCTCACATAACAAAAGAGACATGGTGCATCCAGTGTGCAGTCACTTTTGTAGTTTCTTAAGGAAAGGCTAAATCTGCAGCTAGTTCAGGACCCGACTGTAGCCTATTTTGTCAAGGCTTAAGGTTCAGTAAACAGCGATTGAGTGATCTCTTGTGTTGCAGACAGGCACAAAGGCTGTTTTTGTGCTTGGAGACTAAGGGCTAATGGAAGTGAGATTTCATTGGAAGGCAGTTTTCCAAGCTCTCTGCCTCCAGCTGTTTGTCTGTTGGGTCTGACGTTGGTCTGACAGAAGGGGAAGGGAATTCCACCCATATTATGGAAAAGATTGATTTGAATAAAGCACTACCTGTGTTAGGTTTGATAACCTAGCAGGGTCAGGGGTAATAGTTTCAGCTTTGCCCCTTCACTGTATGGCAAATGATAAAGATTGACAAGTAAACCCACTCACAGAGAGCCACCATGGAACACTGTACCCAGAACTGCTAGTCAGAGGTGAGGGCCAAAGCAGGAAGATCCTCTCACCAAAGTTTTACATTCTGGATACACATGCCTAGAAGCTTGCATGTTGCTGGCCTCACTTTCTGTTAGTCAATCCTCAAGCTCGGGTGTTAAAAGATATTTTTCTGAAAGAAGTAGATCATATATATTCTTGGTCATAAGGTCTCTCTTGTATCTCAACTCTGCTTTTATGACTCAAACCATAGGCATAGATGCCCTGAAAATGTGTATTCCAGGAAACTTTACTTACAGAAACAAACAAACATGGAGCTAGATTCTCCTGTGAGTCGGTTTGCTGAACTCTGAACTATTTCTTTAAAAAACAAAACAAAAAAAACCAAACAAACAACAAGGTTTGTTTATTTTTATGTGTAAAAGATTTTGTTTGCATATATTATCTATGCACCACATATGTACCTGGTGCCATCAGAGGCTGGAAGAGGGCATTGAAACTCCTGGACTGGAGTTAAAGATGGTTATGAACCACCATGTGGATGCTCAACCACGCCTATGCCCTTGGAAGAGAAACCAGTGTTCTTAACCACTGAACAATCTCTCTAAACTCTTGGATCTATTTCTTTGATCACAGTTCTAATCCCTGGCTCTGGGCAGTCCTGAATGCTTGTATAAATCAGACTCCAATGCCAAAGAAGAACTTTGGGAAAAACTAGACTTCTTTTAATGAATCCCAGTGATAATGACTTTGCAGTACCAGGTCATCAATGCTAATA
Organism: Onychomys torridus; assembly: GCF_903995425.1. Taxonomy (NCBI): domain Eukaryota; kingdom Metazoa; phylum Chordata; class Mammalia; order Rodentia; family Cricetidae; genus Onychomys; species Onychomys torridus. Next base: position 121,037,393 of record NC_050444.1, read on the forward strand.
AAAAATATCCAGACTTTACTCTAAATGCTCCTCAGCTGTCACAGCAACCCTATGACTTAGATATCCCTACCATCTTCCTCCTTTGGGATCAGAAAACAGAGCCAACAAGTTAGCCTGTTCAGGATCCCACAGTGTGGAAATAACCTGGGTCAGTCATTTACAGTATGTATCTCAGTCAGTACATGTACACCAGAAAGACAAACTTTACACTTGCTGATTAAACCAGAATCAAACAGGAAAAAAATGGTCAGATACTGAAGAGGTCTTTGATCCTGAGTGTGGAATCTAGGCTCTCTAGCATCAGGGTCTATGTTCTTCTCCTAACATGATGCTGTCCTTCAAGGGAATGTGTCTAAAAGCAAATCTTTGTGGGTTAGTGAACATCATGATTTGTGGCTTTGCAGCCATTGCTCCATTTTCATTTCCATCTACCCAGTTCCCACCTGTAATTTTGTGGGTACTACAGTGATGTTCTGGATATACCTGAATATACTAGTCCCTCTCACAGATCAGAGCCAGAAAAGCTCTACAGTACATTGAGATTATGTTTTCACCATCCCTTCTCCTGCACAATTTTAACTCCTCTGTCAGGCCCTTCAAAAATTACCTTCTCTTCAATTTTGGCAAACTTCCAGTAAGACTCATTTCCTTTATTCCAAATTTATTTGCTGAAATTTAACTGATTGGTTTAAATTTCTTGCCTGAGGATAAATTCTTAGCCAGGAGCATCTTCTCACTCAGCAACGAGCATGATGTTCGCCATCTATCTAGTGTTTCTTCAACAAAGAGTTTTTAAAATCAGGGAAAGTGAGAGAGAGGATCCACTGTAGATGCTTACATAGTGCTGTTCCTTTTATTCTTTGTTAAAGGACTAGGGAACTTTGTATTGATGTATTGATGTCTGTTGTATGAAAACAGCCTTAAAATGTACTTGAAAGGGTCTGTTCTGGTTTGTCAGAAGACATTAAAAAATTAGTGGACCTGATCTTAGCTAAACTATCTAGGCGATCAAATGAATAATAAATGAGGATCTAAATTACTCTTGGTATAATCACTGTATTTCTTGAGTGATCCAGTGTCATAGTACAGTGTTCTTTGGTACCATCCTTGTGAAAGAGTCAATATTCTTGGGCCACAATTACCGATTTAGGTCTGTATTTGATGGATGAACTTGGTGTGTAGGCAGTGAGGAGCTTGGTTCCAATCTCAGCTCTGCCCTTGGTTGGCTATGCCAAGGATGAATTGAATTTTTCCTGAACATCTGAAAATAAAATAAAAAGGATGGCCACTGGAAACAAGGCAGAAGGACTTAAATCATCATGGATCACACATGTAGGTCCAGAGGTTAAAAACATCTCCAATGGACTTTTGTGACCTGTTAAGCAGACAGGTTAGGGAAGGGGCAGTGACTACATCTGGATGAGGGCACGAAGGAACCTGGCTCTTCAGGAAGCAGATTTTCTCTGTAACATCAGCTGGGGCCATGGGGAACATGGCTAGCATTGGTAAATAGGGAGTTTGCAGAAGAGCAAAAAATGAAACAAAATCTAGGAAGATAATTAGGTTGAAACATGAAGTAAAGATGTGCATGCAGGCTCTCTTCCACTCTTTTTCTACTTGTCTTCTTCCTTGGGGAGCTAAAATCATCTCCGCAGGTCCCTTTTGAGGGGAGACCAGCAAGGGGAGGAAAAGTAATGCTGGATAAGATTATTGTCCAGAAAAAAAAGGGGGCTGTGTTCCAGGGCTCTAGTTATTTATGCCATTCAATAAATTCAGGCAAATGTTTGCAGATTTTTACATTCTGTTACTCTGGGTAGTCTTCCTGTTGGGAGAATGGTCATAGTTATTTAGGTATCTGAACAGAACCACTGGAATTGAAAGGATACTTTTGCAAAATATTCTCAGCGGCATTATCGCATCTGCACTTTAGAGCATCCCTTTGAGGCCAGGTGCTAATATCTCCATTACTGGGAGAAATTGAGGTCCACATTAAATGATTTGCCTAAGGCCACACGGCTAATGAGTAACAGGAAATTTTGAATCCCATCAGGTCTCTTGAATCAAGCTCCATTTTTACTTTATTTTTACCATCATGGGATTCTGGAAGAATATTGTAGTCTTCATCAGAGGGCCATGCAAGACCCAGACCTTTATTGGATGCGATAAGATGATCATAGGAGCTATTAAGGGCATGTTTTAAAAGTTTGCTGCATGCTAATACTTCATGGTTCACTATCGTTGAGGAAACTAATAGCATTATTTGGTTGACAGGTGACATGGGTTTGTACTCTGCCTTTCAATTCAAGGCTTTGTGGCTTTGAGTGAATTGCTTACTGTGTTAGTGTTAGCATGCTATTTATTGATGAAAAAAGGAATTAATATTATCTCAAGAACTTGGAACTTTTCTGGTATATATTAGTTATTATTTTTATTGTTATTATCAGGCTGGTCTATGTAGAGGCATTTAAGTATACAAATGCTCTGCATAAAAGGCAGCATAAGGCTGCTTTCCTGCCAAATCCTTTTTAGTTATGGAACAGTTTAGTGGTAGTTGATTTGAGGGATAATTTTAAGTTAAAAAAAGTGTTATTGTTCTATGAAATGGCTTGTTCCTTTCTTTCCTCCATCTGTCCATCACTATTTGTTTGGTTGAGTAGACACTAGAAGGATGGATGGAGAAAAGATGATGAGAACCCTTGCAGTGAATGTAGGAAGGACTCCTAACAGAGAGAAAATCATCTGATGTCCATGAATGCAGGATGCATTTTCTTAGTTGCTCTCAGATGGGTGCAAAGTGGCCATGCTGCTGTTACCCCCAATGAAGCTTGGATGGGGCCGAGTTGTGGCATGGAGACACAGTGGTATGCAGGGCCAGATCCTGAGGTGCCTTGGGTGCCATATTGGAGCATGTGGCTTATTTTTTTCCCTCAAACTAATGGGGAGCCAATGGAACTCTGCAAGATGGGGAATTAATTGATCAAATTTGCTTTTTGGAATAAGTCTAGAGTAGCGGGTGTGAAGGGCAGATGGAAATTGACAAGGAGTAAGTCAGGAATGTGAGTTTAGGGGAGTAGCAGAGAAATAATTAGGACCAGAGCCAAGGCAGTGACAACAGGGACGGCAGAGTTGTGTGGGATTGGGGGTGTGTAGAACAGGATCCCAGTTATGCTCTCATTTAAACTAGCAGGGGAATTGAGTCATGAAGTTTTGGTTCTCTCGTTGTGTAAAAGGGAATGTCTTTGAAACTTCTTTTGCTAAAATAAATAACATGAAGTAGTTTTACAGGCCTTTAACAGAGCAAGTAAGAGAAGGTTGTGGGAGGGAGTGGAATTCTGTGACCATGAGTGATTTGGCATCATAGAAAAGGGAAGTATGAACCAATGGATAAAAGGGGAGGAGCCATGGGAATGGGATGGGATTGAGATGGATGCGAAGAAGAGGGAAAAGATGTGATGTGTCTGTATGGCTACTTTCCAAGACAGACTGACACATAGAGAGACCACGGGCCAACAGAGGTGGAGCTTGAGTAGCAGAAGGTTTCAGGGCGTATGAGAGAGGAGGGGGCACAGTGCTTGGACATAGCTCACAAGCCTTCTATGGAGGTTAAGGAGAGTTAGGTGAGTTCAATGGAACCTTGCGACTTTGATGTGATCACATCAGTATGGGACAGAGGATCCCACACAGGAACGTAAAGCATAAATAGCATAAAATGCCAAAGGCCTGTGCACCTTTTGGGGAAGGAAGAGCCAGCTGTAATTTTAGCACTGAGAACAAAGCTGTCTCAGATGATGGAATGTTCTGTGAGAGTAGGGACTGCAGAGCCGTGGAAGAATCATATAAGGATGGGGCTCTTGTTTAACAAGCATTGGCTGGATGCCTGAAATGAAAAGAAATCTTAGCTGAACAATGTATGTTCTTATGTTTATTTATGTGGAAGGAGAAATAATCACATTTAGAGTGTCCATGTTCCATGTGGAATAATGTGTGAGGGAAGATGCTACAAGGAGAGAGAGCTTACCTGCATGAGGAGGAAGGTAGTAGTTTGGGAGAGGGTGGGCATGGGGCTGAAGCCCATCTTTGAAAACTTAATTCAGAATAACTAAACATTGTAGAAGGCTGGCAGATAGATCACGGGCTCAAGTCAAAGACATCCAGTTTCAGACACATTTCCTTTTGGTGTGTGGTGCTGGGGATCTAGCCCAAGTAGCAATGCTGTACAATTGGGCTCCATCTTCAGCCTTCAAATCTTTCACTTGAACTTATAGTGAAATGAATCAGTACAGCTTCCTGTGAACTCACCACATTGCTAAGATGAGCAGAGAGCTTGTGTGTTGTTATTTGGCACTAATGCATTTTATCACTGAATGCAAAAGGGGTGAAGTTCAAAATCAAAGATGGACCAGTGACTACTTCTTCTGGTTGTTTTGGGAAAAAAATCTGACCTTGTTGGTAAGACTTACTTCCTCTTCCTTTTCTTCATCCGTCTCCTCTCTTCACTGCTTCTCCTACCCGTCTCTTTTCCCATCCTTCCTCTTCCTGCTGCCACTTCCCTCTTCCTTCTCCCTCTCCTACCCTTTTCTTCCCCCCACCTCCAATCCTTCTCTACCCTAATCCGCTCCTTCCTTGCCCTCCTGCCCTCAACTCACTCATAGCTGTCACCTTCCACGAGCTAGTCAGGTACTAACTCTGTCCACACATCTTCTTAGTCCTTACAGTGACTTACAGAGGGAAGAACATTGAGCCTAGTTTCTACTTGAAGAAGCAGGCTTGGAGAGAATGAATAACCCAAGTCCCTCTCAGCCAGTGAGTGGAGAAGCTGGATTCAGGTCCTTTTCTGTCTAGATCCAAAGCCTTGCTTTCAGTCTTGAGTTGGGAGTGGAGAGCTGGATATATTTAGAAGTGGGGCTGATGGATGACCCCGTTCCACTGCCATGAGTCCTGTTATTGGTTCCACTTGCCTCATCGCCACTAACAGGGCTAATGGGAAGCTCTGTGCAGGCTTCTGACTAATAGAGGCTTTGTGATTGGAAGGCTGCCTCCAAGCGTGCCCCTGAAGGACAGTAAGGCAGAATCACTTCACAGCTTCATGCTGCCGGAACTTTAGGTCTTAATGTAATGATGTTAAACTAGTAGCCATTCTTTCATCCCATTCCCCAGACATCTGGTGCAGAAACTTGTCTTGGTGGGAGAGGGCAATATATATTAAATAGGCACTCACTTATACACTGTGACCAAGATGAAGTATTGTCACTAGTTTTCCAGAGCTATCTTTAGGTTCCTTTAAAGATCTTATGGAATTTGTCCTATCCTTCTTGTGGAGCTCAGCAGGTCCTTTCTTTTGACAGAGAGAGAGAGAGAGAGAGAGAGAGAGAGAGAGAGAGAGAGAGAGAGAGAGAGAGAATCTTCCCATCAGCCTAAGCTTCTTTGAAAGCCAAATACTGTTTCCTTCCTTCCTTCCTTCCTTCCTTCCTTCCTTCCTTCCTTCCTTCCTTCCTTCTTTCCTCCCTCCCTTCCTTCCTTTCTTTCTTCCTTCCCTCCTTCTTTCTTTTACAACCTGACTGCTGTTTTCCCTCCTTCTTCTCCTTCCAGTCCCTCCATCCCCACCCCATCTCTGCCAATTCTCCCATCCAGTCCTGCTTTGTTTCTATTCAGAAGAAGGCAGGTCTTCCATGGATATCAAACAAACATGGCTTATCAAGTTGAAGGCTGGATGAGGCAGCCTGATATGTGGATGAGGGTCCAAAAGCCAGCAAAAGAATCAGAAACATCCCCCTGCTGCCACTTTCAGGAGCCCCACAGGAAGATCAAGCTACACAACTGTCACATATACGCAGGGAGCCTAGGTCAGCCCCATGCAGGCTCCCTGCTTGTCAGTTCAGTCTCTGTGAGCTCCTATGAACCCAGCTTAGTTGATTCTGTGTGGTTTTTTGTGGTGTCCTTGACCCCACTGGCTCCTTCCTTCATCTCTTCTGCAGGATTCTCTGAGGTCTGTCAAATGTTTGGCTGTGAGTCTGTATCTGTTTTCATCAGTTGATGGATGAAGCCTCTTAGATGACAGTTGGGCTGGGTACCAATCTATGAGTATAGCAGTATAAATTATATTCATATTTATGTTCTTAGGGTCCCAATAGTGCCTGTTAAGTATCTGATAAGGAAATGAATAAATGGGTAGATACTAGCTGTACTTTTAATGCTGTGTTTCTATGTGCTGAGGACCTTACATCCACCATTTCCTGTGATCCTAAAACCACCTGTCTGTGTGTGAGTAGGCACTCACTCTGTTCCTTGTGGTGTGCTGCAGAAACAGACCTTGGACAGTTCGCCTAGGACCGCACAAGTACAAAGTGACCCTGCTCTATGGGAAGGTGTGATTTTGCTGAGTATGTGACCAGGGCTCTTCCTCACTGGGCTGCCTCTTTCTCAAGACAGGGATAAGGACTCCTTTAAATACTTCCCACGGGATGCTGTTCATTTTATTATACACAGAAAGATTCCCATGAAGAAAGAAAGCACAGCTGGGTACCCTCCATGCTACTCTCCCACTTAGGGACATCTTTAACGGGAAGTGCAACCATATGGCTACCAAATCTCTTTTGGTACCCACCTAGTAACGGTTGGAGCTCTTTCACTTTCTAGTTCATTGCCTCACAGCCTATGTTCCGCCTTTGATGAAGTTCCTACTCCTCTTCCCACTGTCAAGTTTGCCCTGCTGTCTCATGCTTCTGGACTCCGTACATCCCAAAATGTAATTACAGATCTCGTCTCTGATTGTTCAGTTCAGCCTTGTCTCTGGGATGTCAGAACTAGATTTCATTTTCCCGGGAACACCATGGCCTGTCGACGGACAAGTATGTGGTAGATGCTCAGTAAAGGTTTGTTGACTGAGTGTGCAACACGTGATACAACTCGGTCATTCAGATGCCCTCCAGAGATGGTGCTGGTGTCTGAGGCAAACCCAGTAGTAGTATAAAGTCCTCTTGAGATTCAGAGGCACAAAAAGGCACTAACGCTAATTCAAGGAGAGACTGTTTGTTCTCTCTCTCTCTCTCTCTCTCTCTCTCTCTCTCTCTCTCTCTGTGTGTGTGTGTGTGTCTATGTTTATGTGTCTGTGTACAATGCACATGTGTTGGGTGTGTGCATGTGAATGCTTGCATTCATAAGTGTGAATGTAGGCATGCACACGTGGGAGTCCAAAGATACCCTTGGGTGGTGGTCTTTACCTCTTATCTTTTTTAAGACAGGGTTTCTTGTGAGTTTTCTGCTACATAGGCCAGGCCAGCTGGCCTGGAAGCTGGAGTTCTCCTGGCCCCATCTCCCATTTCTCTGTAGTGCACCAAGATTACCAATGCTTGCAATACGTGTCTGACTTTTATGTGAGTTCTGGGGATTTGAACTTGAGTCCTTATGCTTGTTTGGCAAGCACATTTACCCACTGATTCATCTTTCCGCCTTTCAAAGAAGAAATTCCTGTGAAATGTCTAAGTTCAAAGTTTTCTTATTGCTCTGTGTTTTGGGATATAGTAACAATGTTTATGAGCAATTTGATTTGTAACATACCAATTTGACATAGTGACTCCATATCTTTTTATCTGATTGATGGAGGTATATAGTATGTCCTGGAGACCTCAGAAGTTGTATGCCAGGGCTGCATTTGACATGGGTAGGTGTCTCATTATCTGCATCCTTCATCATTACAAGTATGGTAATGTTTGCGTTTCTGTATAGCCCACCATTTCTCCTCTAAGAGCATGCCATAGGGACATGCTTACATTTATAACATGCTTGGCACATATCCTACACACATACCCTTAATTATCTGGCACTGTTTTTCATTTTAAATTTAAGTATAATAGTATGCATCAAATATGAAATTTATTATGCTAACCATTTTAATGTGTAAATTTTCAAGTGAGACTGGATGATAAACAATAAAATATTTTGTCCTATATAATTTAGAAACATAATTAAGAATTTCAACTCTGAGAAAAAAAATACCATGAGTTCATATTAACAATCAAGAGACCCTTCAGTTTCTTTTTTGTGACCAACAGAAAGCAGCCACATCCATCTTTCCATCTTCTGCATTAAGACATGCAAGCCAAGGGTCAGGGATCTCACCTTGGTACCAGGACTGTCCTTGGGTCTGGAAAAGCACTAAACACCAACTGTGACTGTATAGTACTAAATAAATCAGACCAATGGTCAAAGGTTGCCAGTAAGGGATGGGCATAGGCAGAGGATCTGGAGTACCATGCATTTACAGAATGTACCACAAATGTATCTCAGTGGATCTGGAGCCTCTGTGTTTAGCAGAGCCTTGACTGGTTTGCTCATAATGTTCTCCATTGAAAGCTGTGCTGTAATGTGATGGGGATGCTTCCCGGACCTGAACAGCAAAGAGCCCATCCATATGAAAAGAGGAAAAAAACACAGAAAGCAATCTGTGTGAGTGACACATACAAGGCTGTGGCACAAAGCGGAGCTTAGTCTACAGACATTAGCACTTTATCAGTATGTTCACAGCACCATCTTCTGCATAAAGATACTCAGGGGCTCTATGCTTTATGCTCTGGGCTCCAAATCACTGCACGGTCTCTGTGAGGAGGAATGGGGAGCCAGGATTGCCTGCCCACGGCTGGCATCCTGTGTTTCTGTTTCCCTCTCATTGGACAGCTGTCACTGTCAGTTTGTTCTGTTACCTATAAGTTTGAATTGTGAAAATAAGCCGAGTCAAAGCAGTGCCATCTTTCCTGAGTTATAAAGCCAGCCATGTGAAAATGCTCTGAGTGCGCGTTCTGCTTGTAGGTAACTAAGAACCCACTCCTTGTGGTAATTTTGCAGGTGATTAGCCTGTCGCATAGAAGCATCCCTTTGGGAATGACAAAGGAACTTGAGGTTGTATTTCTCTGCAATCAGCAGTTACAGGAGAGAGATTCTCTCCCTCTCCCTCTTTCCTCTCATGGAGATTTAGAGGATTTTAATATTGCAAATATTTTAGGAAAGAAGTGAAACATTGGTTTGGAGGCAGCATTGGGAATTCATAAGCATCCACTGTTGCATTCCGTGTGTAATCAGAAAAGTGGTGAGGGGCATCGGTGCATATGAAAGGGAGAAATATAAAGGAGAACTTTGTGTCCCACACACAGCCTCTGTGTGAGGAATATCCTTGTATTGTATGTTCAGAAAACTACTCTTCCCCTTGCAGCTTTGAATTCAAAGGTTCCACTCTGGAGCCTTTCTTGATTCATTTTAGACCCAGGGCTCTTCCTGCTACCGTTTACCCCTCACTGTGGTCCTGTTCTTGCTATGTCCTCCTGGGATCTGATCCCTTCATGTCAGAACATCCTCTGCCATTTCACTTTTGTATTCCAAGTGTTGATCTGCTTACAACAGCTGTGACATCAATAAGCACATCTTCTCTACCATCATCACTAAATTTGTCCTTCTCTATCCATGAATTCATCTACACTCTACACTCATAGATTCAACCGACTTTGAATTGAAAATATTATTTGAAAAATCACATTGTACTGAACACTTATAGATCTTACTTTGATATCATTCCATAAGTAGTAGTGTAAGTCCCATAAAAGGTATACATACTTTCATAACATATACATTGTATCAGGTATTACAAGAAAAATAATATTAAATATTAAAGAATTTACTTTTTGAATTTTTGGCTTTTTGAGCTGGGTTCTCACTGTGCTGGCCTGAAACTTTTGTATATCCCAGGGCAGCCTTGAATTCTCCTAGCTCCTTCTCCCACTTCAGCCTGTCAAGTGTTGGGCTGCTGAGAAGAATGTCGGTTCTGTTTCTGTGGCCCAGATTATTCTGTAGATAGCCATTAGATCCATCTGATCTGTGATACACTTCATCTCTGAGTTTTCTTTATTTTTTAGTTCAGATGGCCTACATACAGGTGAGAGTGGGGAATTGAAATCCTCACTTTCATTGTGTCAGGACCTTTCTGACCACTTACATCCATTAGTGCCTGTTTTATGAAATGTTTCATGCATAAATATTTACAGTTGTTGTATATTCTTAACAATTTGTTTCCTTTATTAATATGTAGTGACCTTCATTATCTTTTCTAACTGTGAAGTCTACTTTTGTCAAATAACAGAATCGATATCAGCATGTTCTGGGTCTCCATTTGCTTGATAGATTGTTTTATGACTTTTGAGTTTCAGTCTCTGTTTGTCTTTACCAATGAGGTGTGTTTCTTCCAGGCTACGGAAGGTTGGATCTAGTTTTATAATCCCATGAGACACATCTGTGTCTTCATTGGTGGCTTGAAATCAGTTATTTTTATTTGTTATTTATTATTATTCTTATTGAGAGATGTTTGCTAATCCCTAAAATTTGGTTGGTTGTTTTAAGAACGGTTGGAACCTTTATTGTCTGTTCTTTGCTTCTCTCCTGTTTGTACCTGTTTGCTGGTTTGTTCTGTAGCAAAGTAGTGACTAGGAAGTGAAACCACAACCATCTGCCTTTATTCATCCTAACACATATTCACAGCAAGCTTGCTTATGGATCACAGGGCTTCAGCATTGATTTCACTCTAGGGAGGTGAGTCTTACTCTGCACCTTCCTGTTGGCTCATCCTTTGGAATGGAAAAATGAACTTAGGCAGATACCCTTAGCTTCACAGACCCACACAAAACTGGGTGGAGTGAACTGTAGTTAGAGTTTTCCTGCCTGGCCCACAGTCAGGACAAATCTCTCTCACCGGCCAGGCTGATAGATGCTCAGACCCAACCAAGTAAACACACAGAAACTTATATTGTTTACAAACTGTATGGCCGTGGCAGGCTTCTTGTTATCTAGTTCTTCTATCTTAAATTAACCCATTTTTATTAATCTATACTTTGCCACTTGGTTCATGGCTTACCTGTACCTTTACATCTTCATTGTCATGGCAGTGGCTGGCAGCATCTCTTTTGCCCCAGCCTTCCACTTCCCAGAATTCTCTTCTCTCTTGTCCTGCCTATACTTCCTGCCTGGCCACTGGCCAATCAGAATTTTATTTATACAGAGTGATACCCACAGCACTTCCCCTTTTCTTTTTTGTTAAAAAAGGAAGGTTAACTTTCACATAGTAAAATTACAGATAACAAAACAATTATCAAGCAAGCATTACAGTTACAACATTAAAGAAGATATCCTATCTACCTTATATTTGTGAGTCCAAGGTTTTATATCTAACTTATCTTTTATCATAACAAAGAAAATTGTAACTATCTAGTCTTCAACCACATCAAAGACCTCAGAAGGATATAATATTACCTGAGAACCGGGAGAAGGATGCAAGCAACTTTTGGCATTTGTCTTCAGCCCACAGGGCTAGAGTCTCTCTCTCTCTCTCTCTCTCTCTCTCTCTCTCTCTCTCTCTCTCTCTCTTTAAATTAGGTGACTGTCCAGGCTGCCAGCTGTCTCTATCTACTCTTGCAAGACTCCCGAAAGTTGCTTGCGTCCTTCTCCCATTTCTCAGGTATTATATTATATTCCTTCTCAGGTCTTTGATGAGGTTGAAGACTAGCAGTTATAGTTACAACTTAGTATATATACATATATAATATCTTAGATAAAATATATTAAGTATTACACTCAGGTTCTTTAGGATAGGACACCTTTTGGAATCATCTTTGTAACATACCACCTACCTACACTCTAGACTTCCCTGGATTTTAGTGTGTGATTTTTGCTTGATATTGTTTTCATTTATTGTAATTCCAACTTATCTAGGTCATTATCCCTCATACTCCTGGACAATATTTGATAACCATTTCTTTGTAAATAGTCCTGTATTAGGTTAGAACCTTCTTATTTAGACAAAAGGGGGAGATGTAGTGGGTAGCCATCCCAGCATTGGCCTGGAAGTTCCAACCCCCTTTGAGGCTTCGGTAATGGTCACGCCCACAAGGCAGGGCTGAGGGAGGAAGCTGAAGACCCAGGATTAAGAGGGGAGGTCTCTCTTGGTTCTGGGACCCTGGACGCTGGAGGTAGACTGAGCAGAGTTCTCCAGAGAACACCGCTGGACTGCGCCATACCTTTGCCAGACCCTACAACCTATCCCTTCATTTGTAAGTTACCCCACAAAATAAACCTCCCTTTTAACTACATGGAGTGGTCTTAATAATTACACATAGTGAACTTAATACAATTTTATTGTATTATGTTCTGAAGAAGCATAGAGATCATCTAGTTCAGAATAATTTTGTTTCATTTTGTTTTCAAGCTATTTAAAGGGAAGGGAAGCTTCATATAGCTATAAGATAGGAGAAGCCTAGGAGGATCCGGTAGCCCCAGCTCACTGCCACCTCCTTCTGCTTCAGGGGCGTTCATAGCAGACTACGTGGGGCTACCTACAGCACAGTTTAGGAAGCTTCTGCTGGCTTCAGCTCCCTGCTGTACAGTTCAGAGGATAGCAGATGCAGCCTCTTGACTGTGTCTTTTGACATTTGTTTCAAGGCTCTTTTCACTTCATTACAATTCATTTACTTTAGAAGAGAAGCTAATTAAGGTAGGTAGGAAACGCTTAAAGTAGCAGTGATCTTGAAACAGTGATTCCACTCGTCTCCTTTTGGGTTCATGAAAAAGGCTGTTAAGCATATGTCCTCAGCACCTCGGTGTCACTGAAGCTCTCTGTGCTGGCCTGCCAAATGCTGTCCATCCATTCCAGGGACTCCTTCCTTCCCCTAATGCACTGCTCAAAATAAGAGAACCGACATAAATACATATGTTGTAGCTCAGCTTTGGGGCGCAGATCATCCCAGTGTGAAAATTGTTACTTCATTCTCCTAATGCTCAGATTTACATATCTCCACTGAACCTACCAGGGGAATGTAACTTACATTTGACAGAGGGAATTTCACCAAACCGTTTAGTACCGTGTCTCACCTAATGATTGTGAAATATACAGGTCTCAAGATAGGCACCCTGGGTGGCTTTATTTGTCCTCACTGCATAGATAAGATCAGAAGTTTTTATTGTTATAGGTAAACTGACTTGGGGTAGCCAAAATATTCTCACTGTTAATTATTTGAAGACTGGCCAAGGAGTCACAAGTGTGGAGCACCACCACTGAATTATTCAAAGACTTGGAGGTTCATGCTGAATATCCTCATTTATCTGTCCAGATCTGTCCTCACCCCACAATTTACCCTGGGCGTCAAGCTGGCTCCTCTCAAAGCTGCCCTTTGACTTCTGATTCTTTTCATCCAGTGATGAGCATTTGCAGGACATGATTGAACTTAGGCAGTTTAGTCTCTTTTCCTTTGCTTTAAGGTCAATACTGGCTGACTGCTTTTTTTTATACAGAGGCTACAGCCCTGTAGAAAGCCTCCCCCACCCAGCCTTTGTCTATAGATTCTAATAACTTCCTGCTACACTTCCAGCCTTGGGGTGGAAGTGACAGCTCCGTGAAGTCAACTGATCTTGTAGTATTACACTGCTTCACACAGTTCCCCATGTCACACTATTCCTCCTTTGCAAACAGTCCCTTTATCCAACTCCTCTAAGGCTATCCATTGAACGATAGGGTCTGTGATTGTTTGGGCCCCTGACTGATAGAAATTGCTCTGTTACATATAGTAGAATAAAATGCCTTACATTTGTAATCTGCTGGGTGGCAAGAGCAGGAGAAGCCCATTGCATTGCCCAAGTAGTCTTTCTGTTTCTCACACTTCCACTTATATCCCTGGCTCCAGCAGCTGGAGTCAAAGTCCATGTACACGTCCCTATACTTCTCTTTATGATCCTAAAAAGCATATGGAATGGTGCTCAGACCACCAAGTTCAGGGTTACTCTCTTCAAGGATTTTAATTGTGCCACTGTAGAGTGGAGCTAAGATAACTTCCTTTTTAACAAGTCACACCCTTCAAGTGGCTGTGGGCTATTTGAACTACCATTGAGTCCCTTACAGCATGTCCTAGCCTCTCTTTCTATCTCTGTTACCATTCTCATCATGAAGTATCAGTTAACTCTGTTCATGTATCCACATTCATAGCATAAGCTCCCTAAAGACAGGGGCCATGCTTGAGTCATCTTCCTAGCCATGGAAGTTGACAGAAAACAGCGCACACAGTAGTTGTTGAAGGGCTACATACGGCGCCTTCATTTCCAAGGATGAGGCAGACATGTTTGTACAGTTAGTGGTTTTCAGGCTCTGTGGAAGCAGAAATACATCCAGCAGGCTGCCATGCTCCATGGGAGTGATAACTGAGGTCAAGGCAGCAGTTCTTCCTTAGGTTTCCCATGTGGTGGTAAGGAAGACATTGGGCTGAGTGGTTAAGAGTTTGGGGTTTCCATCCAGCCTGCCTGGGTATAAATGCTGGCTGTAGCATTCACTAGACTTGTGACACTGAGCACATCATGTACCTTCCTGTGTCCCATCTCCTTGGCTAATGTCAGGGGGATCATTAGGCCTAACTGTGTTCATCTGTGGAAAGGACTTAGTAGTGGGGAACGCAAGCACCAAGTGACTTACAGCTGCTGTGGTAGGCAAGCAACAGAGTGGGGTGCAGCAGGCCCACTGGCCCTTTGGCTTATGCCACTTCTTCGGTGGCCTTACAGTATTCTTGTCCCGGAGGGCCACTGTGAGAGAGTTCAATGAAATCCTCTAGACTGAGCAATTAGTAACCATTGCCACCACATGGCCTTTGATGTCTTCTGAGGGAAACAAGAACAGAGCTGCTTTTTGTGAGATGGATACTTCTAGATTAAGCTCAAAACTAGACAGTGAAGGTCCCTTTGTCCCCATGTACTTTTCTGGAACCCAGGCAAAAACAGGCAGCATTTTGGCCTGTGAATCAGTGTGGCTTATGAAACACTAAATGGATTAGTACCTCCAACTGGGGTCCCTAGAAAGAGTGACGGGTAGGATCCACCATTGACAGATTTGGTGCTGAACATCACAGGACTTAGCTAGAGGCCCTTGACCTTCCCCTTTGAAAGGGTGGATGTCAACTACAGTTACAATAAATAGAACCCCACCCCCATCCAGCACTGTCTAAATCATCTTTGGAAAACGTTAATGCCCAGGCCATTGTTGGACCAGTCATGTCACTGCTTCTCCATGTGACCTAAGTAGTTCATTGATGATCCCCGAATGGCTACAATGTCCTGCCAACATTTGAAAGGTACCAGGTAGTCCCAAGGTGTCCTGTTTGTAAAGAGAGGCGAAAGCAGTGACGGTGGAGAGCAGTGGACAAGGGAAAACTGGCCAGCCTGCTCAGGAAGGATAATGCTTTCCACAGTCTCATCTCTTGGTTTTTATTTCTAACTATTGCAACTCTGAATTTATTTAGCATAATTGGAGAGGTCATTTACCCTGGGATAAGTTTCTTTTATGTTAAATATTAATAGAATGGTAGTAATTTGAAAGATTATTCATTTTCACAGAAAGCTTACTTCCCAGGTTAATAAAAAAAAGAATACTTTTAAAATATAAAAGTTTAAAAGAAATTAATAAAGGTTTATACATTCTTGGTTTGGGGCTGAACAAAGCATTGAAATGCCAAAACTCTGCACTATTAGGTGATCGTCTTATAATGGCTCCTGAGAATGCCGCTTCTCCCTTCTTAAACCTCTTTTGTTTATTCTTTTCTTGTTTTCTTTACTGCCACAACATTGAGGCTTATCATCCATCATAAAAGAATCTATTTGTTCATTTATTCTACCAGTGTTTCTTGCTAAAACATAAAGGTTCTTTCAATTTGTTTATTTGAATGCCTGCATCCACAAATTCAAATCTTAGCCAAAGATAGATCTCCCTGAATGTACCATTTTGTACTTAGGAATTTTACTGGTTTCAAAAAAAAAAAAAAAAAAAAAAAGTTCATTCTCCTTTATCCCCCCCCCCCTTCCTTGGGATATACTTCCTGGAGTGGTCTGAAATAAGGCTGGAAAAATTGTATCCAATTCTTTAATAATCCTTTAAGTATCTTCAGATACATGTTTCTGAATGGTGCCACAGATGTATAATTTGTAATGGGAAAAATGAACTTGAGTTTTCTCAGAGCCTAGTGATTATGTTCTTGAAATATGTCCCTGCCTGTGCCAGTGGCGGGGGACCCACCCGCTCTGATTTATTCCACATGGACTGGAATTTGTGACTGCTGATTCCTTTTCAACCACTTCTGCTAATAGATTCAGGAAGTAATTTTCAAATGTGGAAACAGTAGATCGTAGATAATAGAAGAAGATCGTAGGCAATTTAGGAGGCAGATGAGTGTATGCAGCCGGTCTCTTTATGTCCTTGCCCTGCTTTGTACTCATATTTAGTGCATTATTCTCTTCATTTCCCTCTAAACACAAAAGTCTGCAAAGTGGGCCTTGGGTGTGGATGGTGAAGGGAGTCTACCAGGATTGTTTCTGCTGAACACTACACACACACACACACACACACACACACACACACACACACCCCTTTTTTCAGAAAAACTTTTTTTGCTTTTAACTGTTCACTTGACTCATAAGCCAGCTATGTCGTTCAAATTTAACCACTGTTAAGTATCATTAAGGGGTCTTGGATACTGGACAGAGGAGGCAAAGTGATGCAGTAACCCAAGCAGCCGTGGGTTGCTCTAATCATTCAGCCTTTTGATTATCTTTTAGGGAGGCATAGAATGGGAGTGAGGCTGGGTTTTGCTTGCAAAGGGGATGCTCTAAGAAGAATGTTACATATGCGTCTTAAAGGTCACATGAGCAGAAAGAGTTCTTGAGGACAATCTTGTATTATTACAAGATAATCTATTGTACATATTGTGTATGTAGGCACTCTCAGGACAAAATGATATTTCTTTCAGAGCTCTTCAGTCTTGATAGAGAAACCTGGGGCTTAGATGGATTTTCTTGAGGGCAGGTTCTGTAGAAATCCTTTTATGGCACTCGTGCACCACAGCATGCCATGTAAAGTCAGCCGGAGGTCATTACCGTTTTTATTAGGTGATTATATTATAAATATGAGTTGGGCCTCCATCATAAGCAGATCCTTTATGCATGCTTCTGCACATTCCGCCTCCAGAGTGCTAAATCCCAAATTGGACTATTGATTGTCTGATGCCTGAGTTACAGCCTTTCTCCAATCTTGAGTTAGGCCTCGGGGTCCACATGTCTTTCTGGAGATAAGTTCCTCTTGAAAGTGGGAGATGCCAGGTCTTTTTTTTAGATACCAGGTCTTAAGTGGTGGTTCTGCAGGTGTAGCACCAAAGGCATACTCAGGTATGGTACTCTTGTGAATTGAGAGGTATTAAGCATACCATTTAATGGTATGCATAAGAAATTAACATACTTTGTAAATTTCCCTGGGTCTCTTTTTGGGTAAGACAAACATTAATGCATTCCTATAAATGTATATTTTCATGGAAATTCAATTGAATAGTCTTTTTTTTTTTAACTCTTTAGATTTTTTTTTTAAACTAGACCAGAGGCCCCACTCCTAAATCATCTAATTCTATAAATACCCTTATTTTAAAGTTTGACCCTGACATTTTTTAGGATGGCTAGACATACCTCAAGCAGACCTTCTCTGTCTCTATTATTGGTGTTTGTGGCCAAGTAATTATTTAGCAGCATGCTTGGCCTCTACCCAATGTCAGTACACTCCTCCATCTACTGCTTGTGACAATCAAAACCATCTTTAAGCATTGTCCCCCAGAATCTAAAAGAGCCTCTGACTGAAAATCACTGATTTTCAGTGGTGTCCGTTCAAAGATCCTGAATATTCTTAATGCAGAAAGCTGTGACTGTGAGAGTGTAAATTAGGGTGCAGTGCCAGCCTCAGTGTCGAAGATGCTTGTCCATGTACAAATGTTTCCTCTGGATATGAGTCCTGAATTTTTGGTTTGTTGAATAAAGGAAACTAATTGCCAGTCACTGTGTGTTCTCAGAAGCACATGTACTATACACATGTAGGAACATACATGCTATGTAAGTATTTCCATGTATTGATATTCATTATTCTTTACTATCTTAGTGTATCAACAGCAATAGGCACACACAGATATTCAGTGAATGTGGGCTGAATGGCTACCTGGCACATAAAATGTACATTAAAATGATGAATTACCAACATACCCATGGCCATATGCTACCAGCACTGTGTTCTGTGGCAATTGCAACCATCTGTACAATTGGATGCAGGACATTCCACGAAGCCCCTCCTGGTTGTTTGTTTTGCCTCCTCTGAAATCCATGCTTGTTACATCTGTGCCCGGGTCCAACCTAGGACCAGCAGAGTCTGTGTGGTCTTTTTGGATCTACATTGGTGAGCAGGAAAACACTGCCATCCAGTGTGGGGGCGGAGAGGACGACGACAAAAGACTTTGTCGTACCATGCTAATCTTCATAGCAGAGCAGAGAGCCATTGCCTATTCCCCAGACCCCCATGGATGGACTGCCAGAGCTGAGGCCAACCTTGTGGTGAAGCATTTGTTAAGCCCACACTTAATGTGCAGAGAAATCATAGGACAGCAGCCAGTCCCAAGGTTCATGCTGAAACAGCAACCAAAGTTTAGCATTGTTGGAAAGTATTTGAAATCACTTTCTAAACTTTCAATTTAAAAGCATCCTCTAGACTTTGGCTGTGACAACGGTGTGAATTTTTAAATGACCGTGCATAAAGAACATTTACAAGGTACAATGGATTTCTAGGTCAGGACTGAGGGAAGAACGGGGAAAATGGAATTCCAAGGCACTTAGTTAAAAATCAGAAAGGAGGGCAGAGAGATGAGGAAGGCAGGTCATTGGGAAAGGACTTGTCCAAAGCCACAGATGGATTCTTCTCTTTGTCTTTGTGCTGTTTCTCTCTCTCCCTGTTTCCCATTCCCCATCTCAATTGTTAGACATCAGATTCACATGCAGAGGTAAACAGTGATTTTCCTAACCAACTAAACCTTTGGGTCTAGATGTGAGAACTTGATCAGAGATAAGTGTAGCTCTGTATGAGTAAAGTAGTCCTGAAAACAATGATTGTGCTAGTTTTTTAAGGTAGCATTTGTCAAAGTTGCAGCTTCATCGAGGCCTTTTCCCGGCTCATTTGCCCTTTTACAAAAACATGCATCTTTTTATGTTTTGTGCCCTCGTGGTACATTCACTCACTCCTTGATCTAAGCATCTCCTGGGATTGTCTGCTCTCAGGTCAGCTTTCAGAGGAGGCCTGGAAGCCAGCAGAGGGTGCCTGCTGCTCATGGAGACACCCAGGAGAGGGGTGTTAGTGAAGGTTCCGACCGGAGAGCGGAAATGTAATAACCGCTTCAGGTACACCGTTGTTTATCACAATAGAGAAGAAATAGAACGGGGAAAAAGGTTGGCAAGAGAGTTAGCTTAGTGGAAGCCATGGGAGTGCACAAACCTGGAATTACAACAAGGAGCCGTGGCTTCTCAGCTGAAGGAACCTTGGTTCAGTTCCCTGATGTTCTTGTTCTCACATTGGGGAAGTCAAGATGGTGACTGTCTTAACACTGGTCTTCATGATCCTCCTAAGTACCTTTCAGTGAGCACCCCTTCTCCAGCCCTAGATGAACACCCCATTTCCGACCCTAGGTGAGCACCCTATCTCTGACCCTAGGTGAGCACGCCATATCTGACCCTATGTGAGCACCCCATATCTGACCTAGGTGAGCACCCCATATCTGACCCTAGGTGAGCACCCCATATCTGACCCTAGGTGAGCACCCCATATCTGACCCTAGGTGGGCACTCCATCTCCAGCCGCAGGTTAAGTGCTTGCTGGTGTTATGATCTCCTTGCTCCAGAGAAGATGCTTTCCTAGAATCTGAACAGAGCCCTGGTTTCATTCTAAACATAAATCTAGAGCAGATGCCCTAAGCTGTGCCAGTCCTGGGCAAGTAAGACTGCTAAAGGTTTGATAAACTGGTGGAATGACAGAGAGGTATACTGTTTGCTGATGTTAACTATATAAAATGATAAAATGCATGTCCATTTCTTGCACGCATGCAAGGGACATGCGAGTCTATCATCTGTGTTTCTTTTCTGTTACTTTTCTATTTGAGGTGAAAGTGTGTAAAATAACGAGAAAGGAAATCATTAACAGTGTGAACACTTGGGTCTATAGGAAAGGTGTTGTTTCCTGGCTGTGGTTTCTTCAATTGGGTCGTCCCTTAGATTTGTATCATCTTGCTACCAATTTGGGAAACAGTTATGCTGCCTATCTAGTTCCCTGTAGTTGATTGAGTTTTTACTCACATGGACTGAGCCCCTGCTTTATGCTAGACATTGTAATGAATCCCTCAAAAACACAAAGCACAACAGAATGCAGGCCTAGAGAGCTTACCACTGGCAGGTGGAGTGGGCAGGCACACTTGAGTGTGTCTGTCCTACTCCGGTGTTCAGGCTTAATAGTAAGTTCTGTTGCTTAGACCCTGACCTGAGCAGATTTCTTTAGATGCTTTCTGGTGTGATGATGAGGCAAACATAATGGTGACTTCCCTGAAGTCCAAGCTACTCCTTTTAAACCCTCTCAACCTACCCACAACTTGATTTGAGACCTTTTTCTTAGTGTGTTCTGGGAAGGAAAGTGAGACAACTTCTTTGACCACCATGTGTGATCTGATGGTTAGACTTGAACTTTCACAGTCTCTTTTCATAGCTACAATTTTAGTGGAAACACACAAAAATAAACCTGATGCCAACCCTCACATCTTTGATAACCCACCCCATAGTGAGCCCCTGGGAAAGGATGTTTGTGGTTCAGATACCCAAACAAATTAGGCACCAGCTCTAATTGGAAATTGTCTTCAGACTCATGCTCTTTCCTGGAGGGATGAGTTAGATGTCATCATGGTACACACATTTTTGGACATTTGTTACCACTTCTGCTAAGGGATATTCAGAGCAGTGGGGGAGTTGAAAACATGGAATCCATACCTGACAACCTAGATGCTGGATCTATAACTTGCCCACTGTGACTTGGGGCAAGGAACTTGATGATCTCGAGTTTCACTCTCCCTGTCTTTAAGGTGAGGACAGTTGAAATACCAGCCTTTTGAGATCATTGTGAGAGGGGGAGTCAAGTGTTGTAGGCATGATGCTTAGAATGCTCTCTGACAGCTGGGGCTGGAGAAATGGTCCAGTGAAAAGAGATTGCTCTGTCATCATGAGAACTGGAGTTCAGGTGCCCAGCACCCACATATATGCCAATGGGTCAGGCAGTCTGCCTGGTCTCCCAGAACACAGGAGGCAGAGACAAGGATCTCCAGAGCAAGCTGGATCGGGAGATTAGCTAAGTTAGTGAAGCTCTGGGTTCAATGAAGAGACCATGCTTCAGTGTAGGACACAGAAGGCAATCAAGGAAAATGCCTGAAATCGATCTCGGGTCTCCACAGGCTCAAACACACGTGTGTGCCCATCTGTACACACAAATGTGAACATGCTTCCACACCAATACCAATGTATGAATGTACATACATACACATTCACTCCAGTACACATGTATGAATGCATGCACATGCATATACACAGATGCAAAAAAGAATATTATCTGACACCTGCCATGTATTGATATATGTTAGCTAGTATAATTATGAGCTGTTATGATTTACTTTTCAAATATTTATTATGCCACTGGCATGTGCCAAATACCAGGCAAGATGAGGGGTGCACTGCTGGGCCCCTTTCAGCCCTGACACTCAGTGATGGATGTAAAACTCTCAACCCTCCATCCTGGGGGAAGTGCTATGTAGTTAGCTCCAGGGAACTTAGAAATCGTTATGTGGGAAATGAAAAATGCATTTAGCTATTACTCTCTTTTACTCATCTCGTTCATGTAGGTGGGTTGCATTTTACTACCTAATTAAGAGTAAGGAGGAAAAATGGAAGGGAGCACATTTGTAGCTTATGCGTGGGTTGAAATTTCCTGAGATGGGAAACAAACTCATAAACAGCAAAGACAATAACAGTATTTAAATTGGAAAGTCTATGGCTATCAGAAACTGGAGCAATGCCATGTTGCTATTTTGGTTTGAGGTGGAGGAGGAAAGCATGAACATATTTGATCATATTGTCCCTGGTTAAAGCTGGTCCTGCAAAGAAGGTTATATGAAGACCACTGATTCGTGTGATCCTGTCTCTGCCCATGTATTTACTGCTGTTCAGACTAAGTGCATAGTCCCCAACTTCATGCGGACCAGGTTGAAGGGGGCTGAGCTGGGAAGGCTTAGAGCACTTGCCTGCAGTTTGCAGGGCTCAGCAGAGCACAGTGGAAGGAGGTAGGACACCCTCCAGAGTCAGGTTGTCTATGTCTGCCCTTTAACGTTCCAGGCAAGTTTGAGAAAGACGCAGCAAGTTTATGAGACATTATTTTCTCTATACCATGGGGCTTCTGATGTCCAGGAGCCTGTTGAGGTAGAGGACACACAAGCACTGCAGTCAAAGAGGCCTTGTCTGGGGTGTCCACTTGAATCACCCACTCATAGCTCCTTCTTTCATTGGGAAACCAAAGGTTTTACTGTGTGAGTTGCCCAAGCTATGTAGATTCAATGGTATGTATTTGGTTGGGATGTAGTTAGTTACTCATTTTCTTTCTACTTTCAGTATAGTTCTCCCTGTCTATGCACAGGAAACTGATTCCAAATCCAGACTTAGATAAATCTGCAGATACTCAAGTAGTTTTTCTACATATAAAAACAGTGTACTATTGGCATGTAAGTCACACAAATCTCCCTGCATACTTTGCTAATGCCCAGTCTAGTGTGAATGCGATGTAGATCATTGCCATACTGTCTTGTTTAGGGGATAGTGACAGTGACAGCATCTGCCCATGCTCAGTGTGATACAGCCTTCCTTTTCTTGAGCATCTTCAACCACATTTGACTGAGTGTGTGGAATAGAGGACACATGGGCTATATAATCTGTCTTCCAGCTTTGAAGTACCAGATATATGCAGATAAGCTGATGGCACCACTGCACAACTTAATGACTAACAGAACGAAAAGCCACATGCTCTCTTCTTGAGCCAAAGGACAGGATACCATGAGTCTCAGAGGGCTACAGTGGAGCCCTGTTTTGATAATACCTCTTCCTGTGCAGGTAATGCATAGACTGCATTTTGTGTTAACAAATTCCTTGATGATTATATAGCTCAACAACTTATTACATCATCTCACCTCCCCTGCTTTTATACTTTATACCAATGGAATTATATTGTAAAATAATCTTGGGATGTCAGCCCTCATTGCATTTTCAAAATTTTCTTAGTTGGTCTAGATGTAAAGAATTAATTTTCAGTGATGCATAATATTCTATTGTAGAGACAGCCTTTAGTGTCTAATCTACTCATGGGAGATATGGAGCTATTTTGTACTAATATCTTCCTGTCATGAAGTGTTGCCATAAATATTCTTGTATTCCTCAGTATCTTAAGTTCAAAAGTCTTTTTGATTATGTAGTCTGATATCTTGCCTCTTAGTTATTTTTTTTTTCTTGTAGATAGCTGTGTTGGAGATAGGAAGGTTATTCCCCAGCTTCTAGATGTGGCAAATGAGAGTGTGGACCATGAACCTAGGTTTCATATTCCTGTAGCTTATCCCTAACTATTTCAAGTCTTACATGTTGTCTTTGAATTTCAATTACCCATGCTATTTTCTTATAATTCTTATTGTCCACTTGGGATAGTTGTCCAAAACTCGACTAGAGTTGTGCTTTGCATTTGAAACCAATAATAGTTTTTGTTTGTTTTTCCCCCATCCCAACATTGTACCTTGTCCCATTGAGGATGGGTGGCTCAGTACATCCTAGGGGATAGGCCCATTCATAAACTTCCTCTACCCCACTGTCAGCTTGAGCCTCTGAGATAAGTTTCAACCAGAGAAGAAATCAAAATAGACCCCATGTGATCAAGAGGGAAAGCTGCTGAGGAAACAGGAATCTGAATCCTTACAAGGCACTTTTGTAGGAAATGTCCCTTTCCTATAAATAGGAAGGATATTCAATTTTTGGCTCAAAAAAAAAAAAAAAACCCTCTCTGTGAGCGAAATTAGATTTGAAGCTGATGGCATGAATATAGGATGGGGTGATTCTGTGCCGAGCTAGGACACATCTGAGCATTCCAAGCAGCTGGTGTGATGGAACAGCTGAGCTACAAACAAATACCAGTGGATTTTAGCACTTCTGACTCCTACATGTCCTGGTTTGTTAACTCCAGCATGTGGCTCAGTGTGAGCTCTCTTCGGGAAGAACCTTCAGCACTTCATCCTGCTCCACCACCGGTGTGGACAAGCAGCATGCCTTTGTGGGTTCCAGAGCTTCTAGTGTCAGGCTCTGTCACTGGGTTGCTTCCCTGTACCGTCACAGTTTCTGCAACATCATCATGAGGCAAAAGCTAAAACAGCTTAAATTTTAAATGAAGACATCAAACCTAGAAACAGAGGCACAGCCAGTCCACCTGATACTGTAGCAGGAATCTTAACAGGTCTTAATAATAAAAACAAACCTGAGGCCAGTTATTGGGGTGAATGCTGGAAGATCAGAGAGACCGAACAAGCCACAGCTACCTCACCTCTCCAGTTCCTCAGCTGATCTTATTTCCTCAGACTGGAAGCCTCTCAGTCCTCATCCAGAATGAATCTCAGCTGAACTGTGCTGCTCCAAAGCCTGAATGCTTAACCAGCCAGATGCTGCTTGTTTCTGGTCTTCAAGCCTTATATATCTTTCTCTTTCTGCCATCACTCCCTGTGATTAAAGGCTCGATTTCTGGGATTCAAGGTGTGTGTCACCGAGCCTGGCTGTTTCTAATGTGGCCTTGAAATCACAGAGATCCACAGGGATTTCTGTCTCTGGAATGCTAGGATTGAAGGTGTGTGCTCCCAGTGCCTATCCTCAATGTTTAATATTGTGGCCATCCTGTTCTCTGACCCCAGATAAGTTTATTAGCCTGCACAATATTTTGGGGAACACAATACCACCACATTTCCCCTGTTTTTGTCTAAAATTTAAAAAAGCTTATAACTAATACAAGAGAAATCATATCCAATAAATATATACAATATACACAGGCAAGATTACATTAACGATGTCTAGTCCATTAACATGATACCGTGGCACAGGGAATTGGGACACTTGGTCTTGGAGACATCTGGCCAAGCCTCTGCCCCTCCCACTCTGCAGTTGGGAATTCTTCTAGGCGGGCATCTTCTCTCTCCCTCAATTGGGAATTCTTCTAGGTGGGCATCTTCTCTCTCCCTCAATTGGGAATTCTTCTAGGCGGGCATCTTCTCTCTCCCTCAATTGGGAATTCTTCTAGGTGGGCATCTTCTCTCTCCCTCAATTGGGAATTCTTCTAGGCGGGCATCTTCTCTCTCCCTCAATTGGGAATTCTTCTAGGCGGGCATCTTCTCTCTTCCATAGTCCTCATTCACACTGGGCCCTGGTTACTCACATACACCAACTGAGGATGCACAGAGGAGAACTCATCTAGTATTCTGAGGCCTTGACCTGCGTGTGTGTCTATAGAGAACACCCAGTGTCCCTGTCACCATGAAGGGCATCTGTGACCCCCAAACATTTAAGAACCACTTACTTAGATGTTAAAAATCACCAAAATAAATGTGTGTCGCCAGCCACTTGAAGATCAAGAATAGAGCCATCTAGCTTATGAATGATAATTTTCCCAAGGTTTTTAGTGATTACTTTGTAATGATCTGACCAACAATATAGTAACTGATATTCTTTTTTTTTAGAGCTGAGGCCCAAACCCAGGGCTTTGTGCTTGCTAGGCAAATGCTCTACCACTGAGCTAAATCCCCAACCAATAACTGATATTCTAATAGAAATTTGTAGTAGGGAATACAAAGACTCATGACTGGTACAAGTGCTGAGAATCAGTGATGGTGGCATCCTCAGCTCAGAATGAGACATCGATATCACCTCTTCCTGGCTCAGAGAACATCCTAGAAGAGGAGGTGTACAGAATGTAAGAGCCAGAGGATGGGGGACAGTGCTGCACAAAGATGTCCTTTGTATATGACATGATCATTGTCCTTACTAACTTACCACAGCCGTATTTACCTGCACAAAACTTGCACAGAGTTGGGGATTGGGCACATCAACACTTGACCATGAATAGGGGAAGGACCCACGGGGCTCCATGCTTCCCCAGGGTATACTGTCACTTAATAGTTTCTGAGTGAAGGGAATGCCACTTTCTCCAGTGAATAAGTTCCCATGCTCCAGTAAATAGCCTCTCTTGCACATTGCAACCAACTCTACCCAGAAAGGAGGGGCATTTGTTAGGAAGAAGGAGGGGAAGGATAGAGGGGTGAGAGGGTGAGAGAGGGTAGTGGGATGAAAGTGACTAGGATTCACTATATAAATATATTAAACTGCCAAATAATTTTTAAGTAAAATAACAACAAACAAACAAACAAGAAACAGTAAACTAGTTAGTGAATATACTATACAGAGCCCAGATTTCACCACCTTATCTTCTCACTGAAAGAGTTCAAAGGAATTATTAACAATTTTGGCTTTGATTCATTTATATATTCATAGACCCAAACAGATTTTCTTTCTTTTCAATTAATTATTGTTATTAATTAAATAAATTCCTTTATTTTATATCCCAACCACAATTTCCCCTCCCTCCTCCTCTCCCCTCCCCTCCCCCACTTCACCTGCTTCCTTCACCCACCCTCCAGATTTTCTAGTAGTAAGAGAGGAAGGGTTTTAATCTGTGTAGTGTGTATGCATGTATGCTTGTGTGCACATTCATAAATGTATTTCAGTTGAGTGTCTTAGTCCACTCAGGCTGCCATTAAAGACAATAAGCTAACAGAAAGTCATTTCTTATGATTCTGGAGGTTGAGAGGTCTTAAGATCAAGTTTCTGACAGTGATCTGGTGTCTGGTGGGGACCTGGTTCATATACGTTACCTTCAGGTTGTGTCCCTGATGGTAGAAAGGGAAAGGTATTTCTCTGAGACCTCTAGGCCCCTAACCCCACCCACCAGGGTTCATTTTTATGACCTAATCACCCCCAAAAAGCCTCACTTCCTAATGCCATCACAGTGGTTTCAACATCTGAGGTAGTGGGAGAATATTGATCAGACTATAGTTAAATATTCCAAAGCAGTATTTTGTAGCTGGCGTCACTGAGATGGTGTGGGAGGAATCTTCTTGAGTAAATTAAAGCCACCTTATAGTTATTATTTGACAACTATAATAGTTGTGGATGCAAATGTGAATGCCATTTACTGAGGAGGTGTTAGATTTGATTTTAAGAATTCCAGACTGAAACAATTAATTAATGCAGCTATCAGAACTGTGGTTTTAAATAGATGGTGTCACTTCATCTGCTCAGGGGTAAAAGATGGAGTACAAAGAGCTTGAGGACTTGCCTAAGGTGAGTATGAAAAGCAGGCAGAAGCATGTCCAATTAAATCTGATGGTAGGTATCTGATAGGAAACAAAATAGTATGTGCTTTAGCAAGACCTTTGAGATCATGCTTAACTCCAGAATTTTGCTTCTCCCTGCACAGCCCAAGGTGAAGAATCAAGCATTGATTATCTGCCTAGCATGGGTTGTCTTTATTTATGATATTAGTTCTTGAACATACTCTATACATAGGATTTCCTGGCCACTTTTGTTTTGGTTTTGCTATTTGTTTGTCTTTACCCTTATGCTATATAGTGTCAATAACTGTAATGGCAGCCTGAAGTTGCCCTGGAATTACAGTTATTTGGGCGCTTGGCTACAGCCTTAGCTCCAATCCAAGAACTGCTTTATTCTTGAGATCCAGGTTCAGAGGACAACTCCATCTTGACTGCCTAGTTCTCATGATGGCAGAGAGGAAGGGTAAGAGTCTGGACTGCACGGCCCACATGTTTTTGCAATTTCTGTCAGATTATGTACGCATCATGTCCATCCATGTCCCTTTAGTCAGAGCAGCTCATGAGGCCAATGGCCAAACCTGACAGTGGATCAGGGGATATTTTACATCAGCTTAGAGGTACTGACAGTCACATGACAAAGACAGGGATACATAAGCCTCTTATTAAGAGAGACACAGATATTGGAAATCACAGTATAGTATCCTACCATCTGCGTGTTCCTAGAAGCCCATTTTTATTCATTTGGAGAGCGAAGGCTGGAGATGTCACATACATATAATTATGTGATTTGGACTAGTTATCCGATTCCATGTCCATGTTCTTTCCCCATCTGGTACCCAGCTTTATCTCTTTCTGCTCAAAACATGTACTCTTTTCTTGGGACATGGTAAGTTTTATGTGATTTACCAAAGCAATATGTGCACTCATGTATCTGTGACTTAGTATATGCTATTACATCTGTAATTGAATTTTTTCTCATTCAGTGCAGTTAAATGTTCATTTCTGTCTCCAGTGAAAACTCAGGGCATCTGAAACATTATTTGTTTCTTAGGCTGCAATGTAAACCCTTCTTGTGTATTCCATGGTATCCTTTCTTCCCACCATATACTTTTTTCTATAGTGTGTGTGTGTGTGTGTGTGTGTGTGTGTGTGTGTGTGTGTGTGTGTGTTTATGTTCTACCCTTCTCAGAGTTTCTGTAAGGCAGAAAGAGAAGACAGCTTTTACCTATGGGTTCCTACATGATGAGTGTAAATAAAAGGGGCTATAAATGTACACTGAAATAATGAATAATCAAGACTTGTCATTGTAGGGTCAGTACTCATGCTTTTGGTATACCCATTAAGTCAGTCAGATTTAAATCACCCTAGAACAAAGGGCCTGGGAGATTCATTTGCTATCATGACTTACATGTGTTCTGTCTACCGATTGTTCTTTCTTAAAGAACCCAGCAATTTTTGTACAATGTGTTTCCAAAGTGATTTTTATCCCTCCATTTTCTGCTATAAAGTAGGCTCCAATTATTCTCTTTAATTAAGTGGTTTTATTTTATTAATTGTTTCTAACTTACAGAATTCCCTAGAGACCTCTTACATGTTTCCAAATGAAGGCAGGAAGCAAAGCACATTAATTATACACACAAACTCCTTTTGGCGAATTAAACATGATGTACAGTGAACATGAAATGACTCGCCCTTCTGAGTTATCAATCTTGTCATTAGTGATGGCTAGTATTAGTATTATTGACATGGGCTTATCCAAATTGGATTCTGCAAAGAGTCATTCTAATTTTGAGCAAATGCAAGATGACAGAGCAGTTTCATGTACAGTTATTTTTAACCCTCTCTTTTGCCGAGCAACTGGGGATTTTCTGTTTATAATACCATCTTGTATTTAGTAGAGTTGTAGAGTTTGTAAAGCACTGGACAAGACAAGACCTTATCAATCCTCAAACTATCCTGAGGTAAGAGAGTTTTATGGATGAAGAAACTGAGATGTAGTTAAAGGCTGTGCTGCAAATCGTGCACACAAAACAGTCTAGAGCCTTTCCAATGACCAATATTTTTTAAATATATCTCTACATAAGGGAAGAGGTGGAGTTGGGTTTGAAGCTTCATTCATGTTTCTTTTGTGTGGTCAACTGAAAGTTATTCTAGCTATGTTTAGGTTGCCAATCTCATAAGCATTCCTTGGGTGCTTGTGTGCTAGATATACTCATGATCAAATATGACATTTTTGAACTTGCTGTATGCTAATGTCTTCATGAAAGTAGCTCAGTTAATCCATTCGGTGAAATGTAGAGTCATTGTGGTCCCACTATCCATTATGACCCAGAGACATTAAATAACTTTTAATGTTGTTTGGCTACATGGTGGCAGACTTGGAATTCAAAGCTGGAATTTGTCTTCTGGGCCCAGTATTCATGCACTTTCCCACTACATGGTGCTCTGTCTTCAGCATCAGTCTTCTGGTGAGACACACATGGTTTATGGAGGAAAGCAGTCACAGCTCCTAGCTCTACGATAAATCACTCTTGTAGTTATAGCATAGTGTCTGAGTGTCATCCATCCCCTGGAGAAGAATGGACACATCTTAAACATCTTAGAAACTTGCTTTTGGCCACAATTGAGCTTTGTTCCTATAGAACTCAGTGTCTGACAGTCACAGTGTGTTCCTAAGATTTCTTTCTCTTTGAAGATTGTTGACTGTAGGACTTGAAAATATCCTAGGGTGTTACTCACCTTCAGAACTAATGAATCCATTGGACTGGTTGTCAACCTTCCCTGAGTGCAAAGCCATTTGCCACATCCCTAACACATGCTATGGCCCAATCCTTACCTCCAGGGGCTCCTGTGGAGGGAGGGGAAATTGATGCCAGAGCAATAGTACTTACTGTAGGTCAGTATCCATTTTTAGTTCTTAACATTCACTGTAATTTTTAAAATAGGCATTTCCCCTATGTTATACAGGTCAGTGGATGCGACTGAACACATTTGAGTGATGTGACCCTTTAAAGGCAAGGGCTTTTCTTCAAGGACAAAGTTGAGGTCATTTGAGCTGTGCCATCTTTGGTATTTATTAAATAGGTACTGTGCTAAGAACATGAATGACAGAGGCAAACTGAGTCACATCTGCCTTCTCTTGGACTTACCCTTTCAGTGGGGCTGGCAGACAATAAACACAAAGCAAATCTGGTGCTAGATGTAGTAGGTGTGGTAGAGAATTGTGAAGTATGGAAGGCAGAAACTAATGAGTTTATTTGCAGTTTTAAACAGTGTGTGTTCAGTGAGGGGGTATGTGTATGTATGCATGTGCACATGCATAGACTGAGGTTTAATTAAAAATCAAGTCACCTTTGCTGCTTCTGCTTCAAGCCTATTATTTCCATCCATTGCCCTCATAAAATCCTTACATTTAAAGTTCCTCCTAACAGGAATTTGTCTACCTCTCCAGGCTCATTTCATAGCGTCTCTGTAACTATGTCTCAGTGACACAGAACTACCTCTATTTCCCTTAAAAACACTGTGTTCTTTTGTCCTTATGCCTATGCATGCCATTTCATTTGGGGCATCACACCCCTACCTCATCAGGACACTCTATTAATATGTCCCTAGTCACCATACTCCCAATTTCTATGCATTCCCATAGCACCAGTGTTTTATATCACACTATATTGTCATCATCTGTGTGTTGATGGCGTCTCCCTGTAGACCATGAACTTCGTAATTAGGAAATAACTTTCTAAGTACCTAGTGAATAGAGAAAGAAGGAAAGTAAGGTAGTGAGGTGAGAAAGAGAGATAGGTAGGTGAGCCAGGAAGAAAGGAGATTTAAAGAAGGAAGCTAGGAAGGATGAGGAAAAAAAGAGAGGCACAACAGGAAATCTGCAGGAGAAGAGGCAAGGAGGAAATCAGAGGTGGTTGATAAAGGACAACAAGATTAGACTTTTATCTTAGAGATGTTCACCTGGCCATTGTTCTGAAGATACGCGGTTGCTTAATCTCACCATGCACTTTTTCCTTGCTTTAGCAATTCTGTGGATCTGTAAGCCATTGCGTGTTCTGAGGCCCCTAGTATCATCTAGTCTGGGGGAGGAAGGAGCATCTGGAGAAATAATCCTGGGTACATTTCAATCCCCGCCCCCACCCCTGCTCCCGCTGCCCCACCCCGGCTGCATTATGAATGCCAGAAATTGTGATTGGAAATTCTCATCACAGCTCTGCCATCCTTGATAGCTGCTTTGCTCCTTTTCATGCCTGCTGTGTCTCGTGCTGGTGGCTCCTATGCACAAATCTACCATTAGCAAGCAAAGCATGATGCATGGGCAAGGGTTCCCTTCTTCCTCAGAGCCTGGGACAATCCTTCCTTCTTCTGTTGTTCAGGGTCCAGGTCACCATCAGGGATGAAAGAGTACAGTATGGAATTGGATTTGCCTGTTTGCTTCTCCTGTTTAGAAAGAGAACGATACTGTATAGGGAATGGATCATGTACTGCACATCACTACAGCCCCAGAAACCAAAGGCAGGCATGTCATTGATCACAGTCAATGCCCAGTGAAGTCTGGTAATTTTCCGAAGATGTTACGCCCTTTTCAAACTCTGGAATGGTGAACAGTCTCCAGAGTGAACCTCAGAAATAAAACCAACTCAAGGTCCAAAACGATTAGGATTGATTAGTTTTTATCCTGGAAACTGGTTCAAGGCAGTTTTCAAATATGCCCTCTTTGGATATGAAGCTATGAATGTCAGCTGGATCCTACTTTATTTTTATTTTTTAAATTTCATTCTAGGACCCCAAGTCTGTATTTAATGTTCCAGTGAGAAAAAATAGTTATGTTTGGCTCCATCAAAAGATTGATAGTTGCGATTTTCAGATGTGGAATCAAAACAGAGTGAAAAAATGTCACGTTTAAATAAAATGCAGTACTTGGAGGCATCATGTGGTCTCATAATAAATGAATTTGTGGCACAAAGTTGACAGCTTTTGAAGGAGAATTTCTTTCTAAAATTTGAGGTGATTCATTTTCATGATTAAGTATCGTAAAAACAATTACTAGGGAATTTTTAAGTGAAGGGAAAGGAAGCTTTGAGCGGTTTCTAGATAACCTCCGCCGCTTTCATTTTTATCCCTCACCTCCTGAGAGCTATGAAGGTGTGTGTTAGGGAGGTTTGGCTGGCTGCCCTGGGGCTCTGGGCACTCTTTTCACTGGGGCCTCATCTGCTGTGCAGCTTGGAAAGGGGAGAGACAGGAGGAGAAGCAGCAGTGGGAAGCCACTGGCTTTGGCTCCAGGTGGACTGTGTGTGAATCACTGTGCATGACCTAAGGCAGGTTAGCTAACCTCATGGGAGCTCCCCATGTGTTAAAATTAGGACACAGTGAGCCAACATGAACACTGAGTATCTAGCATAGGACTTTGCATGTGGTAAATGTTGAAAAGCAGCCAGGGTCAAACATAAATATGTATTTTATCAGCATTGATGGGCATTACCTGTACCTGAAGTTGTGCAAAGAAGACTTGCCATTGATCCAAGACTCTGGTGATCCAGAAAGGGGACAGATAGACTAACAAGAGATGGAAAGTGGTGGGCAGAGGAGGTCAAAACAACATACATCTCACCGCTGAGGTTCTCAGCTTCTATTCAAGTCTTCCTAGTACATGCGGCATATCCAGGAAGGAGCTGATATATCTGAGTTGATGTTGGGGAGAGGGGAGAGACTGAGACCTCAATGGGGTGTTTTCTCACCCACTGCAGTTGTGGCAGGCAGGTCTAACACTTGCTGTGGATTTCAGGTCCAGGGAGAGCCCTGGATGACCGGCAATCAGGTAGACAGTCGTCTTGTGTCTGGGAACACTGGCCTTTTGGTTCTGACCCTCAGTAGATTTGAGGAGACTTACCTGTACTGTGGAGGCCTATCTGCTTTATTCACAGAGCACTGATTTAATGTCAGTCTGATCCAAGAACAGCCTCCAGGTTCACACATTTGACTATCACACTAGAAGTAAATACTTCCAAATAGATACATCAAGAAAGGCCATCCTCTTCTAGAGTGCCTGGGTTCAAAACTTCATCTTCCCTGTGCCTCCGTTTCTCTGTTTATAAAATGTCAGTGATATCAAAGTCTATTCCACAGAGATTCTGTGAAGTTTAAGAAAGTTGTAATTTGTAAAGTGTGTGTTTAATAAATTGAAGCAGCTGTTACTAGTATTGGTGCTGATCATAGGGAAACAGAGCTTTTAAGTTTAGAACACTACCCAAGCCTGGAATCCTCCTTCAGGTCGGAATGCATGGGCAAAACTACAGTTTCAGATCATATTAATAGAGTTTCAAGTGGCCATAATAAGCACTTTGTCATTTACAGTGATGAGAAACTTTATATGCATTTTCTGACTTAATAAACATGGCACTAGGTGTATCACTGTGCCCATTTCCAGATACGCTGAGGCTTACAGGAGTTAAATGATTTATTCTTGGTCATAAAGTGACTCAGCAGCAGCAGGACATGGTCTCAGATGGCATTTCCATGGTGTATTTAATGGACTTTCCATCTTGTCCTGTTTGTGTTTGTGTGTTGGTGGATGGATCAACATCTGCCAGGCACAAGCTTTCCTCTTGGATTTGGAAACACAGTCTTTTTGTTTTGGGTTTGCATTTCCATTTCCTTTGCATGTAAAGGGATTGTCTACACTCATGCTGAACATTCAGCCTTCTTTGTACTTTGCTTAATTGCCTTTATAACTGCAGCTAGGCCCTGTAGACTTGATAGTCACACATGCTAAGGAGTGGAGTGGTTATCACTGAGCAGGGAGAAATGACAGATACACTTGAGGGAGCTTTATCTAAGTTTAGTGTCAGCAGCTTGGGCTGTCTGCAGTTGAGTGGACCTGTGGACCATAGCTGAATTCTGCTTGTTTTTCAGTCCTGTCAGGTGTCCAAACTCAGATTGGGTTCTGCTCTGAAAAAGCAGATAATTACACAAAAGATGTGTATATATGTGTGGGCATGCCTGTGTGTGTGTGTGTGTGTGTGTGTGTGTGTGTGTGTGTGTGTGTGCAGTATTAACTCACATATGTGCATGGCTTTCCGCTTGCTTCTTGCCTGCACCCGTGGCCAGCTGGCCCTGATCTCCAGTATTGCTTTATATAATTGCCTACAATTCCTTGATAAGCAGTGTCTTTTTCTGCCTCTGTGTTCCTGAGACTTCCTGGCTTGAATGTTCAACTCCACTCCTTCATTTGCCAGAGGAACTCCTATGTGCGCTTCAAAACCTGATTTACAAATTGAAAGCCCTGCGTGGCCTCAGTAGCCGGAGTGAATGCCTTACTCCCCAGTAGCTTCTTCTAGTCGTATGCCCACGTCCTTTGTTGTACTTATGATGTATGTTGGTTTGTTTGTTTTTTTTCTGGGCATGGCATTCGCGTCAGAGAGTTTTGAGTCTGAAAAGTCTGGTTATTGAGACTTGAAGGTTCACTTGGCCTTTCTACATTGGTCTTGTCATTGGTAGAAGGCTAACAAAAGTATAGCATAAGGCCCCAGTGAAGATGGAGCGGCCAGTGTAGCCCCAAGGCTTGTGCACAGGAAGGTGGAACATAGGGTGTGCAATGGCCTGTCACACTACTGTGTGGTGTGTGGTTAGGACCACCTCAGCCTTCCCCCACAGATCCTGAGTCACAAAACTGCTTTGTCCTTGCAGGCCTGAGTGGTATACTTGTATTTAAAGCACATGCCTGCAAGGCATTATGTGTTAGTCTGGGCCTTCCTGGAAGAGAGGTTATTTTAAGAGAGTCTTTGAGGTTAGGGGCCTTGTTGGAGGCATTTCCAAATAGCCAGCTGCTGGCACAAGGCTTCTAGTGACCCTCTACTGAGTTCTATATGAACCCGAGCTAAAGAATCATTTTGAACCACAAAGTCCTGTGTCATTGTATTAAGACTCCTGTGTTTTATGCTAATGTTTGTCAAGTGACTGGAACAGTGTTTTCCTATGAGGACACATGAAACAGGTTTTGTCTGTGTGAAGTCACTGGGATTTGGGATTTACTCCTCTTTCATTTCCAAGGTCATTGTTTTGAATGCCAGATGGAGTTGATATGTTCTTATGACTGACTCAGCCAGGTAAGGTCTTGTAATTGTCGCTTTCCTCCTGAGTAGTGTCAGGGCACATGGCTCTAAACACATTGTACACTCCTGCTTTCCTGAAGATGGGGCCTGGAAGGAGCTGACCCAGCTTAGCCCCCTGCCCATGCCACTAAACATTTATCAGGGATAAATATACATTAGCAGGTGGCTTGTTGTCAAAAGCTTTGACAGTCCTACAAGGGTGTTTGTCTCCACCTGGGACATGACAGTGGCAACAGGCAATCCATAGATAGTGATGGGCCTAAAGGGGTCCATCTTCAAATGCTGGCTGTGGCCATTTTTAAAGTAGGTGGGACCCAACTTAAAGCTGATTCTTTAACATTTGCAAGGACTCTGGCCCCTCAGCCAAACCAAAAGCAAACAATAAGAGTGAGGATAGAGTCAGCCTTGCAAATCATAATTAAATGTCAAACATCACAGGGTTCTATTGATCAGGACAATGCAGGCCAGTAGGCCAGCATGGGTTACTAGAAAGAGCACTGGCCATGTGGCCATTGGAGGAACCACACCCAGTTACAAACATCTGTGCCATGTGCTTTACTACTGCAGGGATGGAGGATACTGTCTTTTTCTGTTTTGCCCATGAAGGAACTTGTAACTCTCTGGAAAGCCAAGTGACAGTGAGGTTCTGCAGACATAATTAATGTGGTACAGAGCTAAAATCAGCATTGTAGTCACATACAATCATGTCCTCCTGGAGTGACCCTTGGACAAAGTGCAGATGGGTCTAATTAGTTTCTGTCCATCTCTTTATCTTGCAGCTTCTCCCCCAGGAGAGAGAACCCTCACTACTGTGTTCTGTGGGTATAGCTTCCCCCACAGATGTGGATAATACCTTCTCCTTGAAGGCCTGGGTGGTGCAGGGGCATGTTAAGAACCCTGAAAGACAACACTGCAGAGCAGGGGAAATATGTTAGCTTGTGCATTCATGGAAAAGAGGTGATTTTCAGACATTCCCCCCAAACACTGGAGTCTCTTTTCCAGGGAGTTCCTATGCAGCAGAGGCTTAGCTTGTGTAAGAGAATGAAGGCAAAGCTAGTGCTCAGAAATCCTGAAATGCCTAAAACCAAATTAACACAGGCCTTGGGATTAGCTATGCCATTTTAGTCTTTCATTAGCGCTGATAACTGGCACAATTTAGGATGGGCATTCACATTATGGCTCCGACAACAACACATCGCTAGGAATGAAATTACCATTCAGCTTACATTTTCAGTGAGATTTTGAAATTGCGGAGATAAAAATGAAGCTAAGTGTGCTTTGATGCTTGGGGCCTGTGAACCCCAGAACCAGAGTGGATCATTGGATGGTGATAAAAGTCCCATTTGTGCTGCCCCTTATCTCAGACACTCTTGCAGCAAATTACGGCTTATAAGTCTCCTTTGTGGCAATAGAATCTTAGTAAACTACAGCTGGAAGGGATCACAGCAATCATGTCGTGTAGCCCCTTTATCTTGTGGGTGGAAGAGACAGGGCTGTTCGTTTATGGTCATCGCCAGCCTGCCTTACAGGGTAGGAAGGGTAAGTAGTCGTGTCGGGCTCACGACTGAAGCTGAGGATTGAAGGTGAGAAGTATTTGCACCATTTGGTGTAAAGATGTGTGACCCTGGAGCCTGCAGCTTCTCCTGATTTGTATTCACTGTGTTTGTTCAGCTCAACTTTCTCAGGGATGCTTCCCAGATCCAAACTTCAGCTATTCCTCTCCTCCCGCCATTCCCCAGCCACACTCTCCTCACTCACATGATGTCATGGCTCCTATGGACACGTAACGATGCAGAAAGTATATATGGATTTGTTTATTTTTTTTTTCTCAATCAGAGTATAAGTCTGTGGGTCTCCTTGCTTTGTTCACAGCTGGAATTCTGACACCTGAAACTGTCTGATGCTCCACAGGCACTCAGTAAATGCTGCTAAATGATAGAATGGATAGCAGAGGGTGTAGAGGGCAAATGCAGATCCACTAAGAAAAACCAGTGTGTCTTGAAAGCTTGACGTGTGCATCAGAAAATTGGCCTCTCTGCTCATACTGCTCTCACCCCAGGTTTCAATTCATTCTTCATTTAACAAACATCTCAGAGTGAATGTCTCCTGTAACTCTAGAGAGTGCCCCCGTGCCCAGACACTGTGGGGCAGTAGTGACAAAGCACATTAGCCACCCTCGACAAAAGGTAGATGACAAGAAACACGTAAAGGAAACATGGATAGAAAGTGTTCGTTTGTATCTATGTGAATCTTATTAAAGCTAGATGGAAGTAAAGGGAAGGCAGAGTTAAGAACCTTAGGGATTGAGTTTCACCTGGGACTAGCAGAGCCTTGAGGGTGAGTAATGTTTAATCATCAAGCGCTGGTTGAATGGATGAAGGGTTAAATATATTACGATTTTGACATCAAAATAGCTGAGTAACATTCTTCAAGGAAAATATGCAGAGGACCCTAATACTCTGACCTATGAAGTCAGGTTTAAGCTTCAGTGCTAACCAGGATATGAACTCCTACCTCAAGCTCTGCCT
Organism: Onychomys torridus; assembly: GCF_903995425.1. Taxonomy (NCBI): domain Eukaryota; kingdom Metazoa; phylum Chordata; class Mammalia; order Rodentia; family Cricetidae; genus Onychomys; species Onychomys torridus. Next base: position 121,075,385 of record NC_050444.1, read on the forward strand.
CCCTTTGTCCTGCTCCCTCTCTTCTTTATCTTCTTCTCCCTGTTTCTTATTTCCTTTATCTTCTTCCTCTTCTCTCTCCTCCTCTTCCTGCTCTTCCTCCTCTTCTGCTCTTCTTCCTTTCTTCCCCCTCCTCCATCCCTCCTTTCTCCTTCATTCTTCCCCTTCTCTGAAATCAATAAGAGCTCTCCATGGGCTGATGCACCGAAGCTGTGATTTCAGAATGAGCCAGCCCAGTTTGGCCATTTTGTGGCCTTAGTAGAATGCAGCCTCAGAAGCCAAGGGGCTTTAGGGTGCAATCTCATTCACCATGTCCATTTTCAGTCTGTGACCTTGTCGCTTACTCCTCCCAGTCTCAGGTGCTTGTGTCAATAATGATACCATCATTGTTTGCTGTGTTTCCTAACTGCCCACAGTTCCTGACACACAGTGGCTATTGAACAACCCTCAACACCTGCCTGCTTCCTGCATCTGCTGTGCATTGAAGTTGTTCTTTCTGGCGAGTGACTGAGGTACCACAGGAGTACAGAAAAAGAAGCCATCCAGGGCTGTTTCCATTCACAGATACCGGCAGTAATTGCAGGGCCATGAAACATGATAACCATCTCAGCTCATAAACGATGGTACATTTTAATCAGATTTTAAATGTTATGAAGGCTCCAAGTAATTACAGTTATTTTTGCCTTAAAATTAAACTGCTGTTATTAAAATTCTTTTATTAAATCTCCCCCCCCCCTTTGGTAGTTATGAGGTAGTTATGAGAGATTTTTTTAGGGAAGATGTTTGGACATTAGACATCACATGGAGAAGAGCTTGGAACAGCTGCAAGAAGAGGCCCAAATAGGTGGCTCTGCTGATACCCAGACTGCCTGGTAATGCTGAGAGGCCTGGAAGGGTGTCAGGGGCTGTCTTTTGTCTGCTCCTCATCACCCTCACCCCAACATCAGGCTTCGTTTCCTCTTTACAAGGTAACCTCCATGTGTATCTCCTTGACTGAAGGTAGTTACTGTTCATTTTTTTTTCACATGAAAAATTGGAAGCCCCAGTGTGTCATTTGCTCATTCTAAACCAATCATCTATCAATGGCTGCTTGCTTGCTAGGCACTAGGCCAGGCAAGCAAATGGTCAGTGCAAGCTCACCTGACCCATAAAGGATGGCAGATCCCAGTAGGGAACAAGTCCCCAGGTGTGACACAATGCTCCTTTTATCGCTCTGCCAGAGGGGCTGAGCAAGAGTGAATAGCCCATGACATTCTGTTCTGTGAATCACAGTGACAATAATGGTCGTTGTGAACGAGACTGGGCTCTAAGATGATGCAGATTAGATGCAGCAGGATATTGATGTGAAGAGGAATGCCTGAGCTCTTCCCTCAGGGTTGAGCACACCGCTTTGAGGCTGCTTTTGACATAATAAAAGAGCAAATACTGCCAGGCGCGGCAGTGGCGCATGTCTTTAATCCCAGCACTCAGGTGGTAGAGGAAGGCAGTGGCAGGCAGATCTCTGAGTTTGAGGCCAGCCTGGTCTATAGAGTGAGTTCTAGGATGGCCAGGGCTACACAGAGAACCCCATGTCTTGAAAAGTAAAAACAGAAACAACAACCCTCCCCACACTCCCCAGCAAATACCACCTAGCAGCTGCTGCTCTGAGGAGGTGACACTTAGCCTCAATGTTCCTGCAGGCCGAATCCTCACAAGACTCTGATGACTATAGTATTAGCCCTGGTTACAGATGGTAGAATGAAGTCTGCAGCAAAATCTTTAGGTACCCCATCGCAGCCATATATCTGTCTCACAGCTAGGGTCCACAGGTGGTGTGCCTCAAAGTCTGTGGTCCTAGAGAAATGCTGTTGCTCCTCCTTGGTGACATGAGACACCAGGACCAGCATACCAATGCACAGAGCCATCAAGGACACCTTTTACTTCTCTCTACTTCCTTGTGCTGGCACAAGTGGCACCTTCTCTTTAACTTTCCCGTGGGTGATGATGGGAGCCTTCTTATTTGAGAGGATCCTAGGCATTCTACACCAACACTGTCTGAGCTGACTGTGTACAGTTTCACATCCTCCAAGCTCTGACAGTCCTCCTTCAAAGCAAGTGTGAAAGCTTTTAAATTAACTTTCACAGTTTGATTTCCCAAGCAGCAACTGCAAAGCAGCCCAGATTAATTTTTCCAGCCTCTACCACAATGTAGCTGAAGGCTATCCTAGCTCATTTCCTTGAACAACGAGAGAAGGTGGGCATGTTGTTGGGAGAGCAGTGTTCTAGGAGAGATCTCAGGGATTTTATGGGATCTTATGGCAAAAGCAGTAAGATGCCCAGTAGCACACGAGACAGAGTATGTGAGGAGTAAGTACAAACTTCACAGTTGTGCTGCCATCTTGGTTTGTGTGTTGCTTCTTTTTTGCTGGTTGTGTGGATCTGGGCATGTTCACTGTCCTCTCTGAGCCTCAGTTTGCCAGCTTGTAAAATGGGGATCATGTTTCCAAGGCTTCTCATGTCAGTATTTTGTGGTTGGTTTGTTGAAAGGGTCCTAGTCACCCTAGACTTTCATTTCATAAGCACTGCTCACTGACTTAGGCCATAGCAAGCATGTACTGAGCCCACAGTATAGGTCAAGTACTGTAGCTGGCATCACAGATAAGGAGATGTGACCCCTTACATAATGGAACTGTCAGTCAGAGGCAGATAACCGTAGGAACTGTCCTTTCAAAACAGTCTAGTAGTGCAGTGTGTGTACAGAGAAGGAGGAACATGGGGTGGGGCTGTTGGACAAGGCTTGCTTAGAGAGAAGGGTTCTAAAGGGGATGTAGGCATTAGAGAAGGTGGAAAGGATGTAGGCATTAGAGGGGTGGAAAGGAGTTCTTGATAGGGAAGTATTCTATGACAAATGAAAGAGGTAACCAAAAAGTGGAGACCATTCTAGTACTGGTTTAAAAATGCTAAGACAAGCTGTATATAGGCAAGTAAGTTAATCCTGCTTAGCTTTCTCACTTGTAATATGTTTATAATAGTAGTGCTGGCCTCACAGGGCTGTTCTCAGGGTAAAATAGGTAAGGCAGGGAATGATGCTGTTTGTAGCTGTTTCCTCTAATTGAAATATGAAACTGCCTCCTCTGTCTTGGAAGATATAAGACTTGGGAAGCTAAGGAAACTTATAAGGCTCAGGAAGCTGAGAGAATTGGAAGATTCATAAGACTCTCCCTAAGTTTATATAAGCAATCCACAGTTGCTGGGTGAGAAAAGACTCTTGGATAGAGCTGGCTGTAGTTGAGAAGAGAGCTCCTTGAGATTTATTCTAATGGGCTTTTTAGATTCTACCAAGGGGAGAAGCAAAAGACCTCCCCCTTTCAAGATCAAAGCACAACATACAGCCTAGTGTAGACCTTCCAAATACCTGGTAACCACGCCCTTGGCCAAATCATCCTGCTGGGTAAAGCAAGCTCAGACTTTCTGACCTTGAGTAAAGCCTTACTGTGGAGCCTCTGTGGGCCCCTTGCCATGAATTATGCTGGTGGAGTTGGGGTGGGGGTGGGGTGAAAACCTGTAATGTCAAGTATGTTCCAGACTCTGATTGCTGCCAGGGAAGAAAAATCTCTGGTGGGTTGTCGGAGTCATCAGTTTGAGCTCTTGTAGTCCTGCTTGCACTGGGTCCAGTCATCACTTGGTGCATCCCACCCTCATTTATCAATAGTTCCTGAGATTTGAGAACAGATCCTCTGAGGTTAGAGCACCCAGAATGGTACCTTTGCTCTACATTGGTCTGGATGTGACCTCAGGCAAGCACTGATGGACATGCATTTTTACCTGTAAAGTATGGGGTTGGGGAGAGTTAGGGTCGCCTCTAACTGCAGTTCTTCAGGTACCACCGAACCATAGTGAGGGCTGTGAACATGTTAGCTGCCAGGTGAAACAGACTTTCAGTATCTCTTGAGCAATCTCCCAGCCTCTGTACCTTGTGTTCATTGGCATGTCATCTAAACTCCTGGAAATATGGGCCTCAGCACAAGGCTGGGGCTGGAAGGCCCTTCTAGTATGGACTTTGGTGCTGACTTCAGACACCCTGTTCACTAGCTACAAGACACTCCTTCCTGTTCTGCTGTGTGCGTCTGCATCCTCAGCCATGATTGGACTTAGTGTAGCTGGTTGTGAGAAAGAAATGACATAGTGAAGGCACCAAGCTTATGGCATGACATAGGTCTAACACTCTATAAGAGCTACTGATTGTCACACACTGAACTTGGCTGGCCAGATCTGTCTTGCATCCCCCAGCCTCCAAAGGATATGGAGCAAATGCAGATTGCATCTCACCTAGCCTAGAAATGGTTATAGTGACTCATTTCACAGTGGCTCCTCCAATCAATACAAATGGATGGATTTTCCCTGCTTTTTCATCAGCTCTGCCGTGTTGCTTTTCCAGTGAAGGCCACTTCCTTGGGTACTTTGGAGTGCACCTAAGGAGGATGCACCCTTGTACCAAGCTCTGTAGCATGAATCATAAAGGTGCTTATTAATAAAATCAAACCTGAGGCCAGTTATTGGGGTGAATGCTGGAAGATCAGAGGGATAGAACAAGCCACAGCTACCTCACCTTGCTAGTTCCTCAGCTGGTCTTGTTTCCTCAGACTGCATGCTTCTGAGTCCTCATCCAAAATGGCTCTCAGCTGAACTGTGCTGCTCCAAAGCCTAAATGCTTAACCAGCCAAATGCTTCTAGTTTCTGGCCTTCACACCTTATATAATCTTTCTCTTTCTGCTTCCACTCCCTGGAATTAAAGGCTCGCTTTCTGGAATTAAAGGCGTGTGTCACTATGCCTAGCTGTTTCCAATGTGGCCTTGAACTCACAGAGATCCACCTGGTTCTGCCTCCCGAGTGCTGGGATTAAAGGCATGTGCTACCACTGCCTATCCTCATGTTTAATATTGTGGTCGTCCTGTTCTCTGACCCCAGATAAGTTTCTTTCAGGGAACACACAATATTTTGGGAAACACAATACCACCAAAAAGCTCCGCTGCTTTAGCTCACTGTCAGGATTTCTGGGGTTTGGCATTTTGTGTTTGGTTTCCTTAGGTGCCTTGTCATTCTGGAGAGGGGCTCCCATTATCTAAAAGAGGTATTTCCTCCCTCTCCATTTTCAAGGGATTTGAGCGAAAGTAAGCTTCTTGGAGTGTCTGCTTTGTGCATTCCCTCCTTAGGGGTACCAGGAAGGGCAGATCCCCCCTGTCTTCACTCCATGACATCTTCCCCTAGTCTCAATAATGCCCATTAGAAATTTCTATCAAGTTTGGATGAATCCAAACCATAGTAGACTCTGCATGGCCTCTTACATCTTCACAACACTCTAGGGCCTTGTTTCCTTGGGACTGACTTAGAAACTAATTAAGGCCTGCTTCCGAATAACCTCTCTATTGCTTAAACATTAAAACCTTTTGTTGATGCTTAACTTTTCAGTACTAATGTCTCTATAACAAGACTGTAAAGGCTATGATAAGGGATCATATCTTAATTTTTTAATTCAATACATATTTCTAATTATTACCCTTGACAACTCTTATAGCAAGTGGTCATGTGCACATGATTATGTTCAGCAAATACTGGTTGGATTTTGATTAAAAGGCGACTGTGAAATGAGTCTATTAGTACCTTAAACATACAACTCAATTAAAGTGTCATCCTGAAGTCATGGCTCTGTTATCACATTTCTTCATTCCTACCACTTACTCTCATGTGTCTCCATAGAAATAGCAATTCAGTAATAAGAACATAATGAGATGTTTTCTTAAAGGGTTTAAAAATCATCTGTTGAGCCTTTACAGAAAGATGTCTGTTTTCTCTAAGCTGGTGAGAAGGTAGGCAGAACTGGGTGGGTCAGGGACACATGCTTTGTAAGAGCAGTGTGTCAGGCTTCTGTTTGTACCCCTTTTCATCTGATATTCACTCAGCAATAAACTCTACTTTATCCTGTCTCATGAAGGGAGGACAGAAGGCTTCACAAAGGTAAGTAAATTCTGCTACTGGATTGTATCAGTATGCCAGAGAGCCACCTGCACACCCATGTGCATTGCAGCGCTATTCACAATAGCTAGGAAAGGTGATCGACTTATTTATCAGTAGATGAACTGTTACAGAAAAATGTGGGCTATGTACACAATGGAGTATCATTTAGGCATTTGTAACAATAGGCCCGGAAGATACTTATATTAAGTAAAAATTATCCAGGCACAGTGAGACAAATGCTTCATGATATTGAAAATATGTAGAATCTAAAAATGGTGGCCTATTAGCACAGGAACGGGAGAGGTTGGGGGAGTTTGAGCACTGAATACTCAGCTACAAATAGGAATTGTAAGTTCTAGTGTTCTAGAGCATAGCAGGGGATTATAATTAACAGTAATAAGCTGTGTGGTCCACATGGGAAGCAGGATTTTGACTAATCTCACCACAGTAAAATAATCAGTGTTGGGGAGGTGGATATGCTAGTTACCCGCACTTTATCATTAGAAATTGCATGTATATTGAATGAATATGGAAAATGATTAGTTCTTAATAAAACAGAAAGACATTTGTTTTTCTTAAGTTTTTTGAGACTAGGTTTCTCTGTGTAGGCCTGGCTGTCCTGGAACTCTCTCTGTAGACCAGGCTTATCTCCAACTCACAGCGAGCTGCCTGCCTCTGCCTCCCAAGTGTGGAGATTAAAGGCGTATGCCATCACCGCTTTGTGAAAGACACATTTTATGAGTCTGAGGTATAGCTTGGTTGGTAGAGGATTTGCCTAGCATTTACAAGGGCCTGGGTTCCATCCTTGGGCCACATAAACCAGTCATGGTGGTTCACTTCTAACATGTGGGATTACAAGGATCAAAAGTTCAAGATCATCTTTCCCCATAGAGTGAGCTCAAGGCCAGCCTGGGCTCTATGAGGTCTTGTCTCAAATAACTAAATGAATAAAATCTGGCTTTTTATATAAAAACGCATTCTAGAAAAGGTAAGTACCTACACCAGGATAATATTGCATCTAAATATTGAAAATTCATGAAGTTCTTGTTCATATATCTTCTCACTTGTTCCTTTAAGTAACCGTGGGAAGTAGAAATTCTGACTTTAGAGTTAGACTAACAGGAGAAATGGCTTTTCCAAGTGCCTGAGCCTAACAGGGGCAGAACGTGACTATTACACAAGACTGTGGACTGGAAGGGCAATGTTAAAACCCTGTAGTTTTCACTGATCACATTTGGTGAAGACTTAGCTAGGTGAGCTAGACATCTGTATATCTCCCTGAAACCAGGACTGTTTGCTTTTCTGAGGGGGGGGGGACTAGGAAGAGAGTGAGGGATGGAGAAAGGAAGAGGGAAGGGAGGGAGGGAGAGAGAGTCATACACAGAAACAGAAAGAGAGACAGAGATAGATGGACACAGAGAGAGAAAAGAAGGAGGAGGAGGAGGACAAGAAGAAGAAGAGGAGGAGGAGGAGGAGGGGGGGAGAAGGAGAGAATGAGAATGAGAACATGTTTGCCTCCAAAATTTGAACAGAAAATTTAACTGGCCAGCGCAGGAAGAGAGCTGAACACTGCAAGAACAAGTGCCTGTACGTGTCTGTCTATCTAATAAGCTAGCTAGCTAGCTTCTGTCAGTCCTCTACCAATTATCAATACATCTACCTACCTTTCTGCCTATCCATCCATGTAGCCATCATCTCTAACAGCTATTATCTCAATATGAGCCAAGGGGTTGATGTGTCCTTGATGATGCCAAATAGCATTTAAGGATTTCCAGATGAAACTCTGTGTTTATGTATTGGATGCAGGAATGCAAGTAGAGGGGAGGGAAAAGAATGCAAGGAATAGGACAAGAAGACTTTAGCAGGTGGCCCTGGGCACCCAGGATACTCACTGCAATGTGAGAAAGCACTTCTGTCTTCTTTGTTCCGTATGCACAAATATATTCATAAACTCCTGCTCACATGCGGAGTGCTGTTCTGGGTGTGAAAGCTACCCACAGCAAAGCAAACAGGATCGCAGGGTGCATTTGAACATATTTCAGAGAAAAACAGCAGGGGAGGCAGATGGGAGCACAGGAGGTGGGTCTTGTCTTCTAAATGGGGGAAATTGGGGATGGCCTACCTAAGAAGGCTTTTGAGCATGGACTTGAAGAGGCTCTGGGAGCCTGTAAGGGCAGCACCCCAGGCAGAGGGACCAGTAATGGCAAGCCTGGAAGCTGGGGTGTGTTTCAGAAGAAAGGCCTGTGTACTCAGAGAAGGGCACTGGGACAGGTGACATGTTGCAGAAATATAGGGCTAAGGCGGTATTCCTAGAGAGCCTTTGTAACATGGAAGGGTCTGGATATTGCTTTGGAAATGAGCTCTGTTGATGTCTTTGTAAAGTTGAGAAGGGAATTTATTGGGAGGAGGTAGGGGTTGCAATAGTCAGCAAAGGGGTGTTGGTGGCTTGCAGGAGAGTGTTGCCATGGGGGTCGAGAGTTTGCCTGTTGATAGGGACATTCAGGTTCAGGTCCTGAGACCTAGAACCTTAGTTGGCAAATCACAGCCAGTTCTGTGGGAAGGAGGGGCTGAGACCATAACAGGATCTGCCTTTCTGGGTCCAGTCCCACCAGGGGAGTTCGAGGATTTGAACGGCACCACCTCACCTCCAAGTTCATTTCCTTATGTGTGAAACAAGAGGTCAAATGTACTTACAAGCCTACCGTGCACTCAGTAGTACTGACATACTACCTGAGGTAGATACTGGAGCCAGCAGGGTGACAAAAGAGGTAACATCTGGAGACTTCTAAGAGACAGAATAAGGTTGTCCATAAGATTCCCAAGCTCACAGGCCATACTTTCTCCAACCAATGTAACTGTTCAGCATGGTGTGTTCCTGTGGGAAAGGGGCTGGTGACCCAGCTTTGCCATTAGGACAGCTGTGTGAATTCAGTAAGTTAGCACACAGTTAACTATGCACCAGCACACATCACATGCGAGTTGCTCAGAATATCCCGAGGCTAACTGTTAGCATGTGGAGGTTTCATCACACCTATTTCCAGTGTGGTTTTTTTCAATTCTGTGTTTTCTGATTCCAAATTCTGCCTGAATGCCAATTTCAAGCAAACAGAAATCTTTTTATTTGGTTCTCTGTTTACTATCCTCCCGTGCAATCAGGGGGGCTCTTTAATTTCTACTTGGGTTAGTCATGTTTACCAACAGTTCTAGGAACACATTCAGGCTTTGATAAAGAGAAGGACAATAGCTGTAACAAGGTATTAGAGGCTGCATAAACTCGTCTTACTAGAAGTTAATGGGAAAAGTGTGGAGGAGAAAAAATAACAAGGGGAAATTTGGAAAATTGGGCCATAGTACTGCTTCGCCAGAGTTACACCTGCATCTCAGTGCAGATGCACAGTGGGTCTGCGCCTTGCCGGCTGTCTGCACCCCACGCTCTCCTCCTCTCCTCAGTGATGAGGTATTTCTTTGCTTTTTTAGATTTTCCACTTGCAGATGCCAACAATGATTATTTGTAATTTCAGAAGAAAAAAAAAAAAGGCGCTCAAAAGCAACATCTGCGGTTCCATATTTTTCTGTGGAATTCGAAATCCATGTCTTCTGCCTATCTGTATCTAGGGGCTATTGCAGTCAAACATCATTCCTGTTTATTCCATTTAGCTCTGGGCCAGATTGACTCCAAGGTTTGAAAGTGGTGCCTAGGCTTATACTATCTCTACAACGTGTGTCCTCCACCTCTTAATCCCCATTTTCTTTAATACAAATAAAAGGGAGTTTATCAGTTGATTCAGATGAGTCAAGGTATGCCATGTGAATTTCAAGGAATTATGTGCTAAATTACAGGACCCATTTGGGGGCTTAAATATCATTTTCTACTGCACAAAACTGGCATGGATTTTATTTTAACTGAAATGGCTCACAGTGGCAGGCAATTATTTTTGTTATTGTATTTCCTACCCCGGCCTCCACAACCTAAGGACAATAGAAGAGGATGTTCATTTATAATTTGACCCACTGAATTGGTCTGGAAATGCAATTTAATCCTCGTATCAAGCAAAGCCTAATGCTGTATTTGCCAGTAAAATAGTCATTTGCATTTTTTATTGACAATACAGATTGTGTTTAATCAGGCAGTCGTGTGCTAGAATTTCCCAATGATTGAAGACCCAGTTTTGCTCAAACTACATATCCTATTTGGGGTCAAACGTATTTTGTTTGTTTTAATTATCAGGACACGAAAAGTTGGTTTTCTAAACGTTGCAGTTTTAGTTTTTATTATTTTTTGTTGTTGTTCAGTCCTATATTGCTAGAGTCTTTTGTCTTATAAAAAAGAAGCCAGGGAGATTGTAAATTCTTATGTTTATACATTTACGCATTTTACCCCATCTTAGAGAAATACTTAAGGCATATTTTCTAACATACCTGATTTCTAGGGGAAAAAAAGATAGTTTTCTAGTTTCTGCTGAGATGCCTCTGAGGCTTAGTTTCCTTATGTGATAGAAAGGTACAAAATCCTCCTTTAACATCTCAGTATTTCTAGGAGGGTTTATACTCTGTTGGGTACCGTGGAGACTCAGCTCCCAGGTCTAATAGTCAGATGACCTTCAGCTGGGTTGCTCATCCCTGTCATCTGCATGGTGGGGGCTGTACAGTGTTATGTCATAGGACTTTCATGAGTGTGAGTATGTGACTATTTGGGAAGCTCTACATTTATGTCTAACTAGACTGACTTCATCCTCAACTGTATGTAGTCCTTCCTTCTGAGCTGTGTGTGGCATAAATCAATTCTTGCCGATCTGCAAAGCACTTCCCCAAACCCAGCAAGTCCTATACGATTGCTGTTATGATTATGTCTAATGCTCTACCATGTTAGTAAATGCAAGTACGTACTATATGGAAGGCATTGTGACCCCACTTAGGAGAGGACAAAAAGGCCCAGAGTAGTGAATCTTCTGGCATAGGACAAGCTTAGCAAGGTGCAGAAATGACTGATTCCAGAGTGCTATTCTTTGCTACCTGTGTCCTTAGAGTTCTTAGCTGAGGTGGTTTTCCATGACCACAGAATCTCAGCTGCCTTGCTTGTACTTAGGGCTGTACAACTTCCACATTTACTAGGGGACCTTGTCTCGACTGCACCTTCCACTCAGCCCCACTGTGACTGTGTCCCATTGGCTGGATATGGTACTGCATGGTACTGGGAAGTCCCATGCTGAGGACATGGTACTGTTTCCCCTCCCCTGAATCTCTGTCCACGACTGTCATTTTCTCATTGCCTCCTACCCTTGCCTCTGCTCTTCTGAAGTTTTAATCCTAGTACAGTGAGCATTGCCCGCCAAGGTGTCAGGCCAACAGAGAGGACAGCAAGACACCCCCATTTGTTCTAGAGTAGACATTTACTGATGGTGGGAAATAATCGGGTTATTCAGGTTGATCCACATAGACTCAGAATAATGGCCAGCATTTACTAGGCTTCAATATGAGCCAGAACTACTGTAAGCGGTTAATACCTATTAATTTATTTAATCCTCGGAGCGGCGCTGTGTGGTAGATGCTAACACTGTCTGCAATCTACAGATAAATCAGCACACCATAGTCTGGAGGGAGTGTGGTGGCTTTGTGAGGGGCACTACTGGCAGGTCCCCAGGAGTGCAATCCCATTTTTTTTCTTTTTTCTTTTTTTCTTTTTCTGGTCTGTGTTAATTGGTTAGTTGCTTTTTATTTTCTCTAGCATCATGTTGGGCCATGCAGTACAATTAGACAAAGAGGAAGAAGTGTGCATAGATTGGACACATATTGGCCAGATGTGAAACTTGCAAACCCTATACTTGCTCTCCTGCCAAGGGGACAATGGCCCAGAGGGGCAGTATATCTCTACTGCTGAAATGTAACCCAGTGAGCAGGTCACTTTTCAAAGGGCAAAACTGCGCTTGGTCCTGGTCTGTCCAGCTGCAAAGATAGACTTCTGTTGTTGGTTTACCTTTCTTCCCCTCTCCCTGCTAGGTTTGGTTCTGAACAAAAGAGTGCCTGCCTAAGGCTTCAGCACTAGCCAAATCAGTAAGAAACCTACAGAAGAGTCAAGAGGCAGATCGTTGTCCCTGCGAACAGAACAGAGCCTGCATTTCAGAGGCAGACCCTTTACCAGGGCAAGCCGAATGGACTGTGGGGGCCAGCAGATGGCAGGGAAGAAGCAGCCACACAAGGAGCAAAACAGTGTCCAGGCAAATAAAACCCTCAGAGAAAAGAGGTCACAGCGCACATCTAAGGAAAAAGAAGGAGGGTGTTGAGGCCAGCACATGGGGGGAAGTCAGACCAAGCAGGGCACCACAGCCACATGTCATTCGAACTCCCAGAAACCTTAGATGTGTGGCGCTGGGCATCCCTTTCTACTGTGGCTGTCCAGGTTTGGCTGGGCAGCAGATCTTGGGCTGGGTGCATCTCAGTAAGTGAAGACAGTTGATACAAGGGACTCTGGAAGCTCTCCTTAACCATCCTGGGGCCAGAGGCTGAATTCCCCTGCTGTAGCTGTCTGTGTAGGCGAGGAGGAACCCTGAGAAGATGGCCTGCAGAGGAGAGGATGGTAAGACTCATTGACTAATGATGGTGACTACCCTGCAAGCTCTTGCTATGCCAGAACCTAAGCTAAGCTGCTGAAATGCGTTGCCATGCGATTCTCACAGCCCTGTAAAGAACAGTTATGATTATTGCCTTCATTTAATGCAAAGTTAGGTCTTGGTATCATGTGTTTGGTGGTTAATGACAGAACTCTGTGTCCTCAATGAGCAAAATGCTTAGTTGAACTCTATAACAAGAAGCCTCAAATGAGAGCAAGTGGGTGCCCATAAACTTCTAAGGCAAGGCACTGAGAACCCAACATCCATTCGCCTTTCTGCTACGGAATCCTTTAATGTGTCATTTTTATTCCTCAAGAGCTTAACGTAGCTGCTGGGGCTGCAGTTTTCTCATTTCCTCCTCTCCTTGCCAAGTCAGGAGGAAGGAAGGAAGCCAAAGGAGGAATTGGTGGGATGGGGAAGGTTTCAGTTTGTGAGGCTGTCTGTAAGAGGAGAAAAAGCCTTTCTTGGGAGCTTCATCTGCATCTGTTTGGCTTCCAGCTGAGGCATATAGATAGTCAAGCTCAGGGAAAAGGGAGGATTCTGATATTTTGTTCTTAACCTCCATCATAGGAAAAGGTTAGAGAGGGTGTTAGGAGAGACTGACTCAGTCAGCCCAATACATTGGTGTCTTGTCCCCACTCGGCTTGTCAAAGGTGAAATGAGGCTCTTCTGCCCAGTGGCTTGAGCTGAGCCATAGTGCCATCATGCCTCTTTTTGTGGAGAAGTTAGGAGTCATGGGCCAGTTCTTACCCTCTTTGTACTTTATTGGTGCAGTAGAAATGGAGCATGTAAGTCCTGAGGCCATTATGAGGATGAAATCAGGCATTTCCCCACTCTGGCATAAAGCGAGGGCAGCTGCTCTGATGGTCATGTCTTTGTGGGTCTCGGGAGAAGTTTCTCTCCAGCACTTACAACTATGAGTCAAACAACGCACCAGAGCCTCTGCTTCCTGGGGACTCCTTTCTCAGACTTGGTCATCATAGTCAGTACCCAGATGAAGATGAGTGACAGAGCCAGGGCAAAGGTAGCAGAGGGGAGTGATCAGGCACTGTAGGATGACTCAGAAGGAATGGACAAGAGAAAGTGGCCAGGGACAAAAGGATGGTGCAACAGAGTTGATGCCCTTGGGTGCCTCTAAGGAAACTAGGCATGCTCACTGAGAAGAGATGGGTATTCCTGGTGGAGGGAAAAGTATATGCTAAGCAGGTACTGAGGCAGAGTAGGGCAACACACAGCTTCTTGGAACCACAAGAATCTCAGACACACTTGAATATACTGTAGGATTAAAACCAACCCAACAGACTGAAGCATGGTGCATGATTCCAAGAGTGCTTCCCTTAAGCCAGGAACTGCCCCTAGCTCTCGGGAAGTGCATCATATTGACACTGCATTTTCCTATCTACTAGTTGGAAATGGGAAAGAAGCCTGACTTTGTTAACTGTGTTAGATTCAGAGCTGGATGCCTTTTGGACATTGTCTCCCTCATCCTGGGGTGAGGATTGTGCTCTCCCTTTTACCAGTGAGGAAATGGAGACTCAGTAAGATCTCCTGCTCAGGGATACCTGGCTTGTAAACCACATGCCAATGAGGTTGTGCTTACTGGGCAGCCTGGGTGTATTCTCCCTGCTGTAACCTGCACACCACACAGGCACCATCTCATCTCAGAGATCAAGTGACACAGTGCTGGAAAACACTTCAGAACCAAGTGCAGTACAAGAGCCAGGATGCATTTATCTGTTTATTAACTCGTGTTCTTGTTTATTGAGAACAAGAAAAGCCCCTCCCTTCCCCACCCGCTTGATTTGCACCAGCTTGTCAATTCTTCTTCAGCCAGGCTGATTAGCTGGAGTGGAGCTGTCCAGGTTACCTCCGTGAAGCAGATGACTTGATTGTAGCTCAATGCTTCAGCTGTCACCAGGCTGCCTTCTTAAATATGATCTGAACTACCCTGATAACCCTTCCATAAAAACAGGGAGAGTGTCAAACCTTGCGAGCATCCCTGGGGTGACGGCTATAGCCTTTGGAGTTAAATCAGAAGTGCTCATTGGTAATACATGGTTTAATTCAAGCAGTAAGGCTTAACAGGCTAATGAAAATCATATGTGATACTTTAACTTAACACAGCACCATCCATTATTTGTTACTTTTTGTATTTAAATATATTTATTTATTAAAAATTTTTTTCATTTAACATACCAACCCCAGTTCCCCCTCCCTCCCTTTCTCCTGCCTCCTCACCCCCCTCCCACTCTGCCCCCATCCACTCCTCAGAGTGGGTAAGACCTCCCATGGTAGTCCACAAAGTCTGGCATACCAAGTTGAAGGAGAGCCTAGCCCCTCCCCATTGTATCAAGGCTGAGCAAGGTATCCCACCACAGGGAATGGCTCCAAAAAGCCAATTCATGCACCTGGGATAAGTCCTGGCCCTGCTGCCAGGGACCCCACAAACAGATCAAGCCACACAACTGTCACCCACATTCAGCAGGCCTAGTTCAGTCCCATGCAAGTTCCCGAGCTGTCAGTCCAGAGTTAGTGAGCTCCAACTAGCACCGGTCAGCTCTCTGTGGGTTTCCCCATCATGATCTTGATCCCTTCTTCTTCTTCTTCTTCTTCTTCTTCTTCTTCTTCTTCTTCTTCTTCTTCTTCTTTTTCTCTTCTTCCTCCTCCTCCTCCTCCTCCTCCTTCTCCTTTTTTTGAATGCTGAATGCCATTTAAGGCTTACAGCACAATGGGAGAACCCTGGAGGGCAGAAGTTCACTTCTGATGTTTTTTTTGGAGCTGAGGATCAAACCCTGGGCCTTGTGCTTGCTAGGCAAGTGCTCTACTATTGAGCTAAATCCCCACCCCCACTCCTGATGTTTTACAATCTTGCATCTAAGCTGTTAATGCCCAATATGCTAGATACACAGACAAGGAGCTTCCTTTAAGCATTCAGGAGGGTGGAATCTCGCAGAGAATTAGCATAGGGAGGATATCAAGGTCAAGGTGGGCAAGCAAGGCAACAGTTACCCAAAACGGGGTCCAGGGACCTACAGGTCCCCCCCTTTTACTAAAAAAATGAGCTTCTGACTTAGGTTGCATGGGAAATCAGCAGGTCACCTTACATGTCATAGAGACACCTGTCCAGGCCACACAGGTGTTCTGTCTTAGGTTGGTGAGCACCCCCCAGACACTACCCATCTCTAAATACTCATTATCATATAGGCTCAAATGTGTGAGAGCTGCAGAGTTAATTGTTGCCAAAGATCTCTAAGTGGCGCTGGGCTTGCAATCTGTGTGGTCGACACAGAAAAGACCAACAGAAGTCTTAACCCACCCATAGCTGATAGGCTAAAGGCAGCTGAGCCATTCCTTTCCTTAACAAACCTTACTGCAAATTGGAGTCCTTGTAAGATGGTATCCTGAGAGCAAATGGAACTTGAGTTTGTAAATTTATAGCTTTCAAAGCCAATTGATATGTATATAACTATTGATTTAAATTTGTCATGCCCAGTAGAATGAAAAATTAGTTAACTGTGGTAGCTACTTTTGCTGCCACGGTCTCCACTGTGCTAGCTGTAGTAACCAGTTATGAAGTGGCAATCCCAGAAACAGTAGTAGTGGTGGTCATCACTGCTATAACAGCAACAACGGCAGCAGTGATGTCAAATTCTCTTCTGGAACATGTGGGTATCCATTGGCATGGACACAACTCCAGGAACACAAACTGCCAAGGCCCATTATTCTTGATTCCAGCATGACTTAAGCAGGCAGCTCTGCAAAAGAACAACTAAGAACCATAAAGAAAAAACAGGCAGCTCACAAGGAACAGAACTAATGGTCTCATAATGGCTACATTCAGACTCACAAATTTTAAGGTATCTTCAAAGGGGGCTAAATGAATTTCAGGAGGCCAAAAAATGTTGCACAGAGCCACTCCTGAGAAGTAGGTACTGCTCCAGCATGAACAGGATTGTGAAAATGAAAAGGCTTAGCTGGCACGATACTGTTACTAAATGGAGGTCAGTGATCTTCAGTGTTATCCTTAATCTCCTAGGTGTCTGGGTGACACATTCTCAAACATACTTGAAAAAGCAGTTACCTCTCTTTTTCTTCCTTCACTCTTGTTTCCAGGGACTGGTCTCTGCTCTCTTTTATGCCCCTTCTTTGTCCCTTCTCTCCCATCCCCTCAATAAACCTCCCACGCGGGCCCTGTTGTATGGTGTGACTCCTTCCCTGCTGGTTTAAAAATACATTTGGTGTCAAGATTTAGATTCAGTATGAGACATGCTGGGACCCTGCACCTGGCCCACCAATGATAGCCCTACTTTATTCCCACCTAACGAATTGCTGGGTCTCTCCAACCAAAACTGATGATTGTTTTTGTGAGCTCCAAGGAGTCGACTTGGATCCACCTCAAACAGCCTGATGGTTCCACAGAGCCTGGACAGTGAAGTATCCAGCTAGCTACCCCAGGACATGGCCAGCACCCCAGATTTCTCTGGTCCCCCAAAGGTGATTGATGTCCCCCAGACCAGCAAGAAACAGTCTCAAAAATACAGTACCCTCATCCCCGCCTCACCTGTTACCCCTTTCTAACTCCTCATCTTTTCATAATAAACAGAAGGAAGGAATGTTGGCATCTAGGCGTCTGTACTGGCCTGCCCTTAGGGTCCTGTCAAGATATATCCTCAGCTGCAGCCACTAAGAGCACCCCCTGGGCATTTGCTATGTTTCCTTATAAAAGGGGGCCTTGTACATCTCCCATCTCTTTCTCTTCCTTTGATCTCATCTCCAGGTACCAGTCTCTATTCCCTTCCCTGCCCCTTCTCTCCCCTACTTTCAATAAACCTCCCATGAAAAGAAATAAAAAGAAAAACAAAAAGAAAAAGCAGTTACCATACATTACCTTCTAGAGAATCCAACCGCATGGCTGCAGTTCCTAGGCTTACGTTAATGCTTGCCAAAAAATGGCCCTATTGGGCTTTCAATACCCATTGGCTTTGGAA
Source organism: Onychomys torridus (assembly GCF_903995425.1). Taxonomy (NCBI): domain Eukaryota; kingdom Metazoa; phylum Chordata; class Mammalia; order Rodentia; family Cricetidae; genus Onychomys; species Onychomys torridus. The sequence continues at coordinate 121,092,972 of NC_050444.1, forward strand.
GGTGAGAGTTTTTCACAAAGGCCCAATATGTTTCTGCCATGTTGGGCTTCAGCTCCAGCCACAGGGCACACTCAGCACTCAGAAACCCTATGAGGAATTTCATTGTCCTTGATAGTGTAATGTTTCATTGAGGGTTGCTCAGTAATTGAGTAAAACCAAATCTTATTATAAGCAACAGTCATCCTAGGGTCCTCCATGCTATATATATAGCCTCCATAGTTCTGTGGGTTGCAGTCTGATTGTTCTTTGCTTTATATCTAGAATCCACTTATGAGTGAGTACATACCATGTTCGTCCTTCTGGGTTTGGGTTATCTTACTCAGGATGATTTTTTTTTTCTAGTTCTATTCATTTGCCTGCAAATTTCATGCTGTCATTGTTTTTCTCTGCTGAGTAGTACTCCATTGTGTATATGTACCACATCTTCTTAATCCATTCTTCAGTTGAAGGGCATCTAGGTTGTTTCCAGATTCTGGGTATTACAAATAATGCTGCTATGAACATAGTTGAGCATGTATCTTTGTGGTATGGTTGAGCATTCCTTGAGTATATACCCAAGAGTGCTATGGCTGGGTCTTGAGGTAGTTCGATTCCCAATTTTCTGAGAAACCACCATACTGACTTCCACAGTGGTTGTACAAGTTTGCACTCCCACCAACAGTGGAGGAGTGTTCCCTTTGCTCCGCATCCTGTCCAACATTGACTGTCCTTAGTGTTTTTGATCATAGCCATCTGACAGGTGTAAGGTGGTATCTCACAGTCGTTTTGATTTGCATTTCTCTGATGATTAAGGATGATGAGCATTTCTTTAAATGTCTTTCAGCCATTTGTGATTCTTGTTTTGTGAATTCTGTTTAGCTCTTTAGTCCAGTTTGTAATTGGATTGTTTGGTATTTTGCTGTCTAATTTTTTGAGTTCTTTATATATTGTGGAGATCAATCCTCTGTCAGATGTAAGGTTGGTGAAGATCTTTTCCCATTTTTTAGGCTGTCTTTTTGTTTTATTGACCATATCTTTTGCCCTGCAAAAGCTTCTCAGTTTCAAGAGGTCCTATTTATTAATTGTTGTGCTCAGTGTCTGTGCTGCTGGTGTTATATTTAGGAAGTGATTTCCAGTGCCAATACATTCAAGAGTACTTCCTACTTTCTCTTCTATTAAGTTTAGCATAACAGGATTTATGTTGAGCTCTTTGATACACTTGGACTTGAGTTTTGTGCATGGAGACAGATATGGATCTATTTGTAATCTTTTACATACTGACATCCAGTTATGCCAACACCATTTGTTGAAGATATTTTCTTTTTTCCATTGTATAGTTTTGGCTTCTTTGTCAAAAATCAGGTGTTCATATTTGTGTGGATTAATGTCAGGGTCTTCAGAGCTTGAGGTCAGGGACCGTGATGCCTCCAGAGGTTGCTTTATCATACAGGATTCTTTTAGCTATCCTGGGTCTTTTGTTTTTCCATATGAAGTTGAGTATTGTTCTTTCCAAGTCTGTGAAGAATTGTGTTGGGATTTTGATGGGGACTCCATTGAATCTGTAGATTGCTTTTGGTAAGATTGCCATTTTTACTATGTTAATCTTACCTATCCATGAGCATGGGATAGCCTTCCATTTTCTGGTATCTTCTTCAATTTCTTTCTTTAGAGATTTAAAGTTCTTATCAAAAAGGTCCTTCACTTGTTTAGTTAGTGTTATCCCAAGGTATTTTACATTATTTGTCGCCATTGTAAAGGGTAATATTTCTCTGACTTCTTTTTCAACACTTTTATCATTTGTGTATAGGAGGGCTACTGATTTTTTTTTTTTTGAGTTGATCTTGTATCCTGCCACTTTACTGAAGGAGTTTATCAGCTGTAGGAGTTCCCTGGTAGAGTTTTGGGGGTCACTTATGTATACTATCATATCATCTGCAAATAGTGAAAGTTTGACTTCTTCCTTTCCAATTTGTATCCCTTTGATCTCTTTTTGTTGTCTTATTGCTCTAGCTAGAACTTCTAGTACTAATTGAATAAATATGGGGAGAGTGGACAGCCTTGTCTTGTTCCTGATTTTGGTGGTATCAGTTTGAGTTTCTCTCCGTTTAATTTGATAGTGGCTTTTGGCTTGCTGTAAATTGCTACAGTTTCTCTGTAGCTTTGGAGCCTGTCCTGGATCTTGCTCTGTAGCCCAGGATGGCCTCAAACTCATAGAGATCCACCTGCCTCTGCCTCCCAAGTGCTGGGATTACAGGCGTGTGCCAGCACCGCCTGGCTTTTTTTTTTTTTTTTTAATTTATTTTTTCTCTCCGTTTAATTTGATGGTGATTGTTGGCTTGCTGTAAATTGCCTTTACTATGTTTAGGAATGTTCTTTGTATTTCTGATCTCTCTAAGACCTTTATCATGAAGGCATGTTGGACTTTATCAAAGGCTTTTTCAGCATCTAATGAGATGATCATGTGGTTTTTTTTTTTTTCTTTCAGTTTGTTTATATGGTGTATTACATTGACAGATTCTGTATGTTGAACCATCCTTGCATCCCTGGGATGAAACCTACTTGGTTATGATGGATAATTTTTTTGATGTATTCTTGGATTCGGTTTGCCAATATTTTGTTGAGTATTTTTTCATCAATGTTCATGAGGGAGATTGGTTTGTAATTCTCTTTCTTTGTTGCATCTTTGTTTGGTTTGGGTATCAGGGTAATTGTAGCTTCATAGAAAGAGTTTGGTAGTGTTCCTTCTGTTTCTATTGTGTGGAATAATTTGAAGAGTATTGGTATTAGTTCTTTGAAAGTCTGGTAGAATTCTGTACCAAAACCATCTAGTCCTGGGCTTTTCTTGCTTGGTAGACTTTTGATGACTGTTTCTATTTCTTTAGGGGTTATTCGTCTATTTAAATGATTTCTCTGGTCTTGATTTAACTTTGGTATGTGGTATCTATCCAGAAAATTGTCCATTTCTTCCAGATTTTCCAATTCTGTGTAGTATAGGTTTTTGAAGTATGACCTGATGACTCTCTGGATTTCCTCATTGTCTGTTGTTATGTCTCCCTTTTCATTTCTGATTTTGTTAATTTGGGTGCTCTCTCTTTGCCTTTTGGTTAATTTGGCTTGGGGTTTGTCTATCTTGTTGATTTTTTTTCAAAGAACCAACTCTTTGTTTCATCGAATTTTTTTTTGTTTTTTGTATTCTTCTCTTGGTTTCTATTTCATTGATTTCAGCCCTCAATTTGATTATTTCCTGGCATCTATTTCTCTTGGGTGAGTTTGTTTCTTTTTGTTCTAGCACTTTCAGTTGTGCTGTTAATTCATTAGTATGAGATTTCTCCATCTTCTTTATGTGTGCATTCAGGGCCATGAATTTTCCTCTTAGTACTGCTTTCATAGTATCCCATAAGTTTGGGTATGTTGTACTTTCATTTTCATTGAATTCTAGGAAATCTTTAATTTCTTTCTTTATTTTTTCCTTGACCCATTGATGTTTCAGGTGAGCATTATTCAGGTTCCATTAGATTGTAGGCTTTCTATAATTTTTGTTGTTGTTGAAGTCTAACTTTAAGGCTTGGTGGTCTGATAAGATACAGGGGGTTATTCCAATGTTTTTGTGTCTGTTGCGATTTGTTTTGTGACCAAGCATGTGGTCAATTTTTGAGAAGGTTCCATGGGGTGCTGAGAAGAAGGTATGTCCTTTTGTGTTAGGATGGAATGTTCTGTAGATATCTGTTAAGTCCATTTGAGTCATAATATCTGTTAGGTCCTTTATTTCTTTGTTGAGTTTCAGTCTGGTAGATCTATCTTTTGGTGAGAGTGGTGTGTTGAAATCCCCCACTACTAATGTGTGGGATTTGATGTGTGTTTTGAGCTTTAGTAGTGTTTCTTTTATGAATGTGAGTGACTTTGTATTTGGTGCATAAATGTTCAGGATCGAGATTTCATCTTGGTGTATTTTTCCTGTGATAAATATGTAATGTCCATCCTGATCTCTTTTGATTTTTTTAGTTTGAAGTCTATTTTATTAGATATAAGGATAGCTACACCAGCTTGTTTCTTAGGTCCATTTGCTTGGAAAACCTTTTCCCAGCCCTTTACTCTGAGGTAGTGTCTGTCTTTGAAGTTAAGGTGTGTTTCTTGTGGGCAGCAGAAGGATGGATCCTGTTTTCTTATATATTCTGTTAGTCTGTGTCTTTTTATAGGTGAGTTGAGTCCATTGATGTTGATGGATATTAGTGACCAGTGATTATTAGTTCCTGTTATTTTTGTGGTCGTGTTGTGTTGTCTTTCTTTGGTGTGGGATTATCTATTGTCTGAGTTTTCATAGGTGTGTTTAGCTTCTTTAGGTTGGATTTTTCCTTCCAGTGCTTTCTGTAGGACTGGGTTTGTGGACAAGTATTGTTTAAATTTGGTTTTATCATGGGATATTTTGTTTACTCCGTCTATGGTGATTGAGAGTTTTGCTGGGTAGAATAGTCTGGGTTGGCTTCCGTGGTCTCTTAGTGTCTGCATAACATTTGTCCAGGACCTTCTAGCTTTCATAGTCTCTGTTGAGAAGTTTGGTGTTATTCTGATTGGTTTGCCTTTATATGTTACTTGGTCTTTTTCCTTTGTGGCTCTTAATATTTTTTCTTTGTTCTGTATGTTTAGTGTTTTGATTATTATGTGGAGAGGGGACTTTTTTTTTTTAATCCAGCCTATTTGGTGTTCTGTAAGCTTCTTATATCTTCATAGTATTTCTTTCTTTAAGTTAGGAAAGTTTTCTTCTATGATTTTGTTGAATATGTGTTCTGGGCCTTTGAGTTGGTATTCTTCTTCTTCTATCCCTATTTTTCTTAGGTTTGGTCTTTTCATGGTGTCCCAAATTTCTTGGATGTTTTGTGTTACGACTTTTTTGTCTTTAGTGTTTTCTTTGAATGATACATCTATTTCTCTATTATGTCTTCATTCTCTGAGATTCTCGTTCCATCTCTTGCATTCGGTTGGTTATACTTGTTTCTGTAGTTCCTGTTTGTTTAGTCAGGATTTCTATTTCCAGCATTCCCCCAGTTTGTGTTTTCTTTATTGTCTCAATTTCATTTTTTCAGATCATGGATTGTTTCCTTCCTCTGTTCAATTACTTTTTCTTGACTTTCTTTGATTTCCAATTTTCTGTTTGTTTTTCTTCCATTTCTTTAAGGGAATTTTTTATTTCCTCTCTAAGGGAGTTTTTTTTACTTCCTCTTTAATGGAGTTTTTCATTTCCTCTTTAAGGGAATTTTTTATTTCCTCTTTAATGGAGTTTTTCATTTCTTCTCTAAGGGAGTTTTTCACTTCCTCTTTGCTTGAGTTTTTCACTTCTTCTTTAATGGAGTTTTTCATTTCCTCTTTAAGGGAATTATTTATTTCCTTTTTAAGGGCCTCTATCATCTTCTTAAAGTCATTTTTAGTGTTGATTTCTTCTGTTTCTTCTGCCTTGGTATGTTCAGGTCTTGTAGGTGTAGAATCACTAGGTTGTGATGTTGTCATATAGGTCTTCATGTTGTTACCTGTGTTTTTGCACTGCCATCTACTCATCTCTTCCTCTGTTCGGTGCAGGCAGCGTCTGTTTCTGAAGGTGCCTTTCTTGTTCTAATTGTTAGTCTTGGTTCACTAGGATTTCTTTGTTAAATTGGTGCTGTTGGTCTGTTCTTCAAGATCAGCTTAGTCAAATAAGTGTTAGTGGGTTCTGTCTTTGGGAGCAGTTGTTCCCAGTTGGTGTGCTTATGGTTTCAGTGGTTGTTAGGTTCATAGAGGTTAGTGTTTTTGTTTGCTTTTTGTTTTGGGTTTTTTTTTGCGGGGGGAAGTAGGGAAAGGTAGCTGTCTGGTCGCTGGGACTCCAATGGGTAGGGCCTTGGAGTTAGAGACTTGATCTGCTGGTCTGGAGATGGGAGCTTATCTGTTCTCAGTCAGTGAAGTGTATACTTACAATTCTGGTAATCTGGTGGTGCCTTCTTTGGTGTTCTCAGGTCACATTTTGCTCATTCATTAATTTCTCAGCTGTGCTTGTTTCCTCAGGCTGCAAACTATAGGTTTCTGATTCCTCTCCCGGATGGATTTTAGCTGAGTAGGGTAGTCTCAGTAACACCTACAAGTTGTTGGGTTTTGCAGGATCGACAGCTGGGCCCTGGATTGGCCTCAGACAGAGTTCAGATCTGTTCCCGTCTTTTCCCACAGAGATGGCTCCTTCCCCAGGTGTTGGGATTAGAGGTGTCCTTGTTCCAAGCTCTTGATTAGGAGCTTGTTTTCACTAACTCCTCAGCAGATGGTTGCTCAGTTTCTGGTTTTTATTACAATTGTGTCTAGGCCGCTGCCCCGCCACTGGGCCTGCCTGCCTCTGAGGCCCCGGCACGCTCCTTTTATTTTTATTGATTGACTATTTCCAGGGTATCTAGTGGTAGATTTTTCACTATTAAATTCACTGGTGAGTACTTAGGAGCCTTCTTTTGCTGTTACGTCTTTGAGCTGGGGCCCAACTCGTAAATATAGAAATACGTATGTGTATCGACGCTTTTGTGCTTTTTTTGTGAAAGAGACAAATTGCAAGCCATTTTGGAATTAATGAATGTGGTACACAGATAGCTTAGTTAAAAACAAAGGTTTCCAAGAGACAGTCCACCTGTACATGTAGACTGTTTCAATATGCAAAGAGCCCTGAGAAGGGAGAGCCCCCCCCACCCCCTTGCAAAAATTAGCAACAATGGAAAAGAGGAGTAATGAATATACAGTGGAATGTATGTCACCAACCAAGAACTGGAACACTAAGGAATCACACCATCTCACTTGCACACAGTAGGGCTGTTCTCAGGGCCTCTGCTGGGCTTTGTGGGGGTGAACAGTGAGCTATAAGGCCAGCTGCTGAAGAACCACTTCCCTCGTGATTCATATCAGTTCAGTGCCTTTGGGCTTGACTGTCCTGCTAAGCTAGACCCCTCAGGCAGAGCCTCACACTCCTGTGTGCTGATCTTCAGTCACACTTGGAGGACTCTGTTCTGGGCTGTGTAGGGACAATCAAGGAAAGAGGTGTAGGAAGGTGGATTTCTCTACCTTCTGTGGAAGGCCAGACATTTCCCAGTACTGGAGGATCCAATTGGCATTTGTTTCTTTTCCCTGTTGTGAACATAATTTTTCATTCATTTCACGTAAGTGTTTTAGCGCTTTCCGTAGGTAGTCCCTCAAAATCCTATTAATGATAAATAGAATTCATTTAGTAATTTGTATTTGTTTTAACTGAAACCAGAGCCTAATGCAAATGAGACAAGCACTCTGCCACCTGCGCTACACCCCCAGCCTTCAGCTTTTAGAGTAATGCATGGACATAGTATCTCAGTGTTCACAGGCAGATAGTGGAGTGGTATTGTGTTCCCCAAAATAATGTGTGTTCCCCAAAATAAACTTATCTGGGGTTATAGACAGAACAGCCACAATATTAAACATAGAGGATAGGCAGTGGTAGCACATGCCTTTAGTCCTAGCATTCCAGAGGTAGAAATCCCTCTAGATCTCTATGAGTTCAAGGCCACATTGGAAACAGCCAGGCTTGGTGACTCACACCTTTAATCCCAAGAAGTGAGCCTTTAATCCCAGGGAGTGATGGCAAAAACAGAAAGATAGATAAGGCATGAAGACCAGAAACTAGAAGCTTTTGGCTGGTTATGCTTTTAGTCTTTGGAGCAGCACAGTTCAGCTGAGATTCATTTTGGATGAGGTCTCAGAGGCTTCCAGTCTGAGCTGAGGAACTGGTGAAATGAGGTAGCTGTGGCTTGTTTTATTTCTCTGACCTTCCAGCATTCACCCCAATAACTGGCCTCAGGTTTGATTTTATTAATAAGAACTTTTAAGATTCCTGCTACAAGACATGATTCTGGGCAAGTGTGAATAGATTTTTCTCACCATGAATTTAAAATTGGTGTGGGAATCAAGAATCTTCTTTGACCGTTGTGTGTCTGGTGGTATCTAGTGAGTACTGCCATCACTTGGTACTTGGAGGAGATTCCATTCTGGGGCCTACATGGATTCTCATATCCTCAGTCTCTTTGGTAAAATGGTACAGTGCTTGCATAGACCCATGCACATCCTCTCACAGGTGTTGAATCATCTACCTAAGGCCATGTAAGTGCTATGTGAGTAGTTGTTGCAATGCTCTTTTATTTGGAGTTTATTTAGAGTAAGTAAGAAGTCAAACCTGGACACGTTTACTTAGTACAGAAACACTTGGACTTTATGTTGTTGGTTTGCTCTTTGGATAGTTTCAATCTTTCATTGGTTGGTATCTAGATGCAGAATCCACTGATTGAGTGGGATTGATAGACTGGCTATTGGACAATGTAACCTCAAACAGTGGCTTTCTCCAGTAACCCTTTTCAGTACTTTGTGAAATCTCACAGTCCATGTCTTTGGAATATTTTGAAGACATTTGACCAAGAATTTGGTATAGGCATATAGTTTAATATGCTGTATGACCGAGGCACTTCATTACCATGAAATGCAGTGTGAATGTTTGTGTTAGCCTAGGATGTACCTGCCATCCAGGCCAGAGCCTCTTATCCTCATGGCAATCTTTTCTTGGAGCACATATAAAGTCTCTGAAACTATTTTCAGTATAGCATCCCTGGTCAGCACTTACTTACTACATGGTTGAATCTGGCTAGCTAGATGAAAACTTGGTGCCCTTTCTGAACTTTACCAGACTGTTAGACTCAGAGCATACTCCAGCCATTCTATTCCTGAGTGCTTGGTTTTCATTTTACTCCTGATTGCCATGATCTGACCCAGAAAACTTGCACACCCACCCACCTCTCCAAAGTTAGGTGTCTTGTGTTCTGTGCTACTGATTGGGTGGCAGCTGTGGGAAATGTCACCCTGCAGGATGCAGCAGCTGTCATGGGTAGCAAACAGCCAGGCAAGACCAAGAGATGCCTATCTTTAGATCATTTGACTCATTGGCATGTGACATTCCTCCCAAAATATGGCCTCCTCGGGTCCTAAAGGAAGAACCCTATTAAAAAGATCCCTGCAAGTTGCTTTTAAACATCACAAAAGCACCTGATTAGTCATCATATCCCCATGTTTTATGAGTTGTTTTGCAGACAGGGTCTTAGTCTGTCCCCCAGACTGGCCTGGAACTTAAGGTCCTCCTGCTTCAGCCTTCTGAGAGCTGGAATTGCAGTCATGGACCACAATGCCAGGGTTTTTATTGTTGTTGTTTTGCTTTTTTTTTTTTTTTTCCTTAACACATGGTCTCACTCTGTAGCTCAGGCCGGCATGAATCTCATGATGTAGCTCAGACTGACCTTGAACTTAAGATAAACCTCTATATCAGCCTATTAAATGCTTTGATTACAGGTCTCAGGCACCACAACTTAGTTCCAATTTTAACTATTATTATTTATTTTATGTTATAAATCTTCCTAGCCCAGTAGAAAAATAACTTTGGCAAAGGGAGTAATGTGGCCACTCCTCTTCAAGTAGGGAGCCACTAAGTCTACAGACACTGAATCTTCTCTTCTCATTTTGGTGATGCTCCCATGCATGGCAGGGTCTGTGTCAGTATTTGAATACCCCCTCTGCTGCTTAGACATAGAAGCAATGTACTTCCATGGTATCACTTGATGACCTTTTCATGGCAGAAACTGACTGTCTGGAAGTCTTACAGGAGGTCTGGTGAAAGGACCAGCTGCAGCATGTGTTCACATTTTTGGAAAGATCACCAACACCTGTGAAGAGAACCTGGCCATAGCTTGTGGTGCACAAGAAATACCTGGATGAGAGTGGCAGTTGTCTTTTTAGGCTCATCTTCCAAATTGTTTCAGTTGGAGCCCCATAATGGGTATAGAACCTTCACAAGAAAAGGAAGAAATCAGAGTTCTTGTTCTCTATCATGTGAAGACACAGGGGGAAGGTGGCTAACTTCATCCACAGATAGGATCCTCACCAGGCATGGCAGAAAGCTGTTGGTACTTAGTTCTTGGACATCCTAGCCTCTAGAAATGTGACATACAGCCATATCCCTTAGTGATAGAAATGGGTTGTGAACAATACATCACCAAATAATCATCATTGCATAGACATCATAGGTCATAGGTGCCCAAGATAGCACCTCTATAATATATTCTGGGAATGCCAGGACATAAGAGGTCCATGCTTGGTCAAGATGTAGTTTACTTAGTCCTCAAACTGAATCACTCTTGAGGTGAGGTGTAATTCCTTTAATAGGTAGAAAATTAAAGTTCAGAAAAGGAAGTCAAGCTCAAAGAAGCAGGGATAGGGTTGATCCTTGTAAAGTTTTCTGCTCCCTATCTTTAGGGAAGACTACAGGCAGAGCAGCTCAGCCTTCCAGTGGCAGCATGGACCACAGTCTGAGAATCCAGAGGAATTGGAGGTGATTTATATGGAATTCAGAAAGGCGTACACAGGTTTTTCCTCTTGTCTGTCTCCTTCTACTTGAGGCTTGTTCAGGATGAACTTAAGTTAAACATAGGACTCAGGTGTTTCACTGCAAAGTAAAAATAAAAAGCAAGGAGACTGAAATGGGCAGGATCCAGCAGCTGCTGGGCAGGGCAGTTTTGGGAGGAGGAGAGCAGCTGTTCCTTCAGCACCAGCTAGCTCTATGCATGGCATCCAACATATAAAAAGGAAAAGGCTTCCATTCTGGGACTCAGGCAAGTCTCAGGAAATAGAGGCAACCCAAACAGAGATGCATGTGGGTAACTGGATTCCTAGGGGAGCCAGCTCCTGGAAACTGGCTGGCAGTGAGGCTGGTCTGGGTGCTGAGGATGAAGTGTAAACCCTGAAGGATGTTTGGGGGTTGCTGAGCAGCAGAAGGGAAGGGCTACCCTTGGGAGGAGTGTGAGCAGAGGAGAGAGGCAAGGTAGGAAGGCAGATATAGCCTTGGAGGTGGCCCACCATGGGGTGGGGGTTGAGGGGAGGCAGGGAGACAGAAGTGGATGAACCCTCAGAGAGCCATTCCCAGGCTTTGCACTTGTCCTGTTTGTTCTTGGTAGTCCCCTTCTCCAATACAGACTGCTAATTAAATGTTTCTTTATAGATTCCAAGATGCACATTAACATTGTCTACTTTTAATTCCATATAATGGGGCAGGGGGCTTTTCTTGGTTTTATTGACTGCTTCTTTTTCTGACTTCACATAATTAGAAAATAAACAGATAAAATGATACCTTTGCCACTAATGAATAATTCATACCCCCCTTGTCTTTTGTCATAAGAGGAAGCCTAGCAGGTCTGTCTTAAATGAGGATATCTGGTAGATGAGAGAAAAAATGTGAGTGATTAACTCCAAATTGAGTGGATTGTGAATTCCAAGGAGTCTGAGGAGTCCTCTGTAATAAAGTTTAGATTGGTTCACTTAACGGTTCACCTGGCTCGGGTGGAGCCCACATTCACAGCATATGAGTGCTATTGACCTGATAATTTGAAATGTTCTAATCTGCATAAAAATGGATTGTATTAATTGTTTCACATTAACCAGGTCTGATTGTAATGTCTGATTGAATTAGGCTGAGTTTTCTCTGTCCGCCTCTTCCACAGTTTCATTCACCCCAAACACATGTAACTTTCCCCCTCCCTGCCAATTATCAGACTTGGAGGGGCTGCATTGCTCTGACACTGCAGACGCCTGCCATGTTTTTATAAATATAAACAGCCATGAGCTCTGTGTGTCTACAGTGTGTGACTTGGCCGTCCAGATGCCTCTTGGTTTTATTACCCCCCAGTCACATTTCTCCATCCGACCTCACTGGTTTACAGCCTTTTCAACACCTTAAACTAACCTCTGCTTATAAAAAGTGCCGGAATGGAAAAATAGATGTAAAAATGTAGGTTCTAATCATCCTAAGAATTTAGAGTAAGATCAGTGGTATTGTGCACCCTCCTAAGTCCCTAAGTCATAGTTGAATCTGATCTTCCTCTCAGAGAGGTTGAATTCTGGTTCTGGTGACATGGCTTAAGTATATGACAAGTCAGCCACAATGCTAGTCAACATAGACAGGGAAAGTTCCACTTACATAAGACTAAAGTTCAAGTGTGTTGTGGCGTCTTCAGAGGAGAGCGCTTTCCTGAATATTCTGGTTTTATTTTGTCCCCTCATCGCCTTTTCTAGATTCTCATGCTGTCCACTTGTCTCCCAGATCTGAAACAGTCTTTCCATCTATGACTAAGAAAATCAGAACTGCTCTGGGAAGCTGTCCTTTCCCCTGTCCATGTGTAAGGCTCTCCTGGTTTCTTGGAGCTCCTATCAGAAGCTGGCATTGTATTTAACTTTCTATTTACTGTTTATTTCAGTCAAGTGGGGCAAAGGGTTCCATTACCAGTACATAGGAAGGCAAGAGTGCAGATAGAAACTTGGGGATAATTAGGTAACATATCTTAGGCCCTGGCTATTCAGCCCATGATCCAGTGGCATTTTAGTGTCCCTGGGCAATGGGGTAGGCTTGAACTATCCCATACCTCTCAGGCCAGCAGGATCACAATGTGATCATCCCAAGTGAAGAGAGAGACAGATGTGTGTGTGTGTATGTGTGTGTATAGATATAGATAGATATAGATAGATAGGTATATATATATATATATATATATTATATATACATATGTGTGTGTGAGAGAGAGAGAGGGAGAGAGGGAGAGAGGGAGAGGGAGAGAGGGAGAGAGGGAGAGAGGGAGAGAGAGAGAGAGAGAGAGAGAGAGAGAGAGAGAGAGATATGCATACACACAGAGAGGCAGAGACAGAGAGAAAGTAAGCTGGGGAGCACAGGGCTAATTTGGCTTTGCAATCACCTGATTGTCTTTATAAAGTACTTGGGTCCCCCTCACAGGCACTAATTCTTCTGTTTGGGGGCCTTTGTGGAGCAGTCCAGAGGGAGCCAGCTTGAGAGGCCCCCCCTGGCTGCTGTGTCACCCATGCTCCCACTCATCCTGCTCTGGTGTCATTTTCACATTTGGCCTCACTTAAACACTTCTGTACTTTTGAATCCCAAGACTTTAATAAAACATCTCTGCATAATCATTCTTGAAAGTGAATGGAAATGAGTTACTATGGTTGCCTTTAATGCTGATTTTGATGATGAAATTGGAACACATTTATAGAAAATTACAATCAATAGTTTGAAGAGCAGAGTCATATAACTGGCAGAAAAATGATTCAGAAAGTTGTTAGTTGACTGAAGTAAATCTGATGGTATAAATCAGGCTGTTGCTGCCAGTTTGCACAGGGATAAGATAGGACAAGAGAAAACATAGCTTGGTCTCTCTTAATATGAGAGGACACTTACAGGTTCCTTTCCCTTTGAGCCCTAGACTGCACAGCTGTGACATTATATGGCTACTTTATCACAGTATGATTATCAAATGCATTAATGAAACTACAGTGTTCATTTAGATCAGATACTGGACTGCTGTGTCCCCTGTGGGTACTGGACATTGAGGACATATAGTGAGCATCATGGGTAATATAGAAATCACACCATGGGAGGTGGAGTGTGTTGGTATGAATGTTTGAAGAAGAGAGGATGTGGAGAGAACACTTATAATTGCTTTTTTTCCCCCAGAATGATGACCAGTGTGTGTGGAAAGACTGGAGCGGTGCTGTCCTTCACCACAGGATAGCACTGGGGCCAGTGGGATTCATGGAGGCAGGCTTTGGCTCAGTGTAGGAAAGACTTCATGCCAGAGAGCGCTGTCCAATAATAGAACCGGCTGCCTGGGGAGATGGTGAGAGCGAGCAAGCTCTCTATCTTTGGAAATGTTCTAGCGGAGCCTGGATAGCCATCTGTTGTGGGTATTGGGGAAAGATTCCTGCATATGATAGATGAGTCGGATTGTGCTGATGATAATAGTAGTCACAGTGTCTACTATATGCTCTTTGCAGATGCCTTGCCAAGTACTTTGTCAGGCAAGTTTGTATCCATTATCACCTTTCACCAAGGGGATGGGGTGGCAGTTTGAACCCTGGGTTTTCTCACTCAAATGTAGGTTGTTCAGCTGTTCTGTCTGCTTTTGATGGTCCTATTCCGTTGCAGAGATTCTATGATGGATTTCGCGTGTATTCATACACTTAATCTGAGGTGACCTGTAGGCAAGCCATGTGTAAAAGATACTGAAGAAGAGTTGAATATGAAGTGCAGGGAGTTGTGGAGAGTGGTCATGTATCAGAGAGAGACTTGAGCATCTTGGTCATTGGAGGACAGGAACGGACTGGGGGCTGTTTTTAGAGAACAAGGAATATGAGTCATTATAAGCCTTGGTTTCTTGTGTATAAGGAAGAGATGGAAACAGTTCCTCATAGGGTTTTGAGATTAAATGAGATTTCATACAAAGCATGGTCATAAGTACCTAGGGGTCTGTATTGTAGACAGTGGCCCTTGACTTGCTGAGATTCCCAAGACAGTGATTGCAGAGTCAGGAGATTCTGAGCTCTGACTCCTATGTCCTGAGGATAGAGGGAGCGGCTAATGCATATTGGAAGATGGCTTTTGTTGTTTTGTGATGTGTTTATGTGTGTGTAGTGTGTGTGGTGTGGTACAGTATTGTGTGATACATGCACAAGAGTGTGTGGATCCACATGTCCATGTGTGTGTGTGTGTGTGTGTGTGTGTGTGTGTGTGTGTGTGCAGGGAACCCTCTTCCATAGCTGTCTCCTTGCTGCCTTGGGGCAAGGTCTCTTACTGATGCTTACCATTTTGGCTAAACTCATTGGCTAGAGAGCTATTGAAATCTGCTCTTCTCTGCCCCAGAGCCATGCCTGATTTTTTTTTAACATAGGTACTAATATTTTCTACTCAGGCTCTTATGCTTGCAGAGCAAGTGTTCTTATCCTCTGAGCTATCCTCCTACTCTCAGAAGATAGATTTTAACCCTAGTAAGTATGAGTGCTCCTATAAATGCCTTACCTTCACTGAAACAGTGTAAGGTCAAAGTTGACATTGGAGTCATAAAGGTACACACTCTTGCTGGGTGATATCTGGGCACCATTGCTGCCTGTCTGTGTATTCCTCTGCACCATTCCTTTGTATGCCTCAGTTTGAGGATGCTTATCTACTTTACTCAGATCAGCTTATGTGACAAGAATTAAACTCACATTTTAAAATAAATTTGTACCATAGATGACCATTAGCTAATTTATCCTAAATTATCAGTCAGTTTTGTTGTGATTTTCTAATGGTAGATACCCACTCTTCGCTGTCTTACCTTGTGTATCATATGGAACAGAGTCAGCATGGAGCAAAAGTTAGGAGGACTATGCAGGTGGGTTACCTGGGTTTCCATTTCAGCTCAGTGTTCATAGTCTGTGACTTGGGGCAACTTCTCATCTGCCAGCCTTGGTTTCTTTTGTATAATATGATAGTGGTAGCACTACCTATTTCATACCAACTTGTAATTAAGTGACATACATATGTGGTGTACTTACCAAGTGCCTAGGAGTCTTCAGCACAGAAAATAAATTTTCAACCAACAGTGGGGTACATCTATACTTATTGTATGCATTGATGCTATTTATATAATTCTATAATGTATGAGCATTATCTATAGACAGCTTTCTGTATAAGCAAGCAATTCCCAATTCATGCATGGGAGGATATAAAGGAATGTTTATTTTTATTTATTTTTTATTTTTTTTATAGAGAACTTCTGGTTTTGATAATTGCTCTGTGGAACTTAGAGAAGCCAAGAAGTATTAAGGTGAATAAGAATCTTGCAGAGGAATATGAGCTGGTCAGTTACAAGACAACCAGTGACCTGATTAGCAGTGACTTTATGGGATACAGTCATTCTATTGCTGGTTATAGCAGAGCAGGTATCCCTAAGGTCACTGTGGTTGTTCAAAGCTGTTAACAGAGGCTCTAGCTCTTTCTGTTAGCTCCTAGATTGTTTTATGGTCTCAGAATAACTGTCAAGGATCCACAGATCATATCTTCATATAATGTCATTGAAAACAGAAAGAAGCTAAGGCAATGGGGATGGTCAGATGGGACTCCTTGTTTGTTTACTATTTGTTTTAATCAGAGGAGAAAAAATGATTTCCCAGAAGGGACTCTCACATAACACAGCACCTACCCACTCCCTGCTTGGTCTCCATTTGCCAGAACTAGATCACATTGCCACTTCCAGCCAGAAGGGAGGCCAAGAACACAAATATCTGGCTTGTTTCAGCATCTCAGCATTCCATAGGTCAGTGATTAGTGAAAATGGGACAACTTCTATGTTGTAGGA
Source organism: Onychomys torridus (assembly GCF_903995425.1). NCBI lineage: Eukaryota > Metazoa > Chordata > Mammalia > Rodentia > Cricetidae > Onychomys > Onychomys torridus. The sequence continues at coordinate 121,109,186 of NC_050444.1, forward strand.
AAGGCCACTGGAGAGGAAGCTGGTTTAAGAGGGAAGAAGAGAAAACAGACATTAAGGATACTTCAAGGGCCCTTAAGAAGTCTTCCTCTATAGAGGCATCATTTGCCAGTGACTAATGCAGAGGAAGTGCCTGGATTCCAAATATGTGAGCAGGAAAACTGTCATGGAAGAGGCAGCCAACTGCTCTTGTTTGCAGCTGCTAACTCTGACCCTATACACCCTCTTCAGTCCTCAGCTGCTGAGTACCAATGTATCCTTTCGAGAGCCAGACCATGTGTTAGGCCAGAATAAAGATGCTCATCTCAGTAGCTTCTCCTGTTCTCCAGGCAAGCTGTTCACAGGGAGAGGGGTAGTATACACAGTAGTAACAGGTCTAGTAATTAGCAAGAGCCCTGAGGCCTTGCATCACTTCTAAAAAGACAAGGTGATTCAATAAGATCTGTCACTACCCCTGAAAGTTTCACAGATGGAGAGACAGGTGGGGACCTGCAATGCTAATGACATGGAGACCCCTGGCCCACAATTGTTATAATAGATGAGGTAGGAGATGTGGGACAAAAGCAGAGCAGGTGGACATGAGGCTGCATGCCTGCTGGGGATGTGTGAACCTGTTTTTACACATGATGCCTGTGTTTTATGCACAATCCTGGCAAATCATGCCACTCTAAGGGGTAGAACTGTGATGGTGTGAGCCTGTTAAAATAAACACACATGAATGGGAAAGCATGGTACAGCAAGCCCAAATCTCTACCCATATCCTCTGTCCCCATTCCAGAGGCTAAGGAATCACATGAGCATCTACTTTTGTCTTTACACAAATTAGTTGGTAAATCAAAGGTTGAACGTGTGTCAGCACTGTGCGATCATTTTCTAAGGGAGGATGGAAGGAAATGTGACCTTACCAAGGAAATACCCTGGAGCTTGCTATTTCAGCAGGAACTTGGTAGACTCCTGGAGCTTAACAGCCAGCCACAGCAGAGGCATTGCGGTTCCAGGTGGGGAATTGGGGTGGAGAAATTACACCTAAACAGCAGAAAGCTGTAGACTGCAGGAAGCACTTAAATTTCTAGCATCTTCTTTCTCCTTCAGGAACAGCACCTATTTTTCCTCTTCTAAAGACACCTTTCCTGCCTAAACTCCATGGTTGGATGGAACTATCACTTAGCTCCACCTTTAGACACATTGGATTGGTCCAGGAGTATGTTATTAACTTTATCTGAACCAGTCTTTCTTGGGATCTTTGAGTGGCAGCTAGGAGAGAGTTTGGAGCCAGCCAGACTCTAAAGTTTGTTCATGACTGATTTCACAGCTTAGAAGCACTGCTGACTGTGGGAGATCAAAACTTAATAATAGAATGAAATTTAGCGATCAATGCTTAAATGAACTTTGGTCAAAGGAATGATAGGTATAAAACTTTTGAAAGTGTAGACCCTGCCTCTTCCTCACCTGTAGCTGAAGTTTTTCTGTATCCCCTGACCCGCAATCAGGACAAATCTCTCTCACCCGCCAGTCCTGCAGCTGCTTGGTCCCAAGTAAACACACAGAGGCTTCTATTAATTAAAACTGCTTGGCCATTAGCTCAGGCTTACCACTGACTAGCTCTTACATTTAAACTCAGCCCATTTCTGTTAATCTATATATTGCCACGTATTCTGTGACTTCACCTGTGTGCCATTACATGCTGCTTCCTGGATGGTGGGCTGGCATCTACTGACTCAGCCTTCCACTTCCCAGAATTCTCCTTGTCTCTTTATCCTGCCTATACTTCCTGCCTGGATACTGGCCAATCAGTGTTTTATTTATCAACCAATCAGAGCAACACATTCACAGCATGCAGAACATCCCAGAGCACTCACCCTGTATATATTGTCACAGAAGCAGACCAGGTCACTCCCAATGGTAGAAATCCATGAATATGAACACCCACATCTTACTATCCCCTTCTCTCATGTGTATGCCTGTGTGGCATGCATGTATGTATATGCATATTCACATGTGTGTGGATGTATACATATATGTGGGTATATATGCACATGTGTGTACATGTGAAGGTCACAGGTTGATGTCTAAAGTCTTGCTTGATCACTCTCCACCTTATTCACTGAGGCATAGTTTCTAAATTGATCTCAGAGCTAACTAATACAGCTCATGTAGCTAGCTAGCCTGGAGGTCCTCTGTCTCCATCTTCCGAGTCCTAGAATAATTAATGAGATACTATGCTTGCTGAGATTTGAGGTGGGTTCTTGGGATCCAAATTCTGTTCCTTGTGCTTGAGTGACAAGACCTTTAACCATCAAACTTCTCCCTACTCCACATCATATTTCTCACTGAGGGTAGACAGAACATGCAGATAAACTAAATATAGTTTAAAGAATATTTTACGCAGTGCTATAACAGCACTTTTCAACATCCGTTTACCTGCTAATCAACTGAGGGTTTTCCTAACAGGCTGATTGTGACTCTACAGATCTGAAAATGGTCCCTGATGTTTCAGGCAGGCTTGCATGTGGTATGGATGCCACTAACTCATTGTTTGAGATTCATGAACCATGTGTGATAGAAGAATGGGTAGAACTGAGCTGCCATAATAATCCAATAAGAGTATTGGAATAGACTCGGGGAAGTAGCATTTGAGCAGGCCTGAAATAGGCGACTCTATTTACATAATTCAGTGACTATCTTTTTTTTTATTTAGACACACTTCCACTACTGTTTGCTACATAACAAATTACCCAAGACACATCACCTTAAAAGTATAAACTTATTGTGTCTATTTTCAGGGTCAGCTCAGTGGGTACCCTTGCTCAGGATGTTCAATTGGGTGATATAATCCAGGAACTAGCCCTGGCCAGTATAATCCAGGAACTGGCCAGGGCTACTGGTCCACAATCTCACCTGTACCAGCTCTGGTTCCAGTCCTAGAACACAGCAGGCTATGAGATGGAGGGCCTCAGTGATTCTTAATCCTTTGTCTGGAGGCCTCCTTAAGTGCCTTGTCATGTATGACACCCCATAGACCAGATTACAGGATGGTATGGGCTTCTCTGAGATAAAGCAGGTGAGAAGCCAAGAGCTGGCATACCAAGGGGAAGGCAGTGTGGTTGTATAGCAACACACCATCAGTGATAGAAATAGAGACAGTTTAAGAGTGAAGTGGGAAGAGTTAAGTATGGGGGTTAAGTGAAGTTTGTTAAGAGTTCAGTGTGGGAGTGGGCTAGGGAGCGGGAAAAAGCATACAGGTGCTGCTCTACAAATTCCGTGACCCTTTATGGGTCATTCACATAGCTCATTTTATCTCTCATGTTGGTACATCTGTGGGGTTTTCTGTACAAGTAGGTAGCTCCCTAAGGTGGGTTTCCAGTCTTTATTTGTCAACTGGCTTCTTTCACATGTTAATCTTGATGTTAGTCTCTCCACATCCCCACTCTCTGCCACAGCAGGGCCTCTCTACAACCTAATCTGTCAAGCAACACCTCATCACTTCTGCCCTGTGTTCTGCTGTTGGAAGTAAATCATGAGGTTACCCACACCTGGGGAGATTACCAAAGGCATGAGTGTCACTAGGTGGGGGGTCACCATATGCCATTTTATAGGCTGACTACCACAGTACATATTAACTCTCTGAGTATCATCTGTCCTTATGTAGGTTGGTGTTATAGTGAGTCTGTTAAACAAATAGCATCATGAGATTGTTTGGCTCCCAACAAAAACCAGAATCTCCCACTAAATGGTTGTTTTTGAGACATCAGGGCAGAAGCTGGGAGGCCACCTGAGAGCTTGTGGGTTGCTGAGCTCTGACTGACCCTCTGGCCATTTTAGTACTGCCAATGAAAGTGCCTGA